>NC_080179.1:77899408-78248840 GCF_950295315.1 Erinaceus europaeus | reverse complement strand
CACATAGGCTCACTCCTAAGCTGAATATGGACCCCAGATCAGATCACATCACATCAATTGGGTTGATGGCCAAGAATATTTATACACCTTTCCCAGATTTGGGAGCTACTCTCATCCCTGATCCAGCTTTCTGGTCCTTCTGCCAGCCATGACATTGCCTCCCCAGAGAATAATTAGGATCTACCTGCATTTCAGATTTCAGGCTCAGGCTGAAAAACAAACAAACAAACAAACAAACAAACACTAGTATAGCCACAGGCCCTTTGGAATGTAACTCAAATATGCCTCCTAGCTGTCTACAAAATGGAGAGCAACCACACTCTTCATCTGTACTAGTCCACTCTTTAGGCCCATCATTGGTCAACAATTGGTTTGGATTTATAAGTTAACTCTATTTTGCACCACCAGGTTCCAGATGCTAGCATGATGCTGACCAGACTTCCCTGGACAGACAACCCCACCCATGTGTCCTGGAGCTCCGCTTCCCCAGAGCCCTTCCCCGCTAGGGAAAGAGAGAGCCAGGTTGCAGTATGGACCGACCTGTCAACGCTCATGTTCAGCTGGGAAGCAGTTACAGAAGCCAGAACTCCCACCCGCACACCACACACGCACATGCACACGCACACGCACATGCACATGCACACGTACACACGCGTGCACACACACGCACGCACGCACGCACACACACACACACACGCACACACACCTTCTGCATCCCACAGTGACCCTGGGTCCATACTCCCAGAGGGATAAAGAATTGGAAAGCTACCCGAGGAGGGGAGGGCAAGGGAGGGGAGGGGATACAGAGTTCTGGTGGTGGGAATTGTGTGCAGTTGGACCCCTCTTCTCCAGTGGTTTTCTCAATGTTTCTTTTTGATAAATAAATAAATAAATAAATAAATAAATAAATAAATAAATTTGAGAGAGAGAGGGAGAGAGACAGAGAGAGGGAGAGAGGCAGAGAGAGACAGAGACAGAGAGAGAGAAGCTTAAGCACACCTGGCGCAAAGCACAAGGACTGGCGTAAGGATCCCTGTTCGAGCCCCCGGCTCCCCACCTGCAGGGGAGTCGCTTCCCAAGTGGTGAAGCAGGTCTGTGGGTGTCTGTCTTTCTCTCTCCCTCTCTGTCTTCCCCTCCACTCTCCATTTCTCTCGGTCCTATCCAACAACAACGACATCCATCATAACTCCAACAATAAAACAACCAGGGCAACCAAAGGGAATGAATCAAGACATAACAATGATTTTCCAAAAGGATTCCGGGAGGTGGTGGGGTGGTCAAGCTTTAGACTCTCAAGCATGAGGTCCCGAGTTGGATCCCCGGCAGCACATGTGCCAGAGTGATGTGTGGTTCTCCCTCTGTCCTCCTATCGTTCTCATCCATAAAAAAGTCTTTCCAAAAAAACAACTTGTCCAGAACAGATGAAAAAGAGAGAGAGCGAGAGAGAAGAAGGGGTCGTGTGCCCAGGACAAGCTGCTGGGCAATGCGCTGCAGAGGCAGGCAGGCAGGCAGGCAGGCAGGCAGCAAAAGCCTACAGCACCCGGTATTCCCAGGCGGTCTCCCATCCAAGTACTAACCAGGCCCGACCCTGCTTAGCTTCCGAGATCAGACGAGATCGGGCGTGTTCAGGGTGGTATGGCCGTAGACGCACACAGCCCTTTCTGCCGGCCTCAAGAAGCCAAGCCGCCAGCCGCCGGCGCAACAGCGACACCCACTGGCCGGCTCCGCACACTGCCACCCCTCCACGAGTGCCCGCTGGCCACCTGCACCCAACACACCACCCCCACCCACCCCACGCCGCCCCAGCCTCCGCCCCAGCCACCACCACCATCACCACCCAGCACCCCTCACAAAGCCCACACCGCTGCACAGGCAGGCAGGCTGGCAGCGACACATGCGGGGACACGCTGCGCACCCACACGCACGCCACATACACACGGACAGCCTGCCTGCCTGCCTGCCTGCCTGCCTGCCTGCCTGCATGATGCCTGCTGCCGGCTAACTGCCTCTGCTCCACAGGCTGCCTGCTGACCCACCCAACTGCTTCTCCTGGAGCGGGAGAACCAGGCACCAGGGCCAAGGAGAGCACAAGCCCCACTCCCACAGGGAGACCCACTCCCAGCTGAGGAGGAGGAGGTGGAGGAGCAGGAGGAGGAGCAGGAGGAGGAGAAGAAAAGGTCTGGTGGTGGCAAAGCAGTTGTCTTGCCTAAGGGTCCAGGTAGTACTTCAATAGTTAAGTCATTACTTACTGACAACATAAAAAAAAATGTAGAGAGGAAAAGAAGAGTTCAATGACCAGCATTACCCTAAACCCTAGGTGAGTACTGATATGACAGAGAGCAGAAAGAAGTTAGGAAGAAAAGAAAGGAGAAAGAAGCTGAGGGAGAGAGAGAGAAAGAAAGAAAGAAAGAGGGAGAGAGAGGGAGACACTTGAGAGAGAGAGAGAGAAAAGGGAAGCAGGGCTTTTGCAAAGTTAACCCAATTCACATAGGCTCACTCCTAAGCTGAATATGGACCCCAGATCAGATCACATCACATCAATTGGGTTGATGGCCAAGAATATTTATACACCTTTCCCAGATTTGGGAGCTACTCTCATCCCTGATCCAGCTTTCTGGTCCTTCTGCCAGCCATGACATTGCCTCCCCAGAGAATAATTAGGATCTACCTGCATTTCAGATTTCAGGCTCAGGCTGAAAAACAAACAAACAAACAAACAAACAAACACTAGTATAGCCACAGGCCCTTTGGAATGTAACTCAAATATGCCTCCTAGCTGTCTACAAAATGGAGAGCAACCACACTCTTCATCTGTACTAGTCCACTCTTTAGGCCCATCATTGGTCAACAATTGGTTTGGATTTATAAGTTAACTCTATTTTGCACCACCAGGTTCCAGATGCTAGCATGATGCTGACCAGACTTCCCTGGACAGACAACCCCACCCATGTGTCCTGGAGCTCCGCTTCCCCAGAGCCCTTCCCCGCTAGGGAAAGAGAGAGCCAGGTTGCAGTATGGACCGACCTGTCAACGCTCATGTTCAGCTGGGAAGCAGTTACAGAAGCCAGAACTCCCACCCGCACACCACACACGCACATGCACACGCACACGCACATGCACATGCACACGTACACACGCGTGCACACACACGCACGCACGCACGCACACACACACACACACACACACACGCACACACACCTTCTGCATCCCACAGTGACCCTGGGTCCATACTCCCAGAGGGATAAAGAATTGGAAAGCTACCAGAGGAGGGGAGGGCAAGGGAGGGGAGGGGATACAGAGTTCTGGTGGTGGGAATTGTGTGCAGTTGGACCCCTCTTCTCCAGTGGTTTTCTCAATGTTTCTTTTTGATAAATAAATAAATAAATTTGAGAGAGAGAGGGAGAGAGACAGAGAGAGGGAGAGAGGCAGAGAGAGACAGAGACAGAGAGAGAGAAGCTTAAGCACACCTGGCGCAAAGCACAAGGACTGGCGTAAGGATCCCTGTTCGAGCCCCCGGCTCCCCACCTGCAGGGGAGTCGCTTCCCAAGTGGTGAAGCAGGTCTGTGGGTGTCTGTCTTTCTCTCTCCCTCTCTGTCTTCCCCTCCACTCTCCATTTCTCTCGGTCCTATCCAACAACAACGACATCCATCATAACTCCAACAATAAAACAACCAGGGCAACCAAAGGGAATGAATCAAGACATAACAATGATTTTCCAAAAGGATTCCGGGAGGTGGTGGGGTGGTCAAGCTTTAGACTCTCAAGCATGAGGTCCCGAGTTGGATCCCCGGCAGCACATGTGCCAGAGTGATGTGTGGTTCTCCCTCTGTCCTCCTATCGTTCTCATCCATAAAAAAGTCTTTCCAAAAAAACAACTTGTCCAGAACAGATGAAAAAGAGAGAGAGCGAGAGAGAAGAAGGGGTCGTGTGCCCAGGACAAGATGCTGGGCAATGCGCTGCAGAGGCAGGCAGGCAGGCAGGCAGGCAGGCAGCAAAAGCCTACAGCACCCGGTATTCCCAGGCGGTCTCCCATCCAAGTACTAACCAGGCCCGACCCTGCTTAGCTTCCGAGATCAGACGAGATCGGGCGTGTTCAGGGTGGTATGGCCGTAGACGCACACAGCCCTTTCTGCCGGCCTCAAGAAGCCAAGCCGCCAGCCGCCGGCGCAACAGCGACGCCCACTGGCCGGCTCCGCACACTGCCACCCCTCCACGAGTGCCCGCTGGCCACCTGCACCCAACACACCACCCCCACCCACCCCACGCCGCCCCAGCCTCCGCCCCAGCCACCACCACCATCACCACCCGGCACCCCTCACAAAGCCCACACCGCTGCACAGGCAGGCAGGCTGGCAGCGACACATGCGGGGACACGCTGCGCACCCACACGCACGCCACATACACACGGACAGCCTGCCTGCCTGCCTGCCTGCCTGCCTGCCTGCATGATGCCTGCTGCCGGCTAACTGCCTCTGCTCCACAGGCTGCCTGCTGACCCACCCAACTGCTTCTCCTGGAGCGGGAGAACCAGGCACCAGGGCCAAGGAGAGCACAAGCCCCACTCCCACAGGGAGACCCACTCCCAGCTGAGGAGGAGGAGGTGTAGGAGCAGGAGGAGGAGCAGGAGGAGGAGAAGAAAAGGTCTGGTGGTGGCAAAGCAGTTGTCTTGCCTAAGGGTCCAGGTAGTACTTCAATAGTTAAGTCATTACTTACTGACAACATAAAAAAAATGTAGAGAGGAAAAGAAGAGTTCAATGACCAGCATTACCCTAAACCCTAGGTGAGTACTGATATGACAGAGAGCAGAAAGAAGTTAGGAAGAAAAGAAAGGAGAAAGAAGCTGAGGGAGAGAGAAAGAAAGAAAGAAAGAAAGAGGGAGAGAGAGGGAGACACTTGAGAGAGAGAGAGAGAGAGAAAAGGGAAGCAGGGCTTTTGCAAAGTTAACCCAATTCACATAGGCTCACTCCTAAGCTGAATATGGACCCCAGATCAGATCACATCACATCAATTGGGTTGATGGCCAAGAATATTTATACACCTTTCCCAGATTTGGGAGCTACTCTCATCCCTGATCCAGCTTTCTGGTCCTTCTGCCAGCCATGACATTGCCTCCCCAGAGAATAATTAGGATCTACCTGCATTTCAGATTTCAGGCTCAGGCTGAAAAACAAACAAACAAACAAACAAACAAACACTAGTATAGCCACAGGCCCTTTGGAATGTAACTCAAATATGCCTCCTAGCTGTCTACAAAATGGAGAGCAACCACACTCTTCATCTGTACTAGTCCACTCTTTAGGCCCATCATTGGTCAACAATTGGTTTGGATTTATAAGTTAACTCTATTTTGCACCACCAGGTTCCAGATGCTAGCATGATGCTGACCAGACTTCCCTGGACAGACAACCCCACCCATGTGTCCTGGAGCTCCGCTTCCCCAGAGCCCTTCCCCGCTAGGGAAAGAGAGAGCCAGGTTGCAGTATGGACCGACCTGTCAACGCTCATGTTCAGCTGGGAAGCAGTTACAGAAGCCAGAACTCCCACCCGCACACCACACACGCACATGCACACGCACACGCACATGCACATGCACACGTACACACGCATGCACACACACGCACGCACGCACGCACACACACACACACACACACACACACACACACACCTTCTGCATCCCACAGTGACCCTGGGTCCATACTCCCAGAGGGATAAAGAATTGGAAAGCTACCAGAGGAGGGGAGGGCAAGGGAGGGGAGGGGATACAGAGTTCTGGTGGTGGGAATTGTGTGCAGTTGGACCCCTCTTCTCCAGTGGTTTTCTCAATGTTTCTTTTTGATAAATAAATGAATAAATAAATAAATAAATTTGAGAGAGAGAGGGAGAGAGACAGAGAGAGGGAGAGAGGCAGAGAGAGACAGAGACAGAGAGAGAGAAGCTTAAGCACACCTGGCTCAAAGCACAAGGACTGGCGTAAGGATCCCTGTTCGAGCCCCCGGCTCCCCACCTGCAGGGGAGTCGCTTCCCAAGTGGTGAAGCAGGTCTGTGGGTGTCTGTCTTTCTCTCTCCCTCTCTGTCTTCCCCTCCACTCTCCATTTCTCTCGGTCCTATCCAACAACAACGACATCCATCATAACTCCAACAATAAAACAACCAGGGCAACCAAAGGGAATGAATCAAGACATAACAATGATTTTCCAAAAGGATTCCGGGAGGTGGTGGGGTGGTCAAGCTTTAGACTCTCAAGCATGAGGTCCCGAGTTGGATCCCCGGCAGCACATGTGCCAGAGTGATGTGTGGTTCTCCCTCTGTCCTCCTATCGTTCTCATCCATAAAAAAGTCTTTCCAAAAAAACAACTTGTCCAGAACAGATGAAAAAGAGAGAGAGCGAGAGAGAAGAAGGGGTCGTGTGCCCAGGACAAGATGCTGGGCAATGCGCTGCAGAGGCAGGCAGGCAGGCAGGCAGGCAGGCAGCAAAAGCCTACAGCACCCGGTATTCCCAGGCGGTCTCCCATCCAAGTACTAACCAGGCCCGACCCTGCTTAGCTTCCGAGATCAGACGAGATCGGGCGTGTTCAGGGTGGTATGGCCGTAGACGCACACAGCCCTTTCTGCCGGCCTCAAGAAGCCAAGCCGCCAGCCGCCGGCGCAACAGCGACGCCCACTGGCCGGCTCCGCACACTGCCACCCCTCCACGAGTGCCCGCTGGCCACCTGCACCCAACACACCACCCCCACCCACCCCACGCCGCCCCAGCCTCCGCCCCAGCCACCACCACCATCACCACCCGGCACCCCTCACAAAGCCCACACCGCTGCACAGGCAGGCAGGCTGGCAGCGACACATGCGGGGACACGCTGCGCACCCACACGCACGCCACATACACACGGACAGCCTGCCTGCCTGCCTGCCTGCCTGCCTGCCTGCCTGCCTGCATGATGCCTGCTGCCGGCTAACTGCCTCTGCTCCACAGGCTGCCTGCTGACCCACCCAACTGCTTCTCCTGGAGCGGGAGAACCAGGCACCAGGGCCAAGGAGAGCACAAGCCCCACTCCCACAGGGAGACCCACTCCCAGCTGAGGAGGAGGAGGTGGAGGAGCAGGAGGAGGAGCAGGAGGAGGAGAAGAAAAGGTCTGGTGGTGGCAAAGCAGTTGTCTTGCCTAAGGGTCCAGGTAGTACTTCAATAGTTAAGTCATTACTTACTGACAACATAAAAAAAAATGTAGAGAGGAAAAGAAGAGTTCAATGACCAGCATTACCCTAAACCCTAGGTGAGTACTGATATGACAGAGAGCAGAAAGAAGTTAGGAAGAAAAGAAAGGAGAAAGAAGCTGAGGGAGAGAGAGAGAAAGAAAGAAAGAAAGAGGGAGAGAGAGGGAGACACTTGAGAGAGAGAGAGAGAGAGAGAGAGAGAGAGAGAAAAGGGAAGCAGGGCTTTTGCAAAGTTAACCCAATTCACATAGGCTCACTCCTAAGCTGAATATGGACCCCAGATCAGATCACATCACATCACATCACATCAATTGGGTTGATGGCCAAGAATATTTATACACCTTTCCCAGATTTGGGAGCTACTCTCATCCCTGATCCAGCTTTCTGGTCCTTCTGCCAGCCATGACATTGCCTCCCCAGAGAATAATTAGGATCTACCTGCATTTCAGATTTCAGGCTCAGGCTGAAAAACAAACAAACAAACAAACAAAGAAACACTAGTATAGCCACAGGCCCTTTGGAATGTAACTCAAATATGCCTCCTAGCTGTCTACAAAATGGAGAGCAACCACACTCTTCATCTGTACTAGTCCACTCTTTAGGCCCATCATTGGTCAACAATTGGTTTGGATTTATAAGTTAACTCTATTTTGCACCACCAGGTTCCAGATGCTAGCATGATGCTGACCAGACTTCCCTGGACAGACAACCCCACCCATGTGTCCTGGAGCTCCGCTTCCCCAGAGCCCTTCCCCGCTAGGGAAAGAGAGAGCCAGGTTGCAGTATGGACCGACCTGTCAACGCTCATGTTCAGCTGGGAAGCAGTTACAGAAGCCAGAACTCCCACCCGCACACCACACACGCACATGCACACGCACACGCACATGCACATGCACACGTACACACGCGTGCACACACACGCACGCACGCACGCACGCACACACACACACACACACACGCACACACACCTTCTGCATCCCACAGTGACCCTGGGTCCATACTCCCAGAGGGATAAAGAATTGGAAAGCTACCAGAGGAGGGGAGGGCAAGGGAGGGGAGGGGATACAGAGTTCTGGTGGTGGGAATTGTGTGCAGTTGGACCCCTCTTCTCCAGTGGTTTTCTCAATGTTTCTTTTTGATAAATAAATAAATAAATTTGAGAGAGAGAGGGAGAGAGACAGAGAGAGGGAGAGAGGCAGAGAGAGACAGAGACAGAGAGAGAGAAGCTTAAGCACACCTGGCGCAAAGCACAAGGACTGGCGTAAGGATCCCTGTTCGAGCCCCCGGCTCCCCACCTGCAGGGGAGTCGCTTCCCAAGTGGTGAAGCAGGTCTGTGGGTGTCTGTCTTTCTCTCTCCCTCTCTGTCTTCCCCTCCACTCTCCATTTCTCTCGGTCCTATCCAACAACAACGACATCCATCATAACTCCAACAATAAAACAACCAGGGCAACCAAAGGGAATGAATCAAGACATAACAATGATTTTCCAAAAGGATTCCGGGAGGTGGTGGGGTGGTCAAGCTTTAGACTCTCAAGCATGAGGTCCCGAGTTGGATCCCCGGCAGCACATGTGCCAGAGTGATGTGTGGTTCTCCCTCTGTCCTCCTATCGTTCTCATCCATAAAAAAGTCTTTCCAAAAAAACAACTTGTCCAGAACAGATGAAAAAGAGAGAGAGCGAGAGAGAAGAAGGGGTCGTGTGCCCAGGACAAGATGCTGGGCAATGCGCTGCAGAGGCAGGCAGGCAGGCAGGCAGGCAGGCAGCAAAAGCCTACAGCACCCGGTATTCCCAGGCGGTCTCCCATCCAAGTACTAACCAGGCCCGACCCTGCTTAGCTTCCGAGATCAGACGAGATCGGGCGTGTTCAGGGTGGTATGGCCGTAGACGCACACAGCCCTTTCTGCCGGCCTCAAGAAGCCAAGCCGCCAGCCGCCGGCGCAACAGCGACGCCCACTGGCCGGCTCCGCACACTGCCACCCCTCCACGAGTGCCCGCTGGCCACCTGCACCCAACACACCACCCCCACCCACCCCACGCCGCCCCAGCCTCCGCCCCAGCCACCACCACCATCACCACCCGGCACCCCTCACAAAGCCCACACCGCTGCACAGGCAGGCAGGCTGGCAGCGACACATGCGGGGACACGCTGCGCACCCACACGCACGCCACATACACACGGACAGCCTGCCTGCCTGCCTGCCTGCCTGCCTGCATGATGCCTGCTGCCGGCTAACTGCCTCTGCTCCACAGGCTGCCTGCTGACCCACCCAACTGCTTCTCCTGGAGCGGGAGAACCAGGCACCAGGACCAAGGAGAGCACAAGCCCCACTCCCACAGGGAGACCCACTCCCAGCTGAGGAGGAGGAGGTGGAGGAGCAGGAGGAGGAGCAGGAGGAGGAGAAGAAAAGGTCTGGTGGTGGCAAAGCAGTTGTCTTGCCTAAGGGTCCAGGTAGTACTTCAATAGTTAAGTCATTACTTACTGACAACATAAAAAAAAATGTAGAGAGGAAAAGAAGAGTTCAATGACCAGCATTACCCTAAACCCTAGGTGAGTACTGATATGACAGAGAGCAGAAAGAAGTTAGGAAGAAAAGAAAGGAGAAAGAAGCTGAGGGAGAGAGAGAAAGAAAGAAAGAGGGAGAGAGAGGGAGACACTTGACAGAGAGAGAGAGAAAAGGGAAGCAGGGCTTTTGCAAAGTTAACCCAATTCACATAGGCTCACTCCTAAGCTGAATATGGACCCCAGATCAGATCACATCACATCACATCACATCAATTGGGTTGATGGCCAAGAATATTTATACACCTTTCCCAGATTTGGGAGCTACTCTCATCCCTGATCCAGCTTTCTGGTCCTTCTGCCAGCCATGACATTGCCTCCCCAGAGAATAATTAGGATCTACCTGCATTTCAGATTTCAGGCTCAGGCTGAAAAACAAACAAACAAACAAACAAACAAACACTAGTATAGCCACAGGCCCTTTGGAATGTAACTCAAATATGCCTCCTAGCTGTCTACAAAATGGAGAGCAACCACACTCTTCATCTGTACTAGTCCACTCTTTAGGCCCATCATTGGTCAACAATTGGTTTGGATTTATAAGTTAACTCTATTTTGCACCACCAGGTTCCAGATGCTAGCATGATGCTGACCAGACTTCCCTGGACAGACAACCCCACCCATGTGTCCTGGAGCTCTGCTTCCCCAGAGCCCTTCCCCGCTAGGGAAAGAGAGAGCCAGGTTGCAGTATGGACCGACCTGTCAACGCTCATGTTCAGCTGGGAAGCAGTTACAGAAGCCAGAACTCCCACCCGCACACCACACACGCACATGCACACGCACACGCACATGCACATGCACACGTACACACGCATGCACACACACGCACGCACGCACGCACACACACACACACACACACACACACACACACACCTTCTGCATCCCACAGTGACCCTGGGTCCATACTCCCAGAGGGATAAAGAATTGGAAAGCTACCAGAGGAGGGGAGGGCAAGGGAGGGGAGGGGATACAGAGTTCTGGTGGTGGGAATTGTGTGCAGTTGGACCCCTCTTCTCCAGTGGTTTTCTCAATGTTTCTTTTTGATAAATAAATGAATAAATAAATAAATAAATTTGAGAGAGAGAGGGAGAGAGACAGAGAGAGGGAGAGAGGCAGAGAGAGACAGAGACAGAGAGAGAGAAGCTTAAGCACACCTGGCTCAAAGCACAAGGACTGGCGTAAGGATCCCTGTTCGAGCCCCCGGCTCCCCACCTGCAGGGGAGTCGCTTCCCAAGTGGTGAAGCAGGTCTGTGGGTGTCTGTCTTTCTCTCTCCCTCTCTGTCTTCCCCTCCACTCTCCATTTCTCTCGGTCCTATCCAACAACAACGACATCCATCATAACTCCAACAATAAAACAACCAGGGCAACCAAAGGGAATGAATCAAGACATAACAATGATTTTCCAAAAGGATTCCGGGAGGTGGTGGGGTGGTCAAGCTTTAGACTCTCAAGCATGAGGTCCCGAGTTGGATCCCCGGCAGCACATGTGCCAGAGTGATGTGTGGTTCTCCCTCTGTCCTCCTATCGTTCTCATCCATAAAAAAGTCTTTCCAAAAAAACAACTTGTCCAGAACAGATGAAAAAGAGAGAGAGCGAGAGAGAAGAAGGGGTCGTGTGCCCAGGACAAGCTGCTGGGCAATGCGCTGCAGAGGCAGGCAGGCAGGCAGGCAGGCAGCAAAAGCCTACAGCACCCGGTATTCCCAGGCGGTCTCCCATCCAAGTACTAACCAGGCCCGACCCTGCTTAGCTTCCGAGATCAGACGAGATCGGGCGTGTTCAGGGTGGTATGGCCGTAGACGCACACAGCCCTTTCTGCCGGCCTCAAGAAGCCAAGCCGCCAGCCGCCGGCGCAACAGCGACGCCCACTGGCCGGCTCCGCACACTGCCACCCCTCCACGAGTGCCCGCTGGCCACCTGCACCCAACACACCACCCCCACCCACCCCACGCCGCCCCAGCCTCCGCCCCAGCCACCACCACCATCACCACCCGGCACCCCTCACAAAGCCCACACCGCTGCACAGGCAGGCAGGCTGGCAGCGACACATGCGGGGACACGCTGCGCACCCACACGCACGCCACATACACACGGACAGCCTGCCTGCCTGCCTGCCTGCCTGCCTGCCTGCCTGCCTGCCTGCATGATGCCTGCTGCCGGCTAACTGCCTCTGCTCCACAGGCTGCCTGCTGACCCACCCAACTGCTTCTCCTGGAGCGGGAGAACCAGGCACCAGGGCCAAGGAGAGCACAAGCCCCACTCCCACAGGGAGACCCACTCCCAGCTGAGGAGGAGGAGGTGGAGGAGCAGGAGGAGGAGCAGGAGGAGGAGAAGAAAAGGTCTGGTGGTGGCAAAGCAGTTGTCTTGCCTAAGGGTCCAGGTAGTACTTCAATAGTTAAGTCATTACTTACTGACAACATAAAAAAAAATGTAGAGAGGAAAAGAAGAGTTCAATGACCAGCATTACCCTAAACCCTAGGTGAGTACTGATATGACAGAGAGCAGAAAGAAGTTAGGAAGAAAAGAAAGGAGAAAGAAGCTGAGGGAGAGAGAGAGAAAGAAAGAAAGAAAGAGGGAGAGAGAGGGAGACACTTGAGAGAGAGAGAGAGAGAGAGAGAGAGAGAGAAAAGGGAAGCAGGGCTTTTGCAAAGTTAACCCAATTCACACAGGCTCACTCCTAAGCTGAATATGGACCCCAGATCAGATCACATCACATCACATCACATCAATTGGGTTGATGGCCAAGAATATTTATACACCTTTCCCAGATTTGGGAGCTACTCTCATCCCTGATCCAGCTTTCTGGTCCTTCTGCCAGCCATGACATTGCCTCCCCAGAGAATAATTAGGATCTACCTGCATTTCAGATTTCAGGCTCAGGCTGAAAAACAAACAAACAAACAAACAAACAAACACTAGTATAGCCACAGGCCCTTTGGAATGTAACTCAAATATGCCTCCTAGCTGTCTACAAAATGGAGAGCAACCACACTCTTCATCTGTACTAGTCCACTCTTTAGGCCCATCATTGGTCAACAATTGGTTTGGATTTATAAGTTAACTCTATTTTGCACCACCAGGTTCCAGATGCTAGCATGATGCTGACCAGACTTCCCTGGACAGACAACCCCACCCATGTGTCCTGGAGCTCCGCTTCCCCAGAGCCCTTCCCCGCTAGGGAAAGAGAGAGCCAGGTTGCAGTATGGACCGACCTGTCAACGCTCATGTTCAGCTGGGAAGCAGTTACAGAAGCCAGAACTCCCACCCGCACACCACACACGCACATGCACACGCACACGCACATGCACATGCACACGTACACACGCGTGCACACACACGCACGCACGCACACACACACACACACACACGCACACACACCTTCTGCATCCCACAGTGACCCTGGGTCCATACTCCCAGAGGGATAAAGAATTGGAAAGCTACCAGAGGAGGGGAGGGCAAGGGAGGGGAGGGGATACAGAGTTCTGGTGGTGGGAATTGTGTGCAGTTGGACCCCTCTTCTCCAGTGGTTTTCTCAATGTTTCTTTTTGATAAATAAATAAATAAATTTGAGAGAGAGAGGGAGAGAGACAGAGAGAGGGAGAGAGGCAGAGAGAGACAGAGACAGAGAGAGAGAAGCTTAAGCACACCTGGTGCAAAGCACAAGGACTGGCGTAAGGATCCCTGTTCGAGCCCCCGGCTCCCCACCTGCAGGGGAGTCGCTTCCCAAGTGGTGAAGCAGGTCTGTGGGTGTCTGTCTTTCTCTCTCCCTCTCTGTCTTCCCCTCCACTCTCCATTTCTCTTGGTCCTATCCAACAACAACGACATCCATCATAACTCCAACAATAAAACAACCAGGGCAACCAAAGGGAATGAATCAAGACATAACAATGATTTTCCAAAAGGATTCCGGGAGGTGGTGGGGTGGTCAAGCTTTAGACTCTCAAGCATGAGGTCCCGAGTTGGATCCCCGGCAGCACATGTGCCAGAGTGATGTGTGGTTCTCCCTCTGTCCTCCTATCGTTCTCATCCATAAAAAAGTCTTTCCAAAAAAACAACTTGTCCAGAACAGATGAAAAAGAGAGAGAGCGAGAGAGAAGAAGGGGTCGTGTGCCCAGGACAAGCTGCTGGGCAATGCGCTGCAGAGGCAGGCAGGCAGGCAGGCAGGCAGGCAGCAAAAGCCTACAGCACCCGGTATTCCCAGGCGGTCTCCCATCCAAGTACTAACCAGGCCCGACCCTGCTTAGCTTCCGAGATCAGACGAGATCGGGCGTGTTCAGGGTGGTATGGCCGTAGACGCACACAGCCCTTTCTGCCGGCCTCAAGAAGCCAAGCCGCCAGCCGCCGGCGCAACAGCGACGCCCACTGGCCGGCTCCGCACACTGCCACCCCTCCACGAGTGCCCGCTGGCCACCTGCACCCAACACACCACCCCCACCCACCCCACGCCGCCCCAGCCTCCGCCCCAGCCACCACCACCATCACCACCCGGCACCCCTCACAAAGCCCACACCGCTGCACAGGCAGGCAGGCTGGCAGCGACACATGCGGGGACACGCTGCGCACCCACACGCACGCCACATACACACGGACAGCCTGCCTGCCTGCCTGCCTGCCTGCCTGCATGATGCCTGCTGCCGGCTAACTGCCTCTGCTCCACAGGCTGCCTGCTGACCCACCCAACTGCTTCTCCTGGAGCGGGAGAACCAGGCACCAGGGCCAAGGAGAGCACAAGCCCCACTCCCACAGGGAGACCCACTCCCAGCTGAGGAGGAGGAGGTGGAGGAGCAGGAGGAGGAGCAGGAGGAGGAGAAGAAAAGGTCTGGTGGTGGCAAAGCAGTTGTCTTGCCTAAGGGTCCAGGTAGTACTTCAATAGTTAAGTCATTACTTACTGACAACATAAAAAAAAATGTAGAGAGGAAAAGAAGAGTTCAATGACCAGCATTACCCTAAACCCTAGGTGAGTACTGATATGACAGAGAGCAGAAAGAAGTTAGGAAGAAAAGAAAGGAGAAAGAAGCTGAGGGAGAGAGAGAGAAAGAAAGAAAGAAAGAGGGAGAGAGAGGGAGACACTTGAGAGAGAGAGAGAGAGAGAAAAGGGAAGCAGGGCTTTTGCAAAGTTAACCCAATTCACATAGGCTCACTCCTAAGCTGAATATGGACCCCAGATCAGATCACATCACATCACATCACATCAATTGGGTTGATGGCCAAGAATATTTATACACCTTTCCCAGATTTGGGAGCTACTCTCATCCCTGATCCAGCTTTCTGGTCCTTCTGCCAGCCATGACATTGCCTCCCCAGAGAATAATTAGGATCTACCTGCATTTCAGATTTCAGGCTCAGGCTGAAAAACAAACAAACAAACAAACAAACAAACACTAGTATAGCCACAGGCCCTTTGGAATGTAACTCAAATATGCCTCCTAGCTGTCTACAAAATGGAGAGCAACCACACTCTTCATCTGTACTAGTCCACTCTTTAGGCCCATCATTGGTCAACAATTGGTTTGGATTTATAAGTTAACTCTATTTTGCACCACCAGGTTCCAGATGCTAGCATGATGCTGACCAGACTTCCCTGGACAGACAACCCCACCCATGTGTCCTGGAGCTCCGCTTCCCCAGAGCCCTTCCCCGCTAGGGAAAGAGAGAGCCAGGTTGCAGTATGGACCGACCTGTCAACGCTCATGTTCAGCTGGGAAGCAGTTACAGAAGCCAGAACTCCCACCCGCACACCACACACGCACATGCACACGCACACGCACATGCACATGCACACGTACACACGCGTGCACACACACGCACGCACGCACACACACACACACACACACGCACACACACCTTCTGCATCCCACAGTGACCCTGGGTCCATACTCCCAGAGGGATAAAGAATTGGAAAGCTACCAGAGGAGGGGAGGGCAAGGGAGGGGAGGGGATACAGAGTTCTGGTGGTGGGAATTGTGTGCAGTTGGACCCCTCTTCTCCAGTGGTTTTCTCAATGTTTCTTTTTGATGAATAAATAAATAAATAAATTTGAGAGAGAGAGGGAGAGAGACAGAGAGAGGGAGAGAGGCAGAGAGAGACAGAGACAGAGAGAGAGAAGCTTAAGCACACCTGGCGCAAAGCACAAGGACTGGCGTAAGGATCCCTGTTCGAGCCCCCGGCTCCCCACCTGCAGGGGAGTCGCTTCCCAAGTGGTGAAGCAGGTCTGTGGGTGTCTGTCTTTCTCTCTCCCTCTCTGTCTTCCCCTCCACTCTCCATTTCTCTCGGTCCTATCCAACAACAACGACATCCATCATAACTCCAACAATAAAACAACCAGGGCAACCAAAGGGAATGAATCAAGACATAACAATGATTTTCAAAAAGGATTCCGGGAGGTGGTGGGGTGGTCAAGCTTTAGACTCTCAAGCATGAGGTCCCGAGTTGGATCCCCGGCAGCACATGTGCCAGAGTGATGTGTGGTTCTCCCTCTGTCCTCCTATCGTTCTCATCCATAAAAAAGTCTTTCCAAAAAAACAACTTGTCCAGAACAGATGAAAAAGAGAGAGAGCGAGAGAGAAGAAGGGGTCGTGTGCCCAGGACAAGCTGCTGGGCAATGCGCTGCAGAGGCATGCAGGCAGGCAGGCAGGCAGGCAGCAAAAGCCTACAGCACCCGGTATTCCCAGGCGGTCTCCCATCCAAGTACTAACCAGGCCCGACCCTGCTTAGCTTCCGAGATCAGACGAGATCGGGCGTGTTCAGGGTGGTATGGCCGTAGACGCACACAGCCCTTTCTGCCGGCCTCAAGAAGCCAAGCCGCCAGCCGCCGGCGCAACAGCGACGCCCACTGGCCGGCTCCGCACACTGCCACCCCTCCACGAGTGCCCGCTGGCCACCTGCACCCAACACACCACCCCCACCCACCCCACGCCGCCCCAGCCTCCGCCCCAGCCACCACCACCATCACCACCCAGCACCCCTCACAAAGCCCACACCGCTGCACAGGCAGGCAGGCTGGCAGCGACACATGCGGGGACACGCTGCGCACCCACACGCACGCCACATACACACGGACAGCCTGCCTGCCTGCCTGCCTGCATGATGCCTGCTGCCGGCTAACTGCCTCTGCTCCACAGGCTGCCTGCTGACCCACCCAACTGCTTCTCCTGGAGCGGGAGAACCAGGCACCAGGGCCAAGGAGAGCACAAGCCCCACTCCCACAGGGAGACCCACTCCCAGCTGAGGAGGAGGAGGTGGAGGAGCAGGAGGAGGAGCAGGAGGAGGAGAAGAAAAGGTCTGGTGGTGGCAAAGCAGTTGTCTTGCCTAAGGGTCCAGGTAGTACTTCAATAGTTAAGTCATTACTTACTGACAACATAAAAAAAAATGTAGAGAGGAAAAGAAGAGTTCAATGACCAGCATTACCCTAAACCCTAGGTGAGTACTGATATGACAGAGAGCAGAAAGAAGTTAGGAAGAAAAGAAAGGAGAAAGAAGCTGAGGGAGAGAGAGAGAAAGAAAGAAAGAAAGAGGGAGAGAGAGGGAGACACTTGAGAGAGAGAGAGAGAAAAGGGAAGCAGGGCTTTTGCAAAGTTAACCCAATTCACATAGGCTCACTCCTAAGCTGAATATGGACCCCAGATCAGATCACATCACATCACATCACATCAATTGGGTTGATGGCCAAGAATATTTATACACCTTTCCCAGATTTGGGAGCTACTCTCATCCCTGATCCAGCTTTCTGGTCCTTCTGCCAGCCATGACATTGCCTCCCCAGAGAATAATTAGGATCTACCTGCATTTCAGATTTCAGGCTCAGGCTGAAAAACAAACAAACAAACAAACAAACAAACACTAGTATAGCCACAGGCCCTTTGGAATGTAACTCAAATATGCCTCCTAGCTGTCTACAAAATGGAGAGCAACCACACTCTTCATCTGTACTAGTCCACTCTTTAGGCCCATCATTGGTCAACAATTGGTTTGGATTTATAAGTTAACTCTATTTTGCACCACCAGGTTCCAGATGCTAGCATGATGCTGACCAGACTTCCCTGGACAGACAACCCCACCCATGTGTCCTGGAGCTCCGCTTCCCCAGAGCCCTTCCCCGCTAGGGAAAGAGAGAGCCAGGTTGCAGTATGGACCGACCTGTCAACGCTCATGTTCAGCTGGGAAGCAGTTACAGAAGCCAGAACTCCCACCCGCACACCACACACGCACATGCACACACACACGCACATGCACACGTACACACGCGTGCACACACACGCACGCACGCACGCACACACACACACACACACACACACACACACACGCACACACACCTTCTGCATCCCACAGTGACCCTGGGTCCATACTCCCAGAGGGATAAAGAATTGGAAAGCTACCAGAGGAGGGGAGGGCAAGGGAGGGGAGGGGATACAGAGTTCTGGTGGTGGGAATTGTGTGCAGTTGGACCCCTCTTCTCCAGTGGTTTTCTCAATGTTTCTTTTTGATAAATAAATAAATAAATAAATAAATAAATTTGAGAGAGAGAGGGAGAGAGACAGAGAGAGGGAGAGAGGCAGAGAGAGACAGAGACAGAGAGAGAGAAGCTTAAGCACACCTGGCGCAAAGCACAAGGACTGGCGTAAGGATCCCTGTTCGAGCCCCCGGCTCCCCACCTGCAGGGGAGTCGCTTCCCAAGTGGTGAAGCAGGTCTGTGGGTGTCTGTCTTTCTCTCTCCCTCTCTGTCTTCCCCTCCACTCTCCATTTCTCTCGGTCCTATCCAACAACAACGACATCCATCATAACTCCAACAATAAAACAACCAGGGCAACCAAAGGGAATGAATCAAGACATAACAATGATTTTCAAAAAGGATTCCGGGAGGTGGTGGGGTGGTCAAGCTTTAGACTCTCAAGCATGAGGTCCCGAGTTGGATCCCCGGCAGCACATGTGCCAGAGTGATGTGTGGTTCTCCCTCTGTCCTCCTATCGTTCTCATCCATAAAAAAGTCTTTCCAAAAAAACAACTTGTCCAGAACAGATGAAAAAGAGAGAGAGCGAGAGAGAAGAAGGGGTCGTGTGCCCAGGACAAGCTGCTGGGCAATGCGCTGCAGAGGCAGGCAGGCAGGCAGGCAGGCAGGCAGGCAGCAAAAGCCTACAGCACCCGGTATTCCCAGGCGGTCTCCCATCCAAGTACTAACCAGGCCCGACCCTGCTTAGCTTCCGAGATCAGACGAGATCGGGCGTGTTCAGGGTGGTATGGCCGTAGACGCACACAGCCCTTTCTGCCGGCCTCAAGAAGCCAAGCCGCCAGCCGCCGGCGCAACAGCGACGCCCACTGGCCGGCTCCGCACACTGCCACCCCTCCACGAGTGCCCGCTGGCCACCTGCACCCAACACACCACCCCCACCCACCCCACGCCGCCCCAGCCTCCGCCCCAGCCACCACCACCATCACCACCCGGCACCCCTCACAAAGCCCACACCGCTGCACAGGCAGGCAGGCTGGCAGCGACACATGCGGGGACACGCTGCGCACCCACACGCACGCCACATACACACGGACAGCCTGCCTGCCTGCCTGCCTGCATGATGCCTGCTGCCGGCTAACTGCCTCTGCTCCACAGGCTGCCTGCTGACCCACCCAACTGCTTCTCCTGGAGCGGGAGAACCAGGCACCAGGGCCAAGGAGAGCACAAGCCCCACTCCCACAGGGAGACCCACTCCCAGCTGAGGAGGAGGAGGTGGAGGAGCAGGAGGAGGAGCAGGAGGAGGAGAAGAAAAGGTCTGGTGGTGGCAAAGCAGTTGTCTTGCCTAAGGGTCCAGGTAGTACTTCAATAGTTAAGTCATTACTTACTGACAACATAAAAAAAAATGTAGAGAGGAAAAGAAGAGTTCAATGACCAGCATTACCCTAAACCCTAGGTGAGTACTGATATGACAGAGAGCAGAAAGAAGTTAGGAAGAAAAGAAAGGAGAAAGAAGCTGAGGGAGAGAGAGAGAAAGAAAGAAAGAAAGAGGGAGAGAGAGGGAGACACTTGAGAGAGAGAGAGAGAAAAGGGAAGCAGGGCTTTTGCAAAGTTAACCCAATTCACATAGGCTCACTCCTAAGCTGAATATGGACCCCAGATCAGATCACATCACATCACATCACATCAATTGGGTTGATGGCCAAGAATATTTATACACCTTTCCCAGATTTGGGAGCTACTCTCATCCCTGATCCAGCTTTCTGGTCCTTCTGCCAGCCATGACATTGCCTCTCCAGAGAATAATTAGGATCTACCTGCATTTCAGATTTCAGGCTCAGGCTGAAAAACAAACAAACAAACAAACAAACAAACACTAGTATAGCCACAGGCCCTTTGGAATGTAACTCAAATATGCCTCCTAGCTGTCTACAAAATGGAGAGCAACCACACTCTTCATCTGTACTAGTCCACTCTTTAGGCCCATCATTGGTCAACAATTGGTTTGGATTTATAAGTTAACTCTATTTTGCACCACCAGGTTCCAGATGCTAGCATGATGCTGACCAGACTTCCCTGGACAGACAACCCCACCCATGTGTCCTGGAGCTCCGCTTCCCCAGAGCCCTTCCCCGCTAGGGAAAGAGAGAGCCAGGTTGCAGTATGGACCGACCTGTCAACGCTCATGTTCAGCTGGGAAGCAGTTACAGAAGCCAGAACTCCCACCCGCACACCACACACGCACACGCACACGCACATGCACATGCACACGTACACACGCGTGCACACACACGCACGCACACACACACACACACACGCACACACACCTTCTGCATCCCACAGTGACCCTGGGTCCATACTCCCAGAGGGATAAAGAATTGGAAAGCTACCAGAGGAGGGGAGGGCAAGGGAGGGGAGGGGATACAGAGTTCTGGTGGTGGGAATTGTGTGCAGTTGGACCCCTCTTCTCCAGTGGTTTTCTCAATGTTTCTTTTTGATAAATAAATAAATAAATAAATAAATTTGAGAGAGAGAGGGAGAGAGACAGAGAGAGGGAGAGAGGCAGAGAGAGACAGAGACAGAGAGAGAGAAGCTTAAGCACACCTGGCGCAAAGCACAAGGACTGGCGTAAGGATCCCTGTTCGAGCCCCCGGCTCCCCACCTGCAGGGGAGTCGCTTCCCAAGTGGTGAAGCAGGTCTGTGGGTGTCTGTCTTTCTCTCTCCCTCTCTGTCTTCCCCTCCACTCTCCATTTCTCTCGGTCCTATCCAACAACAACGACATCCATCATAACTCCAACAATAAAACAACCAGGGCAACCAAAGGGAATGAATCAAGACATAACAATGATTTTCAAAAAGGATTCCGGGAGGTGGTGGGGTGGTCAAGCTTTAGACTCTCAAGCATGAGGTCCCGAGTTGGATCCCCGGCAGCACATGTGCCAGAGTGATGTGTGGTTCTCCCTCTGTCCTCCTATCGTTCTCATCCATAAAAAAGTCTTTCCAAAAAAACAACTTGTCCAGAACAGATGAAAAAGAGAGAGAGCGAGAGAGAAGAAGGGGTCGTGTGCCCAGGACAAGCTGCTGGGCAATGCGCTGCAGAGGCAGGCAGGCAGGCAGCAAAAGCCTACAGCACCCGGTATTCCCAGGCGGTCTCCCATCCAAGTACTAACCAGGCCCGACCCTGCTTAGCTTCCGAGATCAGACGAGATCGGGCGTGTTCAGGGTGGTATGGCCGTAGACGCACACAGCCCTTTCTGCCGGCCTCAAGAAGCCAAGCCGCCAGCCGCCGGCGCAACAGCGACGCCCACTGGCCGGCTCCGCACACTGCCACCCCTCCACGAGTGCCCGCTGGCCACCTGCACCCAACACACCACCCCCACCCACCCCACGCCGCCCCAGCCTCCGCCCCAGCCACCACCACCATCACCACCCAGCACCCCTCACAAAGCCCACACCGCTGCACAGGCAGGCAGGCTGGCAGCGACACATGCGGGGACACGCTGCGCACCCACACGCACGCCACATACACACGGACAGCCTGCCTGCCTGCCTGCCTGCATGATGCCTGCTGCCGGCTAACTGCCTCTGCTCCACAGGCTGCCTGCTGACCCACCCAACTGCTTCTCCTGGAGCGGGAGAACCAGGCACCAGGGCCAAGGAGAGCACAAGCCCCACTCCCACAGGGAGACCCACTCCCAGCTGAGGAGGAGGAGGTGGAGGAGCAGGAGGAGGAGCAGGAGGAGGAGAAGAAAAGGTCTGGTGGTGGCAAAGCAGTTGTCTTGCCTAAGGGTCCAGGTAGTACTTCAATAGTTAAGTCATTACTTACTGACAACATAAAAAAAAATGTAGAGAGGAAAAGAAGAGTTCAATGACCAGCATTACCCTAAACCCTAGGTGAGTACTGATATGACAGAGAGCAGAAAGAAGTTAGGAAGAAAAGAAAGGAGAAAGAAGCTGAGGGAGAGAGAGAGAAAGAAAGAAAGAAAGAGGGAGAGAGAGGGAGACACTTGAGAGAGAGAGAGAGAAAAGGGAAGCAGGGCTTTTGCAAAGTTAACCCAATTCACATAGGCTCACTCCTAAGCTGAATATGGACCCCAGATCAGATCACATCACATCACATCACATCAATTGGGTTGATGGCCAAGAATATTTATACACCTTTCCCAGATTTGGGAGCTACTCTCATCCCTGATCCAGCTTTCTGGTCCTTCTGCCAGCCATGACATTGCCTCCCCAGAGAATAATTAGGATCTACCTGCATTTCAGATTTCAGGCTCAGGCTGAAAAACAAACAAACAAACAAACAAACAAACACTAGTATAGCCACAGGCCCTTTGGAATGTAACTCAAATATGCCTCCTAGCTGTCTACAAAATGGAGAGCAACCACACTCTTCATCTGTACTAGTCCACTCTTTAGGCCCATCATTGGTCAACAATTGGTTTGGATTTATAAGTTAACTCTATTTTGCACCACCAGGTTCCAGATGCTAGCATGATGCTGACCAGACTTCCCTGGACAGACAACCCCACCCATGTGTCCTGGAGCTCCGCTTCCCCAGAGCCCTTCCCCGCTAGGGAAAGAGAGAGCCAGGTTGCAGTATGGACCGACCTGTCAACGCTCATGTTCAGCTGGGAAGCAGTTACAGAAGCCAGAACTCCCACCCGCACACCACACACGCACATGCACACGCACACACGCGTGCACACACACGCACGCACGCACGCACACACACACACACACACACACACACGCACACACACCTTCTGCATCCCACAGTGACCCTGGGTCCATACTCCCAGAGGGATAAAGAATTGGAAAGCTACCAGAGGAGGGGAGGGCAAGGGAGGGGAGGGGATACAGAGTTCTGGTGGTGGGAATTGTGTGCAGTTGGACCCCTCTTCTCCAGTGGTTTTCTCAATGTTTCTTTTTGATAAATAAATAAATAAATAAATTTGAGAGAGAGAGGGAGAGAGACAGAGAGAGGGAGAGAGGCAGAGAGAGACAGAGACAGAGAGAGAGAAGCTTAAGCACACCTGGCGCAAAGCACAAGGACTGGCGTAAGGATCCCTGTTCGAGCCCCCGGCTCCCCACCTGCAGGGGAGTCGCTTCCCAAGTGGTGAAGCAGGTCTGTGGGTGTCTGTCTTTCTCTCTCCCTCTCTGTCTTCCCCTCCACTCTCCATTTCTCTCGGTCCTATCCAACAACAACGACATCCATCATAACTCCAACAATAAAACAACCAGGGCAACCAAAGGGAATGAATCAAGACATAACAATGATTTTCAAAAAGGATTCCGGGAGGTGGTGGGGTGGTCAAGCTTTAGACTCTCAAGCATGAGGTCCCGAGTTGGATCCCCGGCAGCACATGTGCCAGAGTGATGTGTGGTTCTCCCTCTGTCCTCCTATCGTTCTCATCCATAAAAAAGTCTTTCCAAAAAAACAACTTGTCCAGAACAGATGAAAAAGAGAGAGAGCGAGAGAGAAGAAGGGGTCGTGTGCCCAGGACAAGCTGCTGGGCAATGCGCTGCAGAGGCAGGCAGGCAGGCAGGCAGGCAGGCAGGCAGCAAAAGCCTACAGCACCCGGTATTCCCAGGCGGTCTCCCATCCAAGTACTAACCAGGCCCGACCCTGCTTAGCTTCCGAGATCAGACGAGATCGGGCGTGTTCAGGGTGGTATGGCCGTAGACGCACACAGCCCTTTCTGCCGGCCTCAAGAAGCCAAGCCGCCAGCCGCCGGCGCAACAGCGACGCCCACTGGCCGGCTCCGCACACTGCCACCCCTCCACGAGTGCCCGCTGGCCACCTGCACCCAACACACCACCCCCACCCACCCCACGCCGCCCCAGCCTCCGCCCCAGCCACCACCACCATCACCACCCGGCACCCCTCACAAAGCCCACACCGCTGCACAGGCAGGCAGGCTGGCAGCGACACATGCGGGGACACGCTGCGCACCCACACGCACGCCACATACACACGGACAGCCTGCCTGCCTGCCTGCCTGCATGATGCCTGCTGCCGGCTAACTGCCTCTGCTCCACAGGCTGCCTGCTGACCCACCCAACTGCTTCTCCTGGAGCGGGAGAACCAGGCACCAGGACCAAGGAGAGCACAAGCCCCACTCCCACAGGGAGACCCACTCCCAGCTGAGGAGGAGGAGGTGGAGGAGCAGGAGGAGGAGCAGGAGGAGGAGAAGAAAAGGTCTGGTGGTGGCAAAGCAGTTGTCTTGCCTAAGGGTCCAGGTAGTACTTCAATAGTTAAGTCATTACTTACTGACAACATAAAAAAAAAATGTAGAGAGGAAAAGAAGAGTTCAATGACCAGCATTACCCTAAACCCTAGGTGAGTACTGATATGACAGAGAGCAGAAAGAAGTTAGGAAGAAAAGAAAGGAGAAAGAAGCTGAGGGAGAGAGAGAGAAAGAAAGAAAGAAAGAGGGAGAGAGAGGGAGACACTTGAGAGAGAGAGAGAGAGAGAGAGAAAAGGGAAGCAGGGCTTTTGCAAAGTTAACCCAATTCACATAGGCTCACTCCTAAGCTGAATATGGACCCCAGATCAGATCACATCACATCACATCACATCAATTGGGTTGATGGCCAAGAATATTTATACACCTTTCCCAGATTTGGGAGCTACTCTCATCCCTGATCCAGCTTTCTGGTCCTTCTGCCAGCCATGACATTGCCTCCCCAGAGAATAATTAGGATCTACCTGCATTTCAGATTTCAGGCTCAGGCTGAAAAACAAACAAACAAACAAACAAACAAACACTAGTATAGCCACAGGCCCTTTGGAATGTAACTCAAATATGCCTCCTAGCTGTCTACAAAATGGAGAGCAACCACACTCTTCATCTGTACTAGTCCACTCTTTAGGCCCATCATTGGTCAACAATTGGTTTGGATTTATAAGTTAACTCTATTTTGCACCACCAGGTTCCAGATGCTAGCATGATGCTGACCAGACTTCCCTGGACAGACAACCCCACCCATGTGTCCTGGAGCTCCGCTTCCCCAGAGCCCTTCCCCGCTAGGGAAAGAGAGAGCCAGGTTGCAGTATGGACCGACCTGTCAACGCTCATGTTCAGCTGGGAAGCAGTTACAGAAGCCAGAACTCCCACCCGCACACCACACACGCACATGCACACGCACACACGCGTGCACACACACGCACGCACGCACGCACACACACACACACACACACACACACGCACACACACCTTCTGCATCCCACAGTGACCCTGGGTCCATACTCCCAGAGGGATAAAGAATTGGAAAGCTACCAGAGGAGGGGAGGGCAAGGGAGGGGAGGGGATACAGAGTTCTGGTGGTGGGAATTGTGTGCAGTTGGACCCCTCTTCTCCAGTGGTTTTCTCAATGTTTCTTTTTGATAAATAAATAAATAAATAAATTTGAGAGAGAGAGGGAGAGAGACAGAGAGAGGGAGAGAGGCAGAGAGAGACAGAGACAGAGAGAGAGAAGCTTAAGCACACCTGGCGCAAAGCACAAGGACTGGCGTAAGGATCCCTGTTCGAGCCCCCGGCTCCCCACCTGCAGGGGAGTCGCTTCCCAAGTGGTGAAGCAGGTCTGTGGGTGTCTGTCTTTCTCTCTCCCTCTCTGTCTTCCCCTCCACTCTCCATTTCTCTCGGTCCTATCCAACAACAACGACATCCATCATAACTCCAACAATAAAACAACCAGGGCAACCAAAGGGAATGAATCAAGACATAACAATGATTTTCAAAAAGGATTCCGGGAGGTGGTGGGGTGGTCAAGCTTTAGACTCTCAAGCATGAGGTCCCGAGTTGGATCCCCGGCAGCACATGTGCCAGAGTGATGTGTGGTTCTCCCTCTGTCCTCCTATCGTTCTCATCCATAAAAAAGTCTTTCCAAAAAAACAACTTGTCCAGAACAGATGAAAAAGAGAGAGAGCGAGAGAGAAGAAGGGGTCGTGTGCCCAGGACAAGCTGCTGGGCAATGCGCTGCAGAGGCAGGCAGGCAGGCAGGCAGGCAGGCAGGCAGCAAAAGCCTACAGCACCCGGTATTCCCAGGCGGTCTCCCATCCAAGTACTAACCAGGCCCGACCCTGCTTAGCTTCCGAGATCAGACGAGATCGGGCGTGTTCAGGGTGGTATGGCCGTAGACGCACACAGCCCTTTCTGCCGGCCTCAAGAAGCCAAGCCGCCAGCCGCCGGCGCAACAGCGACGCCCACTGGCCGGCTCCGCACACTGCCACCCCTCCACGAGTGCCCGCTGGCCACCTGCACCCAACACACCACCCCCACCCACCCCACGCCGCCCCAGCCTCCGCCCCAGCCACCACCACCATCACCACCCGGCACCCCTCACAAAGCCCACACCGCTGCACAGGCAGGCAGGCTGGCAGCGACACATGCGGGGACACGCTGCGCACCCACACGCACGCCACATACACACGGACAGCCTGCCTGCCTGCCTGCCTGCATGATGCCTGCTGCCGGCTAACTGCCTCTGCTCCACAGGCTGCCTGCTGACCCACCCAACTGCTTCTCCTGGAGCGGGAGAACCAGGCACCAGGACCAAGGAGAGCACAAGCCCCACTCCCACAGGGAGACCCACTCCCAGCTGAGGAGGAGGAGGTGGAGGAGCAGGAGGAGGAGCAGGAGGAGGAGAAGAAAAGGTCTGGTGGTGGCAAAGCAGTTGTCTTGCCTAAGGGTCCAGGTAGTACTTCAATAGTTAAGTCATTACTTACTGACAACATAAAAAAAAATGTAGAGAGGAAAAGAAGAGTTCAATGACCAGCATTACCCTAAACCCTAGGTGAGTACTGATATGACAGAGAGCAGAAAGAAGTTAGGAAGAAAAGAAAGGAGAAAGAAGCTGAGGGAGAGAGAGAGAAAGAAAGAAAGAAAGAGGGAGAGAGAGGGAGACACTTGAGAGAGAGAGAGAGAAAAGGGAAGCAGGGCTTTTGCAAAGTTAACCCAATTCACATAGGCTCACTCCTAAGCTGAATATGGACCCCAGATCAGATCACATCACATCACATCACATCAATTGGGTTGATGGCCAAGAATATTTATACACCTTTCCCAGATTTGGGAGCTACTCTCATCCCTGATCCAGCTTTCTGGTCCTTCTGCCAGCCATGACATTGCCTCCCAGAGAATAATTAGGATCTACCTGCATTTCAGATTTCAGGCTCAGGCTGAAAAACAAACAAACAAACAAAGAAACAAACACTAGTATAGCCACAGGCCCTTTGGAATGTAACTCAAATATGCCTCCTAGCTGTCTACAAAATGGAGAGCAACCACACTCTTCATCTGTACTAGTCCACTCTTTAGGCCCATCATTGGTCAACAATTGGTTTGGATTTATAAGTTAACTCTATTTTGCACCACCAGGTTCCAGATGCTAGCATGATGCTGACCAGACTTCCCTGGACAGACAACCCCACCCATGTGTCCTGGAGCTCCGCTTCCCCAGAGCCCTTCCCCGCTAGGGAAAGAGAGAGCCAGGTTGCAGTATGGACCGACCTGTCAACGCTCATGTTCAGCTGGGAAGCAGTTACAGAAGCCAGAACTCCCACCCGCACACCACACACGCACATGCACACGCACACACGCGTGCACACACACGCACGCACGCACGCACACACACACACACACACACACACACGCACACACACCTTCTGCATCCCACAGTGACCCTGGGTCCATACTCCCAGAGGGATAAAGAATTGGAAAGCTACCAGAGGAGGGGAGGGCAAGGGAGGGGAGGGGATACAGAGTTCTGGTGGTGGGAATTGTGTGCAGTTGGACCCCTCTTCTCCAGTGGTTTTCTCAATGTTTCTTTTTGATAAATAAATAAATAAATAAATTTGAGAGAGAGAGGGAGAGAGACAGAGAGAGGGAGAGAGGCAGAGAGAGACAGAGACAGAGAGAGAGAAGCTTAAGCACACCTGGCGCAAAGCACAAGGACTGGCGTAAGGATCCCTGTTCGAGCCCCCGGCTCCCCACCTGCAGGGGAGTCGCTTCCCAAGTGGTGAAGCAGGTCTGTGGGTGTCTGTCTTTCTCTCTCCCTCTCTGTCTTCCCCTCCACTCTCCATTTCTCTCGGTCCTATCCAACAACAACGACATCCATCATAACTCCAACAATAAAACAACCAGGGCAACCAAAGGGAATGAATCAAGACATAACAATGATTTTCAAAAAGGATTCCGGGAGGTGGTGGGGTGGTCAAGCTTTAGACTCTCAAGCATGAGGTCCCGAGTTGGATCCCCGGCAGCACATGTGCCAGAGTGATGTGTGGTTCTCCCTCTGTCCTCCTATCGTTCTCATCCATAAAAAAGTCTTTCCAAAAAAACAACTTGTCCAGAACAGATGAAAAAGAGAGAGAGCGAGAGAGAAGAAGGGGTCGTGTGCCCAGGACAAGCTGC
Source organism: Erinaceus europaeus (assembly GCF_950295315.1). Taxonomy (NCBI): domain Eukaryota; kingdom Metazoa; phylum Chordata; class Mammalia; order Eulipotyphla; family Erinaceidae; genus Erinaceus; species Erinaceus europaeus. The sequence goes on along the minus strand of NC_080179.1, from coordinate 78,220,214 downwards.
TGGGCAATGCGCTGCAGAGGCAGGCAGGCAGGCAGGCAGGCAGGCAGGCAGCAAAAGCCTACAGCACCCGGTATTCCCAGGCGGTCTCCCATCCAAGTACTAACCAGGCCCGACCCTGCTTAGCTTCCGAGATCAGACGAGATCGGGCGTGTTCAGGGTGGTATGGCCGTAGACGCACACAGCCCTTTCTGCCGGCCTCAAGAAGCCAAGCCGCCAGCCGCCGGCGCAACAGCGACGCCCACTGGCCGGCTCCGCACACTGCCACCCCTCCACGAGTGCCCGCTGGCCACCTGCACCCAACACACCACCCCCACCCACCCCACGCCGCCCCAGCCTCCGCCCCAGCCACCACCACCATCACCACCCGGCACCCCTCACAAAGCCCACACCGCTGCACAGGCAGGCAGGCTGGCAGCGACACATGCGGGGACACGCTGCGCACCCACACGCACGCCACATACACACGGACAGCCTGCCTGCCTGCCTGCCTGCATGATGCCTGCTGCCGGCTAACTGCCTCTGCTCCACAGGCTGCCTGCTGACCCACCCAACTGCTTCTCCTGGAGCGGGAGAACCAGGCACCAGGGCCAAGGAGAGCACAAGCCCCACTCCCACAGGGAGACCCACTCCCAGCTGAGGAGGAGGAGGTGGAGGAGCAGGAGGAGGAGCAGGAGGAGGAGAAGAAAAGGTCTGGTGGTGGCAAAGCAGTTGTCTTGCCTAAGGGTCCAGGTAGTACTTCAATAGTTAAGTCATTACTTACTGACAACATAAAAAAAAAATGTAGAGAGGAAAAGAAGAGTTCAATGACCAGCATTACCCTAAACCCTAGGTGAGTACTGATATGACAGAGAGCAGAAAGAAGTTAGGAAGAAAAGAAAGGAGAAAGAAGCTGAGGGAGAGAGAGAGAAAGAAAGAAAGAAAGAGGGAGAGAGAGGGAGACACTTGAGAGAGAGAGAGAGAGAGAGAGAAAAGGGAAGCAGGGCTTTTGCAAAGTTAACCCAATTCACATAGGCTCACTCCTAAGCTGAATATGGACCCCAGATCAGATCACATCACATCACATCACATCAATTGGGTTGATGGCCAAGAATATTTATACACCTTTCCCAGATTTGGGAGCTACTCTCATCCCTGATCCAGCTTTCTGGTCCTTCTGCCAGCCATGACATTGCCTCCCCAGAGAATAATTAGGATCTACCTGCATTTCAGATTTCAGGCTCAGGCTGAAAAACAAACAAACAAACAAACAAACAAACACTAGTATAGCCACAGGCCCTTTGGAATGTAACTCAAATATGCCTCCTAGCTGTCTACAAAATGGAGAGCAACCACACTCTTCATCTGTACTAGTCCACTCTTTAGGCCCATCATTGGTCAACAATTGGTTTGGATTTATAAGTTAACTCTATTTTGCACCACCAGGTTCCAGATGCTAGCATGATGCTGACCAGACTTCCCTGGACAGACAACCCCACCCATGTGTCCTGGAGCTCCGCTTCCCCAGAGCCCTTCCCCGCTAGGGAAAGAGAGAGCCAGGTTGCAGTATGGACCGACCTGTCAACGCTCATGTTCAGCTGGGAAGCAGTTACAGAAGCCAGAACTCCCACCCGCACACCACACACGCACACGCACACGCACATGCACATGCACACGTACACACGCGTGCACACACACGCACGCACACACACACACACACACGCACACACACACACGCACACACACCTTCTGCATCCCACAGTGACCCTGGGTCCATACTCCCAGAGGGATAAAGAATTGGAAAGCTACCAGAGGAGGGGAGGGCAAGGGAGGGGAGGGGATACAGAGTTCTGGTGGTGGGAATTGTGTGCAGTTGGACCCCTCTTCTCCAGTGGTTTTCTCAATGTTTCTTTTTGATAAATAAATAAATAAATAAATAAATTTGAGAGAGAGAGGGAGAGAGACAGAGAGAGGGAGAGAGGCAGAGAGAGACAGAGACAGAGAGAGAGAAGCTTAAGCACACCTGGCGCAAAGCACAAGGACTGGCGTAAGGATCCCTGTTCGAGCCCCCGGCTCCCCACCTGCAGGGGAGTCGCTTCCCAAGTGGTGAAGCAGGTCTGTGGGTGTCTGTCTTTCTCTCTCCCTCTCTGTCTTCCCCTCCACTCTCCATTTCTCTCGGTCCTATCCAACAACAACGACATCCATCATAACTCCAACAATAAAACAACCAGGGCAACCAAAGGGAATGAATCAAGACATAACAATGATTTTCAAAAAGGATTCCGGGAGGTGGTGGGGTGGTCAAGCTTTAGACTCTCAAGCATGAGGTCCCGAGTTGGATCCCCGGCAGCACATGTGCCAGAGTGATGTGTGGTTCTCCCTCTGTCCTCCTATCGTTCTCATCCATAAAAAAGTCTTTCCAAAAAAACAACTTGTCCAGAACAGATGAAAAAGAGAGAGAGCGAGAGAGAAGAAGGGGTCGTGTGCCCAGGACAAGCTGCTGGGCAATGCGCTGCAGAGGCATGCAGGCAGGCAGGCAGGCAGGCAGGCAGCAAAAGCCTACAGCACCCGGTATTCCCAGGCGGTCTCCCATCCAAGTACTAACCAGGCCCGACCCTGCTTAGCTTCCGAGATCAGACGAGATCGGGCGTGTTCAGGGTGGTATGGCCGTAGACGCACACAGCCCTTTCTGCCGGCCTCAAGAAGCCAAGCCGCCAGCCGCCGGCGCAACAGCGACGCCCACTGGCCGGCTCCGCACACTGCCACCCCTCCACGAGTGCCCGCTGGCCACCTGCACCCAACACACCACCCCCACCCACCCCACGCCGCCCCAGCCTCCGCCCCAGCCACCACCACCATCACCACCCGGCACCCCTCACAAAGCCCTGGGGCCCTGGTCCCGCCCCTCGCAGCAGCTCCTCGCCTCGCCTCAACTCCTGCCACCTGCGTTTTCTTGCCCCGGGACAGCAGGTGCAACCACTCATGCCTCTCATGGCTGGAGACTGCTATCGATATTCTGTTTCCTTTCTTTGCGTAGTATAGTTTCTCCTGTTGCGTGGTTTGCACGTTCTCTTTCTTAATGTTCTCTATAATCCACCTAATTCTTTGCTGACTAGTTGACGCTGTGTAAATAATAGTTAGTGTTCTTTTTTTTTCTTTTTATAATGATACATTGTTATTTTGAATGTTTTTAGTGATCTATTGTTTCATTACATTCATAAAAGATTGCAGGTGTCCTGTTGATGTATTCTAGTTTTCATTTAGAAGAAAAAAATTCAGGTGTGACTATGAGAGGTCAAAGCACCAATCATCTCATGCTGTCTTTGTGACACAACCTGGAACTTCAGGAACAGAAGTATTTTAGTCTAGTCTTGGAATCACCGCTCCTGCCAAATGCTCCACTTTAATTGCTACATTTTTTTAAAATTAGTGATTTAATAGTGATTATGTTGTCTTGGCGGTAGCGAGCAGGTTAAGCTCATGTGGTGCAAAGTACAAGGACTGGCATAAGGATCCCAGGGTTTGAGCCTCTGGTTCCCCACCTTCAGGGTGTCTCTGCAGAGGTGGTGAAGCAGGTGTCTACCCTCCTCCATTCCCCCCCTCCACTTCCCCTCCTCTATCAATTTCTCTCTGTCCTATCCAGCAGCAATGTCAACAATAATAGCGACAACAGTAAACAACAAGGGCAACCAAAGGAAAAAAGTAGCCTCCAGGAGCAGCGGATTCCTAGTGCAGTCAGTGAGCCCCAGCGATAACCCTGATTGTGATTGACCAGATTGTGATGTTAAGAGGGGTAAAATTCCCACCACCGGAGTTCCAATAGTTTCCCTATTTTTCACCCACCTGGGAATATCACCTTAGATCTTTCTGGGATGCGGAAGATGGAAGGTCTGCCTTCTGTAGTTGCTCATTTGTTGTACTTGGTCCTTAACAGGTCGATTCATACCCTAGTTTTTTCTTTTTTTTTAATGTTTGTTTTTTAAAAATATTTTATTTGTTTAGTTTTGAGAGAGGTGCACATAGAGGAAGAGAGAGAAACAGCAGAGCACTGCCCAGCTCTGGTTTATGAAGGTGCAGGGGATTGAACCTGGGACTTCGGAGCCTCAGGCATGAGAGTCTCTTTGCATAACCATTATGCTATCTACTCCCACCCTTTTCCTTTCTTTTGTAAAACATTTATTTATTCCCTTTTTGTTTCATTGTTGTAGTTATTATTGATGTCTTCATTGTTGGTTAGGACAGAGAGAAATGGAGAGAGGAGGGGAAGCCCTAGATGGGGAGAGAAAGACAGACACCTGCAGACCTGCTTCCTAGCCTGTGAAGCGACTCCCCTGCCGGTGAGGAGCCGGGGGTTCGAACCGGGATCCTTACACCGGTCCGTGCGCTTGGCGCCACCTGTGCGCTTAACCAGCTGCACTACCATCCGATCCCCTCCTAGTCTTTTTCTGTCTTTCCCTAATTGGGTAGGGTTCTAGGGAGGTGAGGTTCCAGGACAGCTTGTTGAATTTGTCTTCCCAGGGAAGTCAGGTTGGCATCAAGGTAGCATCTGCAACTTGGGGGCTGAAAAGCATTAAGATACAAAGTAGACCAACTGTTTAGTAATCAGGAACCTAGAAATAAAAGTATAGCGGATGAAATTTGGGATGCTCCTGTTGGAAGGAGCTAGGATGTCTATTTTAGGTATATTCCAAGGGGCCCGTTACTTTACTAATTTTAGACTGAGCCCAGCAGCTAACATGCAGTTGGGCTAGGAGTAGATCGTGGAAGATCGTCAGAGTTGAGGATAGGTCTAGGAAGTTGGATAAGGGCAGAGAGAAGCTCCCAAATGTGGGAAAAGCATATAAGTGCCATTAACTGTAAACTCCATCGATCTGTCCTAGGGCCTATGTCATTTTTATCATTGCTACCTTATAATTATTTAATTAAAACATCTATGAGGGGCCGGCTGGTGGCACACCTGGTTAAGTGTACATGTTGCAATGCACAAGGACCCAGGTTCCAGCCCCCGGTCCCCACTTGCAGGGGGAAAGCTTTGTGAGTGGTGAAGCAGGGTTGCAGGTGTCTTTCTGTCTCTTTCTCTCTCTGTCTCCCCCTTCCTCTCGATTTCTGACTGTCTCTATCAAATAGATAAAGATAATAAAAAAAAAAACATCTATGAGACAGAGAGAGGTGGACAGAACTACACCATCACTGTAGTATGGACTGAATGTCATGGACTGGATTTGGGACCTTGTGCTTGAAGAAATATTTCAATGTTTTACTCATTGCATTACCTCCAAGGCTGCCTAATTATTTTTTTAAAAAATATTTATTTTATCCCCTTTTTGTTGTCCTTGTTGTTTTACTGTTGTAGTTGTTGTTGATGTCGTTGTTGGGTAGGACAGAGAGAAATGGAGAGAGAAGGGGAAGACAGAGAGGGAGAGAAAGACAAGACACCTGCAGACCTGCTTCACCGCCTGTGCAGCGACTCCCCTGCTGGTGGGGAGCCGGGGGCTCCTTATGCTGGTCCTTGCGCTTTGTGCCACATGTGCTTAACCCGCGGCGCTACCGCCCCCTTCCCTAATTACTACTTTTTAGAATGAGATGGGGGAGGGAGGGAGGTAGAATCAGAACATCACCCTGGCACAATAGAATTTAGTTTCTATTGCCATTTGAAAGCATATATCATGTGATGTCAACTTTCATATATTTGAAGGTCTATTTTATATCTCAGAATGTGAACTATGTTGGTGCAGGTTACACATGTATATAACACACTAGTAAAATTCTTGATAGCCACATCTTTATTTGAACAATTTTCTGTAATACCTAGGAAAATACAGCATTTACGACACACACACACACACACGCACACACACGCATACATACTAAGCATAATAGTGGACAACTACAGATTTCAGCACATATGTCAGTCTGATATTTTCTGGGCTCGCACTTGAGCACTAAGTATTATCTAGTGAAAAGATCTTGTGTTAAGAGGTGAATTATTAACTACATTTTAGAAGTTGATATGAGACTCATAGACGTAAGCGGAGAAATAAGATCAGAAAGGGGTAGCATGATGTACAAGTTGGACCAGGTCTGGTAAATTGCACCAAAGTAAAGGACTCTGGGGGGGCTTTCAGGTCCTGGTGCTGATGGTGATGGAGACCAGCCTGGGGGTGACTGTGTTTTCCAGAAAACCGAGAGTTTTTACACATGTACCAATAACTGTACTTACTGTAAACCATTTTCTCCCCCCATCAAAAAGTGAAGAGCATGGCCAGGTGGTGGCAAACCTGGTTGAGCACACGTTATAATGTGTAAGGACCAGAGTTTGAGCCCTGGTACCACCCTGCAAGGGGAAAGCTTCGTGAGTGAAGCAGAGCTGCAGGTGTGTGCTTGTCTCTCTCTCCTTTTTTAAAAAAGATTTTATTTATTTATTCATGAAGAAGATAGGAGGAGAGAGAAAGAACCAGACATCACTCTGGTACATGAGCTGCTGAGGATTGAACTCAGGACTACATGCTTGAGAGTCCAACACTTTATGCACTGCACCACCTCCTGGACAATAGTGTCTGTCTTTCTCCCTCCCTATCTCCCCCTACCCTCTTGATTTTTGGTTATTTCTATCCAATAAATAAAGATTAAAAAATAAACAAAATGGAACAAAAAAATGCAGTGGGAAGTGTCGGGCTGGGTTCAGTTTGAAACTAGAGTTTCATAGGTTCATAGTGCTTTTCATTTCTCAGTAATTCTACTTCCTTTTTAATGGATGAATATTTTACTTAAGTCTTCTAAAAAATTAAGTATATCATGTTCTTTTATGTAGACAAAGTAGAATTTTTTCCAGACCCAGGATGAAAAAACAGTTTAGGAACTACAACATCCATTTTCACTGCTCTTATAAGACAACCATACACAGTAAATTAACAAATGTACTAATTAAAATATAAAATATTAAATGTCATGACCTCATTTCTGTTCAACAATGCTAGAGCAATTTGAAAATTCCAAGGACATCAGGAAGTCAGTTACTCCCGGGTCCCGTACACATACACACGTGTCACAGTCATGAGCTGTACTATGCACACCTACATTTATAGGAAACATTCATCATTGTTGAGAAAATTAAATGGGTTACGTGATTTAGAGTCTAGAATATGTGCTAAGAATTTATAACACATGGTAACACTGAAATAATTTGAATTTTTGGTTCTTAAAAAAATACCAGAAAATGTACTGACTTGTTCAGGATTGAATTATATGTATCAGTTTCAACTGGAAAAAACACACATTATCTTTCAAATTTTTCAATAAATCTCACAATACTATGGCTGCAGTTATTTTTAGATATTTTATGAATCAAGAATATACTTTAAGTTAAACTAATGATTCTTTTCACTTATTTCTTAATGACTATTTTTAGCTAGACCAAATTATGGATTAGAATTCACAATACTCTTGTTTTTATACTATAGGGCCCTTAAAATTACTTTAAAGAATGTCTACAAAAGAATCTACAGTTGTTCTATGAATCTGTATAACAAAAGGTTGATGCAGAACAAGTAACTTAAGTTTTACCAAGACTCTAACCTATCTATTTCTTTCACTTGTTCATTTGCTTGTGATAAAGATTCCCCAAAGTCAGGAACATAAAATGAAAAGTCCACATTTTGCTGGGTGTGAGACTGTTGCTGTCTCAGATTTGTTCCACCTCTTTGGAAAGACCGTAAAGCAAGGAGGCCAGCACAGGAGGGAGGAGGATTACACAAAGAGGAGGGAAATGAGTGGTGGAAGCCACCCGCACCTCAGTCCTCACCGAAACCCATCCTAATGGCTTCTCCAAGTAAGAATGTTCTTTACAGAGGAGAGTCTCAGAATTCAAGGCAGCTCTAGGAGAGCAGGGGGTGGGGGTTAAGGCAGCCCTCACAGCACAGCCTGACAACAAAAACAACAAAGTTCTAACCATCAAAAGAAGCCACTGCTTCTCTTAACACGCATCTAACAGCACCTTGCCCGACAAGCAAGTGAACATGTGTGCATGCACACACAGCAAAAATGTCTGTTGGCTGCATCTGGCCTGCTCTGGGGGACAGAGGCCTGGGTAGGGAATTCTGGGAGGACCTGCACTGGGCAGAAGGACTCAAGTCTGAGCAGCCTTGTGGTTTGACCTGTAGCTGCAAGTTCTCCAGGCCTGCAAAGCTCTCCTGGCATAGTTTTTGGGGGCTGCCGCTAGGCTGAGGCATCCTGTTACTAACAACGTAAGTAACCCTCAGCGAAGCATGATTCACTACTGAAGCCAAGCAGAGCTGAAGCAGTTAGTCATGACAGGACAGCAAGGCTGTGGGTAAAGGCTTCCTGTCACTGTTCTGTTCCCAAAGCACTTGGGTTCTTGGCACTTGTTCAGTACCATGTACCAGTTTATCACGAAGATGTGCCTCTTACTGATCTGGGCATCCCTGGGTACCAAGAGAACAGAACATAAACGCACGGCCTTTCAGCTTTTCCACTTCATCCCTGTCTACACGGCAACAGCTGCAGATGGGAAGCAGGGTTGTGCAGGCTCAGGGCTGTGCAAGTCACTGATCATATCTTTTCTACTCTCTGAGATAGAGACATAGGTGGAGAGAGAGAGGGAGAGGGAGAGGGAAGGGAGGGGAGGGGAAGGGAGAGGAGGGAGAGGGGGAGGAAGAGGGAGATAGAGAGGAGGAGGGAGTGGGAGAGGGAGAGGATGAGAGGGGGAGGGAGAGGGAGAGGAGAGGGGGAGGGAGAGGGAGAAGGAGGGGAGGGGGAGGGAGAGGAGGGAGAGGGAGAGGAGGGAGAGGGAGAGAGGGAGAGGAGGGAGAGGGAGAGGAGGGAGAGGGAGAGGGAGAGGGAGAGGGAGAGGGAGAGGGAGAGGGAGACACTCCAAGACCACAGCACAATTTCCTCAATACAGTAAGGGCTGGGCTCAAGCCTGGGTGAAGCCTGGGTAGCGCGGCGGGTTAAGTGCAGGTGGTGCAAAGCACAAGGACCAGTGTAAGGATCCTGGTTCAAGCCCCTGGCTTCCCATCTGTAGGGGAGTTGATTCACAGGCGGTGAAGCAGGTTTGGGGGTATCTTTCTATCCCCCTCTCTGTCTTCCCTTCCTCTCTCTGTCCTATCCAACAACAAGGGCAACAAAAGGGAATAAAAAAAGAAATAACCAACCTGGGTCACGCCATGGCAAAGCAGTGCACTCACTATCCAAGGGAGCTATTTTTCTGGCCCTCTGATTTCACTCTCAAATATTCTTTGGGGAATGAGTGCTGTAGCTAGCTACTCTTCTACTGTCCTGTGCTGCTGTTGGGATAAGACAAGACAACACAGAGAGTGCGTGCAAGTGAGCAGAGTCAGATATGGTCACCATTTCTGCATTACTCTCGATAGGAGAATTTAAGGGTCACAACTAATCTTTCTTTCTGCTGTGCCTGAAACAAATGAAGAGAGAGGTATCCAAATCCTCCATCAGCTAGCTCTGGGATATATATTATATATTTAAATATATATATTTTATATATATATATTTTAAAATATTTTATCTATTTATTCCCTTTTGTTGCCCTTGTTGTTTTATTGTTGTAGTTATTACTGTTGTTGTCGTCGTTGTTGGATAGGACAGAGAGAAACGGAGAGAGGAGGGGAAGACAGAGAGGGGGAGAGAAAGATAGACACCTGCAGACCTGCTTCACCGCCTGTGAAGCGACTCCCATGCAGGTGGGGAGCTGGGGTTCGAACCGGGATCCTTATGCTGGTCCTTGTGCTTTGCGCCACCTGCGCTTAACCCGCTGCACTACAGCCCGACTCCCTATATTTTTTTTAAAAGACTTTTGCACTTGATAAAAGAAGTGTCAAGCTGTGGTCCAGGAGATGGTGCAGTGGATAAAGCACTACTAGACTTTCAAGCATGAGGTCCTGAGTTTGATCCCTGGCAGCACATGCACCAGAGTGATGTCTGGTCCTTTTTCAATCTCTTCCTATCTTTTTTTATTTATTTACTTTTAATTTATTCATGAGAAAGATAGGAGAAAGAAAGAACCAGACATCACTCTGGTACATGTGCTGCCGGGGACTGAACTCAGAACCTCATGGTTGAGAATCCAAGGCTTTATCCACTGCGCCAACTCCCAGACCACTCTTCTTATCTTTCTAATAAATAAATAATCTTAAAAAAAAGTGTCGTGGTCTGGGAGGTGGCACAGTGGCTAAGGCACTAGACTCACAAGCATGAGGCTCTGAGTTAGATCCCCGGCAGCACATGTGCCAGAGTGATGTCTGATCCTTTGTCTCTCCTCCTATCTTTCTCATAAATAAAAAAAATAAAATAAAAAAGTGTCAGGAATGTGGGGGTAATTTTCACAATTATTTTTTCCCCCAGAGCACTGCTCAGCTCTGGCTTATGGTGGTGCTAGGAATTGAACCTGGGAGCTCAGAGTGTCAGACAGGAAAGTCTTTTATAGAACCATTACACTGTCTAGTGGAAAATGTTAATGTTCAGCAGAGAAATGAAAAAGTCTGTACAAAAGTTAAAGGTCTGCTTGAAACGAAGCCACCAGGTAGACCAGGAAGGGGAAGTGACTGAAGGGCCACTGCCCTCAGTGCACAGAGCAGGACACAGGGACATGTGGTTTGGCTGCCAAGACAGTCAGCGGATGAGTGGGCAGGTGGGAGGTTAGTGCTGGTATGTTTGAAGCTGGACAAGAACGTGTGAATGGACAAAAGGAAGGGTGATCAGTCCTTAAGGTGGCTACAAGACAACCAAACTCAGAATACTGCTGCGTCCTCTGGAAAGCTAATTGCCCGGTTGTAAAGTATACTCTAGTTATAAGCTTCCTTCTCTTCTTTCTTTTTCTTTCTTTCTTTCTTTCTTTCTTTCTTTCTTTCTTTCTTTCTTTCTTTCTTTCTTTCTCTTTCTTTCCTTATTTCTCTCTTTCTTTCTTTTTTGGCACCAGGGTTATTGCTGGGGCTCAGTGCCTGCACTATGAATCCACTGCTCCTGGAAGCCATTTTTCCTGTTTTGTTGCCCTTGTTATTGTCGTTACTGTTATTGTTGCCATTGCTGTTGTTGGATAGGATAGAGAGAAATCAAGAGAGGAGGGGAAGACAGAGAGGGGGGAGAGAAAGACAGACACCTGCAGACCTGCTTCACCGCCTGTGAAGCGACTCCCCTGCAGGTGGGGAGCCGGGGGCTCAAACCCGGATCCTTACAACGGTCCTTGCGCTTTGCACCACGTGTGCTTATCCCTCTGCGCTACTGCCCGACCCTGTTATGAATGAATTTCTTTGGGCCACTCAGAGAAGTTAACTCCAATCCCTGTCTGGGGCTCCAGGTGGAGTATGGAAGGAAATGACGCCTGTCCCAGCAGGGCCCCGGAGACGTGATGGCTGCATGTGGTAGCAGTGGCCATTTTGTGCCAGCTGTAAACAGATGCTCAGTAGATTCCAGCAGAAAGACGAGCGCAGAGAGCCAGGTCAGATGTGGGTCTTCAGGCTATGAGCTGCCCCAGGGTTGCAATAACAGGAGAAGCAACAGCGAGACCTTGAAGCTGACCAAGGTACAGGGTGTGCATGGGGCTAGGGGAGTAGGCCTAGGCTAGATCTGAGGCAGCTTTTTAAAAAAACCATCTCTAGACCCAAGTTCTACCTATGCACTTACACAAGGGCACAGTTGGCACCAACTAGATGTTTACAAAGTTCATCAAAGGCCACAACCAGAGCAAACTGAATCTAACTGAATAATGCATTTGTTTAATGTTGCAAAGAAGTATTTGCAACTTGCAGGCAGCAGTTTGTGGCTCAATAAAAATTACCTAAGCAAATAAACTTTCCAAAAGCATGTACATAAATGATGTGTATTTAAGAAAGGCTACAGCTAACAAACTTGAGATTTTACATTTTATTAATCCCTCAGAACTGCCAGTTACCAAATAATGGTTTTTCCATCAGAGGGTGAATTAGAGAACATGCCACTAATTTCTTTATAGTTTAAGTCCCAAAAGAAGAAGGTTTTAGACATGGAAGAGACCTTAAGACCCTATTGCCTAGGCCAGGAGGCAGAGCTATGGTAGTACTTTGGAATCGGAAGCACAAGGCCCCAGGTTTAAGCCCTAGGACCACATATATCAGCGTGCTGCTCTGGCTTCTTATTCCTCCTGTCTCCATCTAATGGGATATATATAATTATCATGATTTTTTAAAATGAACCTGTTGACCAGGGCAGGTAAAATGCTCACCATGCATATGACCTAGGTTCAAGCTTGGTCCCTGACACACTAAAAACAGCTTTCAGGCTCTGTTCTCTCTCTCTTTAGATTATTTATTTTGGATAGAGACAGAGAGGGAAAGATGAGATGGAAAGGTAGAAAGAAAAGAGAGACACTTGCAGCACTGCTTCACCACTGGTGAAACTTTCCCCTTACAGGCAGAGAACTAGGGCTTCGAACCTGGTATTTGTGCATTATAATGTCCTCAATAAGGTGTACCACCACCTGGTCTCCTCTCTCACCCTCACTATGTGAAAAAGGTGATCCAGAGTGGCAAAAACCTGGAAATGATACATAAAAAAAAAATTTATCATGCCTGAGGCTCCAAAGCCCGAGGTTCAGTCTCCCTGCACCATCATAAGCCAAAAAAAAAAAAAAGAGTCGGGCAGTAGCGCAGCAGGTTAAGCGCACTGGCGCAAAGCGCAAGGACCAGCATCAGGATCCTGGTTCAAGCCCCCGGCTTCCCACCTGCAGGGGAGTCGCTTCACAGGCGGTGAAGCAGGTCTGTAGGTGTCTGTCTTTCTCTCCCCCTCCCTGTCTTCCCCTCCTCTTTCTGTTTCTCTCTGTCCTATCCAACAACAATAACAGCAATAATAACTTCAACAACAATAAAAAACAAGGGCAACAAAAGAGAAAATAAATAAATAAATAAATAAAATAATTAAAAAATCTGTTGTCTAATTCTACTACTGTATAAATGAGGATCTGAGATCCAAATAAGGGACCGTTTTTCCTTTAATGACTATCACTAACTTGAGGCTGCCTAGCTTCCATTTATATTATACATATATTAATAAAGTGTCTTTTTTATATAGGTTCTCTAGCAGTTAGATCATGTAATTTATGATTGCAATTCAGAACTGAAGTTTCAGGGGCCAGGCAGTGGTGCGCCTGGTTAAGTACACAGTACATAAGGACCCAGGTTCAAGCCCCTGGTCCCCACCTGTAGGGGAAAAGCTTCATAAGCGGTGAATCAGGGCTGCAGGTGTCTCTTTGTCTCTTTCCCTCCTCACTTCTCAATTTCTATCTATATCTAATAATATATAAGTAAAAAGAAAATAAATTAGGGGTGAGATGGTAGGTAGCGCAGTGGGTTAAACGCATGTGGCACAAAGCGCAAGGACCGGCATAAGGATCCCTGTTCGAGCTCCCGGCTCCCCACCTGCAGGGGAGTCACTTCACAGGCAGTGAAGCAGGTCTGCAGGTGTCTGTCTTTCTCTTCCCCTCTCTGTCTCCCCCTCCTCTCTCCATTTCTCTCTGTCCTATCCAACAACAAAGACATCAACAACAACAATAATAACTACAGTGATAAAACAAGGGCAACGAAAGGGAATAAATATTAAAAAAAAGAAAATAAATGTAAAAAAGAACTAAGGTTTTTAATGAGTGGTCAGAATTTGCTTTTGCAAAACTTAAAAGATTTACTGGATGCTGGAGATTCCTCAGAAAAATAGAAATGGACCTACCATATATATATATAATGAAGCTATTCTTCTAGGGATTTATGAAAAAAAAGAAAAAGAAAAAACAAACAAACAAAAACCACCCAGGGCCAGGTGGTGGCACACTTAGTTGAGTGCACATGTTACAGTGCACAGGGACCCAGGTTCGAGCCCCTGGTCCCCATCTGCAGGGGGAAAGTTTTGCAAGTGGTGAAGCAGTGTTGAAGGTGCTTTTCTCTCTCCCTCTCTATCACCCCCTTCCCTCTCGATTTCTGGCTGTCTCTATCCAATAAGTAAAGATAATTAAAAAAAGGACACCTATCTTGTTGTATGCTTTACACTGGGTTGTTCTAGCTCTCCCCTGCCAAGAGGATTGGATCAGTCCTGCTAGTTTCTGGGCCCGCTTGGCCCCGCCCCTAGGAACCCAGGGAGGGTTCGAGAGTTGCAGAGTTCGAGAGTGCTTGGCACCGACGCGGGGGGGGGGGGGGGGGGGGGAAGAGGCAGCAGAGTTCTGTCTGGTGATTAGTTTGGTTTAGTTTATGAATCGTTGTTCCTGAATAAAGAAATACAGCTTCCCTGCCCAGCCGTTGTCTCCGCGTCTCTGTTACCCACCCATGAAGCTAGCCCGGCCAGCTGGAGCCTCCGAATTTTAACAACACTATCTGAAAAGATCTATGTACTGCTATGCTTATAGCAGTATTATCTGTATCAGCCCAAACTTGGAAAGAACTTAAATGTTCAACAACAGATGAATGGTTAATATAGTTGTGGTGCATATATATAATGGACAACCACTAAGTTGTAAGACATGATGAAATTCTCCTTTGCTATATTTTAGATGGAGCTTGAAGGAATTATGGTAAGTGAGATAAGCCAGGAGGAGATCAAGTGATCTCACTAATAGGTGGAACTTAAGAAACAATAATCTAGTGAAAATGAGAACATCTATAGAAACTGTAAAGCCTACAAAACTAAATCATAAATATTATCTACCTTTTTTGCTTAATTTATAGGATAGTCAGAGTCTCAAGATCAGAATCACAAATATTCTGATAATCCTCTCTAGATGGTGACTGAGATGAATTCTTAATAAATTAAGAAAGGAAGTGTTTCAGGGCTGAAAATATGGATTGCAAGGATCTGATATTACAGCTGAAAAGAAGTCATGTTATAGGACACTGTATGTCCTAGTGTGATACCCACCGAGGGCAAATGAATGAGCACATCAATGTAATATATCATGAATAAATAAAAATATCAACTATTACCACTTTGTCTAATTCTGCCTCTAAGTGTCAGTTTGTCACATCACTACATAACTTCCCAGAGCCTACTACTCACGCAGGTTAGTCTGTATCTGTCATAGTCCAGTTAAAAAGAAATATCTCACTGAATTGTAAACAGAGTTGTAAGAAGCTTTGTGTTGTATCATCTAATAAAACTATCACATATATTTTAAAGAAACAGTATACCACAGCATTTTAAAGTGTGAAGTAAACTTCAGTACAAATACAGCAAACAACATTATCTTAATATCCCTGCATCATAGTGACACATGTAAGGGACTGACTTTTAAATTCCATACTGCCAGTTTATTTCTTTGATCCCGTTGGATAATATCAACATAACTGACTCCTAAACTATAATGATATGTATTACACTTAATTCCTTTCACTTTTCTGGTTCATGCAGAGGGGTTTCTTGGTTGGTGCCTTCCTAGTGACAGCACCTGAGGAACTGACGTCTTTTTAATACATCTAAATGCAGTAGTGAAGTCTAACCTATTTTTCTTTCCGTGGTGATGAAATTCTTAAAGGGATATTTTCAGTTAGTGCTACCTCTTCCTTAGGAGATCATATCTTCTCTTTAAAAAAGTTTTTTCAGTAGCTCACTGGAAAGATTATGTTCTTGTTTTCAGCAGGAAGGGACTGTCACTGTCTGTGCCTTGGCATCACTTTTAGACCCGTGCTATGAATCCCAGGCCCAGGCTGGCTGGAATCTGGATGGTTTCAAGTGCGAGGGAGGATGGGTTAAAGGGAAAGGTGACGGGAAAGATATGTTTAGCGTCCATAAGCAGCTGAGGAGAGTCTTTTCGGTCTCGTAGGCGCATCTGAAAAGATTAAACAAACAGACAAGAGCATCAGCTCTGTGACTCTATAAAGATGTTTTTCTGTCAAACATTCTACCAAAAATCTTGAACTAATGAGTATTTACTTTAAATTTATTTAATTTTTCTTTTTTAAAATTAATTAATTAATTTTCTTTAAAACGGAGACCCCAAATCTACATCTGCAATATTCCTGCCTTTAGGTTCATGATTAGTCAACAATTAAAAAAAAATATTTATTTATTCTCTTTTGTTGCCCTTGTTGTTTTATTGTTGTAGTTATTATTGATGTTGTTGTTGTTAGATAGGACAAAGAGAAATGGAGAGAGGAGGGGAAGACAGAGAGAGGGAGAGAAAGACAGACACCTGCAGACCTGCTTCACCACTTGTGAAGCGACTCCCCTGCAGGTGGGGAGCCGGGGCTCGAACCGGGATCCTTACGCCAGTCCTTGTGCTTTGCGTCATGTGTGCTTAACCCGCTTTATTTAATTGTATTTAATTTTTCTGCAGCCCACTAGGTAGTGCAGTGGATAGGGCACTGAATTCTCAAGCGTACAATTCTGAGTTTGGGCCCACCTGTGTGGTGGTGCACCTGGCTAAGTGCACACATTACAGTGCACAAGGACCTGGCTTCCAAGCCCTAGTTCCATCTGCAGGGAGAAAGCCTCATGAGTAGTGAAGCAGTGCTGCAGGTGTCTCTCTCTCCCTCCCTCCCTCCCCTCTTGATTTCTGGCTGTCTCTATCCCATATATAAAAAAGATAATAAAAATAAATTGATTTCATTTTTTAATAAGCTGTTGTCAAATTAATACACTGCAAAAATAAAAACTAATAAGAAAAGTACTATCCTTCAATAAGTTATAACATTCCCATTCAAAGGAAAAAAGAGCTTAGAAGGACTTACCTGTATAGTACGGATAAAAGATACAGAGACTCTTTCTTCAAATTCATTGACTGGAGTGTACAGATTCAATACTTTGACAATCTGTGAGAAATGAAATGGTAAAAGTTTTCAGTATCTATGATCTGGAGAAGTAAAGGAGTTTTCAGTTCTGCTCAGACAAGAGGGGATGTGAGGCAGGCCTGGAAACACGTTCACCTTTATCATTTGAATTTCACCAAAAATCATGAAGTGACACTTGTATACTTTAAGAAGCCACAGACATTTAAAGAAGCATTCAGAGTACAAATAGGTTCTGCAATACAAAAGAGCTCAACACAGAAAGTAAAAGCATTCAGAATGCTATCTTCCCAGCCTCTCAAACTGGCAGGTGTCAGCAGTGTGCAATCTGTGTGAGAACTCTGTGTTGTGAGGCTTTTGATAAGCATTAATGGAGTCTGAGAGTCAGTACAGAAACAGATGGGCAAAAGGGATCTGTCCTCAAGTGCCCTTCCAATGGACTTACTTTCTTAATGGGATCTTTCTCAAACACAGTTAGCAGCCCTTATCACTCACTTCCTTTGTAAGTCCTCTCTATCAGTTGGGTATATCTTTCTTCCCTACTAAACTGTAGGTTCTTTTAAGGAACTGTTCCATATTTATTGAAGTACTGACCACAGTAACAAGCATGGTGCTTTGTGATATGACACTAAATGAATCATGTATTGAATTGAAAATATAAGAATTACTTGTCATAAAATAGTGAAGTCCGCAGAATCCTTCAGGGTGGGGAGATAGCTCGGTGTGTTAGAGCAGAAAGCTTGCCTGCCTGAGCATCCAGGTTTGGTCCCCAGTATTACATAAGCAAGAGCTGAGCAGTGCTTTGGTATCTCTGTCTCTTTCTCTTTTTTTTGACCACTCTCTGTCTCTTTCTCTCTTAAAATATTTTATTTTATTTTAATGAGAGACAGAGAGAGACACAGAGAGAAAGATCAGAGTGTTGCTCAGCTCTGGCTCACGGTGGTGCTGGGGACTGAACCTGGGACCTTGGATCTTCAGGCATAGAAGTCTTCTGCATAACCATTATGCTGTCTCCCCCACCCCCTCTCTCTTAAAATTAAATAAGTGAAATAATCCTTTATTGTCAAATAATGTGAAAATTTATTTTGTGGAAAAATGTATAAAATATAATCCCCATGATAGTGGCATTGTTTTATTTGTGATTGAATGTTGGTTGTATTGAATGTTGGTTGTGCCCAGAACAAGACCCAGAACACTAGAGACTCAGTGTTCATTGAATGCTGATTGACGGGGTTTAGTACTGAAGTGTTGTACTTTCTGCTAAAATCTCTTTGCTTCCAGACTTGCACATATATGCATCTTCTCTGAAACAGATGAAGTCAACTACGAGATGAACAGTAACATCCAGGAGACTTCCTGACTGCCCTGTCGTCCCTAGGAATGCCCTACTGTTTCATAGCAGGAAAGCCGCTTTACCTGGGCAGTAGTGAGAGCGTTGCACATGGAGCAGATGGCTTCTGCGTCATCATCTGTTTTCTTTTTCACCTGTAGAAGCTGAGCAGCCTGGATGAGAGGCTCCAGAGTCTCTTTTGCTCCGCTAGTCATCAGGTTCTTATCACGCAGCCACTCTTCCAGCTGGCTGACATTGTACCTACGCCGAGAGGAAACAAACCTTTGTTGAGTGGGGCCATATTTGTCTGATTTTTGCCTTTCTCAGGAATTTCAGTTAAAAGAATAGGTAGTGTTTTTGTTCGATTTTCTTAAACCTTATTTCTTAAACGCTCAAAATGTTTTCACTATAAGTAGTCATGAGATTATATTTGGCTAAAGGACTCAATAACAATTATCTTTAAAAGAAGACAGAAGTATAGCTATTATAGCCAAAGTGATTACCTGTGGGAAAAAAAATATATAATAGTCTGTGTTCTTGTTAAATGGCTGACCAGAAAACACTTTCTAGTTTCTCTGACTTCACAGATGAGAACTGATATCCTTTAAAGTTTTTTTATACTTACTTATTTTCCCTTTTGATGCCCTTATTTTTGATTGTTGTTGAAGTTATTATTGTTGTTGTTACTGATGTTGTTGTTAGGACAGAGAGAAATGGAGAAAGGAGGGGAAGACAGACGGGAGAGAAAGACAGACACCTGCAGACCACCCGACTCCCAGAGAA
This sequence comes from Erinaceus europaeus, assembly GCF_950295315.1. NCBI lineage: Eukaryota > Metazoa > Chordata > Mammalia > Eulipotyphla > Erinaceidae > Erinaceus > Erinaceus europaeus. The sequence goes on along the minus strand of NC_080179.1, from coordinate 78,201,353 downwards.
TTGATATCCTCTAAGTGCTCTCTCGCAAATCACTGAGGAACAAGTTCCTTTGGCACAGACATAGTGTTCCAGCCTTTTTTTTTTTTTTTTTTTGCCTCCAGGGTTATAGCTGGGCCTGCACTGTGAATCCACTACTCCTGGAGGCTACTTTTTTTCTCCTTTTTGCAGGGAACTGAAACTGAAATTATACAGCCTCTGGCATGAGAGTCTGTTTGCATAAAAATTATGCTATGTACTCTCACCCTGTAATCAGATTTCTTTTTTAAAAATATTTTATTTATCTTCCCTTTTTGTTGCCCTTGTTGTTTTTATCATTGTTGTGGTTATATTATTATTGTGGTTGATGTTGTTGTAGCCGAAGAGGACAGAGAGAAATGGAGAGAGGAGGGGAAGACAAAGAGGGGGGAGAGAAAGACAGACACCTGCAGACCTGCTTCCCCTGCAGGTGGGGAGCCGGTGGCTCGAACCGGGATCCTTATACCTGTCCTCGAATTTCACACCATGTGTGCTTAACCCGCTGCGCTACAGCCTGACCCTCAACTCGTTATTTTCTTATCGTACAAGTAAGACAAACAGAAAAGGAAAGGAAGCAGTTATCTCATCTTATACTTTTCTTCACCTGTCCACCTCCTCAAAAAGCTAGCTGTGGAGGAGAGCTCCCAGTTAAGTCGTGAGTAGAACCTGCTCAAAGGCACAGCCAGGGGCAGTAAGAATCAAACCGCAAAATCCAGCCAGGCAACAGAAATCAACCCCATGCCCAGCCTTCCCTTGTGGCTTGGCCAGTGGCAGTGCGCATCTGGGCACAGACCTCCTTTCATCGTGGTAGGCCAGCTGGGCAGGGACTAGGTCTGCACAGGTGCGGCGCTGCGTCTGCTCACCTGATCTGGGCGCCTTTGCCGGCATTGCATCTGCTCACCTGATGTGCACGCCTTTGCCAGCGCTGCATCTGCTCACCTGATGTGCACGCCTTTGCCAGCGCTGCATCTGCTCACCTGATCTGCACGCCTTTGCCAGCGCTGCATCTGCTCACCTGATCTGCACGCCTCTGCCGGTGCTGCATCTGCTCACCTGATCTGCACTCCTTTGCAGGCACTATGTCTGCTCACCTGATCTGTGCACCTTTTCCGGCACTGCATCTGCTCACCTGATCTGCACGCCTAAGGCACTACGTCTGCTCATCTGATCTGCACTCCTTTGCCAGCACTACGTCTGCTCACCTAATCTGCACTCCTTTGCAGGCACTATGTCTGCTCACCTGATCTGCGCGCCTTTGCTGGCACTGCATCTGCTCACCTGATCTGCACGCCTAAGGCACTACGGCTGCTCACCTGATCTGCAAGCCTAAGGCACTACGTCTGCTCACCTGATCTGCACGCCTAAAGGCACTACGTCTGCTCATCTGATCTGCACGCCTAAGGCACTACGTCTGCTCACCTGATCTGCACGCTTAAGGCACTACATCTGCTCACCTGATCTGCACGCCTAAGACACTACGTCTGCTCACCTGATCTGCACGCCTAAGGCACTACGTCTGCTCACCTGATCTGCACGCTTAAGGCACTACGTCTGCTCACCTGATCTGCACGCCTAAGACACTACGTCTGCTCACCTGATCTGCATGCCTTTGCTCCAGGAGCACATGTCCTTCCGCAGGAGGAGATTGTTCAGCGTAATGGCCCCCACAATGTAGAACGTCTGCTTGACCACCTGCTTGATGAGTTCAGGGTCCATGCCGTGCTGACACATGACTGAGTGGAAGGAGTTGAGCTGCCGGAGGATGGAGTCGAGTGTATAGGTGCCCTCATCAGCAATGCTGGACGTCCTCTTCCTCAGGCCTGTGGGCTTCACCCCGGAGACGCCCTGGATTGTCTCATGCTCCAGCATGCCAGAGACTGCAGGAGTAGTTCATGTGTTAGACGATCTGGAAGGAGACCTGTCTGATGTTTGTGTATGCATACTACACATACTTCATTTAGAAAGATGACCTGAACTTCAACACAGAGGGGGAATTTCACAAAAAGGGGCTCTAGATTTTAAATTACAATGGTAGAATAGTTTTTTGTTTTTGTTTTTTTTTCCCCCAGAGCATTGCCCAACTCTGGTTTTTGGTGGTGTGGAGAACTGAACCTGGGGCTTTAGAGCCTCAGACGGGGGAGTGGCTTTGCATAACTATTGTGTTATCTACCCCCACCCGGTTAAGGAATAGTTCTTAAATGTGCAGCCTGGGAGGTAGTAGAGTGGCTAAAGTAATGATGGGTCTACAAGCATGGGGTCTGAGGTTAGTCCTTGGCATTACACGTGCCAGACTGATGCTCTAGTTCTCTACCATCGATCAATCGATCAAATGACCAATCACTCAATCAATCTTAAAAAGAAATACTTCTTAAATGCAAACATTATGGAATTAAAAAACCTGAATGGTATGTTTTCTTTTCTTTTTTTTTTTTTAAAGCAATTTCTTTTATTTATTTATTTATTCACTTTTGTTGCCCTTGTTGTTTTATTGTTGTAGTTGTTGTTGATCTCGTTGTTGTTGGATAGGACAGATAGAAATGGAGAGAGGAGGGAAAGACAAAGAAGGGGAGAGAAAGACAGACACCTGCAGTCCTGTTTCACCACTTGTGAAGCGATTCCCCTGCAGGTGGGGAGCCGGGGGCTCGAACCAGGATCCCTACACTGGTCCTTGTGCTTAGCGCCACCTGCGCTTAACCCGCAGTGCTACCGCCCGACTCCCTCTTTTTTTAAAATATTTATTTATTTATTCCTTTTCTTGCTCTTGTTGATTTTTACTGTTGTAGCTATTATTGTTGCTGTTATTGATGTCATTGTTGTTGGATAGGACAGAGAGAAATGGAGAGAGGAGGGGAAGACAGAGAGGGGGAGAGAAAGACAGACACCTGCAGACCTGCTTCACCGCCTGTGAAGCGACTCCCCTGCAGGTGGGGAGCCGGGGGCTCGAACCGGGATCCTTACGCCGGTCCTTGCACTTTGTGCCACCTGCACTTAACTCTTTTTCTTTTTTTTTTTTTTATTGTTGTTGTTATTGATGTCTTTGTTGTTGGATAGGACAGAGAGAAATGGAGAGAGGAGGGGGAGACAGAGAGGGGGAGAGAAAGACAGACACCTGCAGACCTGCTTCACCGCCTGTGAAGCGACTCCCCTGCAGGTGGGGAGCTGGGGGCTCGAACCGGGATCCTTACGCCGGTCACTTGTGCTTCGTGCCACCTGCGCTTAACCCCTGTGCTACAGCCCAACTCCCTCTTTTTTTTTTTTTTTTTTAACATTCTATTTGTTTATTTTCAGACAGAGAGAAACTGAGAAAGGAGGGAGACACAGAGACGGAGAGGGAGTGAGACAATTACTGCTCTGCTTCGCTACTCATGAAGCTTTCCCCTGCAGGTGGGGACCAGGGGCTTGAACTTGGGTCTTTTATTTATTTAGTTAATTTTTTTTGCCTCTAGGGTTATTGCTGGGGCTCGGTACACCACAAATACACAGCTCCTGGAGGCCATTTTCCCCATTTTATTGTGCTCACTGTTGTTATTGCTGCCATTGATGTTGTTGTTGTTGGATAGGACAGAGAGAAATGGAGAGAGGAGGGGAAGACTGAGAGGGGGAGAGACAGACACCTGCAGACCTGCTTCACCGCCTGTGAAGCAACTCCCACCCCTACAGGTGGGGAGCTGGGGGCTCAAACAGGGATCCTTATGCCAGTCCTTGCACTTTGCACCACCTGTGCTACTACCTGACCCCCTGAACCTGGACCTTTGTGCACTGTAGTGTATGTACTTAACCAGGTGCACCACTGCCTGGCCCCTTGAATGGTATATATATATTCCCTTTTGTTTCCCTTGGTTGTTTTATTGTTGTAGTTATTATTGTTGATGTCATCGTTGTTGGATAGGACAGAGAGAAATGGAGAGAGGAGGGGAAGACAGAGAGGGGGAGAGAAAGACAGACACCTGCAGACCTGCTTCACCTCCTGTGAAGCGACTCCCCTGCAGGTGGGGAGCCGGGGGCTGGAACCAGGATCCTAACGCCGGTCTTGTGCTTTGCGCCACCTGCGCTTAACCCACTGCGCTACCACTGACTCCCAAATGGTATATTTTTAAAATTAAAAATCAGTAGCCTTGTAACAAGTGTGTATCTTTTGGGAGTTTCTGAGAGAAAGAGCATTTATGGAGAAGGTAAGCATTCTCTAGTGATGTCTGAGTTCCAGAGGCAAACAAGTCAAATAGCAATAGAGGCAGGAGACTGGGAAGAGATTTTGAAGATGACATGGGGTAGGAGTAGAGACGAAGTGGGTAGGTGAGTGGAGAGCTGGACCTTCTGTGTCTGGCTAGCCTCCTGCTACAGAACTCAGCCTCTCCATCTGGGGCATTGCTGCTCCATCTAGCAAGCTCACAGCACATGGCCTAGGCCTCCTCTAGAATGATTTGGGGATGCCCATTCCTTGGACTGGGAGTCCCATGAGACAGGGGTCCGGGCTCATGCCTTTGTAACTCCCTTAAGCCCTATTACAGATATGGCCTACTACTAAATCTCCATGAGATGGGTTACTGGTCTGTTGGAGACGTCTTAGGGGTGAACTTCTTTAGTAGTGAAAAATAACTTTTTCAGGAGTAGAAGATCTCGTTAAAAATAACTAGGAGTAGAAGATCTCGTTAAAAATAACTTTATTTGCAAACTGTGTTATTACTAATATATTTTTAATTTAAAAAAATATTGATTTATTCCCTTTTTGTTGCCCTTGTTGTTTTTTATTGTTGTAGTTATTATTGTTGTTGTTGCTGTTGGGTAGGACAGAGAGAAATGGAGAGAGGAGGGGAAGACAGAGAGGGGGAGAGAAAGACAGACATCTGCAGACCTGCTTCACCGCCTGTGAAGCGACTCCCCTGCAGCTGGGGAGCCGGGGGCTCGAACCAGAATCCTTACTCTGGTTCTTGTGCTTTGCACCACCTGCGCTTAACCCATTGCGCTACCACCCGACCCCCATTTAATATTTAATGAACTTAGGATACTTTAATTAATTATCCCTTAGGGGACAGCTAAAGAAATCAGTCATCTCCCTTGGCTTCCTCACCCATTACACTTCTAGCTGTTTAGCTAAAGTCCACAATGGAAAATGGAGTTTTAGGAGACCATAGAAAGGAAACAAAGAAGTTGCCTGGAAAACACCTGGCTGCAGAAAAGGGCGGCGAGAAGTAGCCTCAATAGGCTGTTGGCAGCTTAAGAACCCAGTAAGACAGACATGGACACCAAGACAGTTCCTGGCTCAACCCCATCCACGAGACAGTTCCCTCAGGCTCTTGGCCCTTTGCCTACAGTTAAAGCTTCCTTACTCTGTTCTACAGCTCTCTGGGATATTTAGTATAGATGGCAAGCATCTTAGGATGAAGACTTCCTTCTCTGCATTTGGAAAATATTTATTATGGAGTGAATGAGTGTGTGTGTGTGTGTGTGTGTGTGTGTGCGCGTGTGCATGTGGGTGCATGTGTGTGTGTGTGTGTGTGCATGTGTGTGTGTACGGGGAGAGAGATAGGCTTTCAACCAAGACTACTGTATCCTGCTAGACTGTCATTCAGACTAGATGGAGGCATAAAAACCTTCTCAGATAAGCAACGGTTAAAGGAATCAACTATCGCCAAACCTGCCCTGCAAGAAGTTCGGAAAGGTCTCTTATAAATAATCACATTATCAAAAACATGCCATATATCAGAACACTCTAAAATTTTAGAATAATGGCATTAAAATATCTTCATTCTATAATATCAATAAATGTCAATGGCCTGAATTCACCTATTAAAAGGCACAAAGTAGGAAGATGGATAAGAAAACACAACCCAGCATCTACTGAAAGGGTTACAGCAATAAATTGACAGCAACACAGTAACAACAGGGGATTGTAAAATCTCTTGGTTGTTAGACCAGAAACTATCAAATACTTATAGGAAAACATTGGCCGAACTCTCTTCTATCTAAACTTTAAAGGCACCTTCAACAAAAGGAATCCAATTACAAAAAAAAAAAAGTTGAACAATATTAACACAAAGCAGAACTTGGACTGGGTCTGGTGTACTGCACCAAAGTCAAGGACTCTGGGCCTCAAACATGGGCTGGAGTAGTGAGAGATGCTGAGAGCTCACCAATCATTGGCTGAAGGATGTTCTCCAACACGCGCACAAGCTGCTGGTAGATCTGAATGGCCAGGTCACTCAGTACCTGCCGGTACTCAGCCAGGTCAAAGTTGGTGAGGCAGTGTTCATTCTGGCGAGACGTGTTATGTTTCATGAAGCCCTAGAGCCACAATGAGAAGGCAGTGACACTATGAAATGAGCTGCATTTTCTAACTATGATCGGTTATCTTCATACTTTGTTTTCCTCTCTCTGAAGTTTCTGTCCACCCCACACACCAATCAATGCCAGCTCCTATAATGAGAGGACTGGGGAAAATTAATTGCTGAACTTAGTGGCTTTTCGTTTGTTCATCTGTAAGACTAAGTCATACTTTCTTTTATATTTTATTTTTTAATTAGTAATTTAATATTGGTTTACAAACTTATAAGATAACAGGGGTGCAACTCTGCTCTGTTCCTACCGCCAGAGGTCTGGAGTCCCCATCCCTCCACTCTAAGCTACAGCAGTCCTCCCAGTGTTGCAGATAAGGGTTAACGATTCTTTCTACATCTGTCTATATTTGCCCCCCATTTTTTTTTTTAAATTTTTAAAAAAATTTTATTTATGTATTTATTCCTTTTGTTGCCCTTGTTGTTTTGTTGTTGTAGTTATTATTGATGTCGTTGTTGGACAGGACAGAGAGAAATGGAGAGAGGAGGGGAGACAGAGAGGGGGAGAGAAAGACAGACACCTGCAGACCTGCTTCACCTGGGAAGCGACTCCCCTGCAGGTGGGGAGCCGGGGGATCGAACCGGGATCCTTACGCTGGTCCCTGCGCTTTGCCACCTGCGCTTAACCCACTGCGCTACCGCCCGACTCCCCCTATTTTTGTTTTTAAGTCCCCTCTTCTCTTCCTTTCCAAGACACATATACATCTATTACTACATCCATATGTCCCTCCCTTTTTCCTCCTCTCTCTGGTTCCTAATAGAGTTGGCGTTCAGAGCCTAAGTCATAATTTCTACCTCAGAGGAATATTGAAAAGGAATCAAATAACACCAGTTATACTAAGGGCTACTTGAGACATACTTAACAGCTCTTAATAAACAATATATGTGAAAAATTATCACACAGTCTTGAAATATGAAAAAGTTTCAAAAATTAGATGAACCTATCACTACAAACAAAAGAGAAAATGATGAGGCATGACCTAGTGGGGGATGTATTGTTAAATGGGAATCTGGGGATGCTACGCGTGTACAAACTAGTGTACTTACTGTTGAGTGTGAAGCATTAATTCCCCAATAAAGAAATAAATTATTTAAAAAAAAAAGAGAAAATGAGGTTTTTGGACAAATCTGAGGAGACATATCTTGAAAGTTTTATCTTACTTTAACTTTATCTTTTCACCAGAGCACTGTCATCTCTGAGTCATGATGGTGCTGGGGATTGAATCTGGGACCTCAACGGCTGAGGCCTGCAAGTCTTTTTTGCATAACCATTATGTGCCATCGCTCCATAAAGAGACGCATCTTAACTGCATCACGTTTAACATATTATCACGGCACGCTGGAATCAATAAAAGTAGTTTACATGGCTGAATATTCCTAAAGCCCACTTCCACTTACTGACAAACAGGTTTCACTGTGGTATAGGGGACGGTGTAGTGGATAAGGCACTGGACTCTAAAACATGACGTCCTCAGTTCAATCCTTGGCAGCACATGTACCAAAGTGATGGCTGGTTCCTTTTCTCTCTCTCTTCCTATCTTTTTCATAAATAAATAAAATTAAAAAAAATTTTTTCTTAAAATTTAAAACAAAGGTGGTTGGGCGGTGGCGCAGCGGGTTAAGCGCACGTGGCGCAAAGCACAAGGACCGGCGTAAGGATCCCGGTTCGAGCCCAGGCTCCCCACCTGCAGAGGAGTCACTTCACAGGCGGTGAAGCAGGTCTGCAGGTGTCTGTCTTTCTTTCCCTTTCTGTCTTCCCCTCCTCTCTCCATTTCTCTCTGTCCTATCCAACAACAATGACATCAGTAACAACAACAACAATAATAACTACATCAACGATAAAACAAAAAACCAGGGCAACAAAAGGGAAAAGATGGCCTCCAGGAGCAGTGGATTCGTGGTGTAGGCACCAAGCCCCAGCAATAACCCTGGAGGCAAAAAAATAAAAATAAATAAAAATAAAACAAAAACAAACAAAAAAAGGTTTCACTGTAGGCAACTAACTGCTCATTAACCAACACTCATTTTTTTTCTGCTGTGCTTTCTCATAACACAAACTCTCAAAAGGAGGAAACCATGTACCTCCCAATTTAATAATTTGTAAATAATGTACAACAAGCAAAGTTATGCAATTCAAAGATATCGTTGAATTAGGGTTCCTAAATTAACAAACGGTTAAAAACTTTGTTTTGAAAAACTTTCTTTAAAAGGGCTGGCTTTGTAGAAAGGATTTCCTTACCTCTTCTCCACTGTATTGTTTCAGGCAGTGCAAAAATCGACATGTGTTAGACAGCCAGAAGGAGACAGTTTCAAAATCATCACCTCTTTTCTGAAAAGGAAAAAAAGTTTAAATTTGCTTTTTTTTTTTTTTCCTTCCTTCCTTCCTTCCTTTCATGCTGGAGCCGGGAGGTGACCCAGGGTTTGATCCTCACTATTATGTGAGAGTGAAAAAGAGAGGTGAGACAATGCATTGGATTTTCATTTAAAAAAAGGAGTAAGGCCAGGGAGATGGCTCAGCAGTAGAGCTGCACTCAGTATGTGTGAGGCTCTGGGTTCAATCCTCGATACTACATGAGGGCAGTAAGGAGAACTCCACAGATGGTGGGATAGTGCCTACTCTTTCTCATTCTCAAAGTAGAAAACAAGTAAACAGTAACGTGCATTTGTGAGATCCTGGGTTTGGTCTGTGGTGTCACAGTAAAAAATTAATTAAATTAGCTCTTTCTTTAGGGAAATAGCCTGAAGAAAATGAGCAGACACTAGAAGGTCGAATACCAAGCCTGAGAAGTCAACTTTGCAACTCTTCAAATCTGGTGAGATCTTTCCTAACACATGGGACTGCCTACATCCACATCTTCAGAAATTGGTACAATAGTCACACTAGATCAATTAGTTCTTATAATCAAGATGAGTAAACTATGGCTTTTTTTTTTTTTTTTGGTCTTTTCAAGTGCTGCTTAAGAAGGAACCAAAGATACCCATCCAAAGAGATTTGTGTACACCTATGTCCATAGCATCACGATTTGTAATAGCCAAAACCTGGGAGCAACCCAGGTGTCCAACAACAGATGAGTGGCTGAGCAAGTTGTGGTATATATACACACTGGAATACTACTCAGCTACTAAAAATGGTGAATTCACCGTTTTCAGCACATCTTGGATAGAGCTTGAAGGAATCATGTTAAGTGAGATGTCAGAAACAGAAGGATGAATATGGGATGATTTCACTCATAGGCTGAAGTTGAAAAACAAGTTCAGAAAGGAAAATACTAAGCAGAACTTGGACTGGAGTTGGTGTGTTGCATCAAAGTGAAAACTCTGGGATGAAGGGGAGGGTTCAGGTCCTGGAACATGATGTCAGAGGAGGACTTAGTGGGGGTTGCAATGTTATGTGGAAATGTTATGCATGTACAAACGATTGCATTTTACTGTCGACTGTAAGCCATTAATCCCGTAATATATATATATGTATATATGAAAAAAAATTGTATTCCTGGTATTCAGAAATTTAAATTGATGCTTTGCTCTGTACAAAAAAAAAAAAAAAAGCCGTAAAACTTGTAGTCTAACATAGTATCACTACACCAAAAATTAAATGAGTTTTAGTCAGAAAATATTTGGGATTTTTAAAATGTTAAATCTTTAGAAACCATACACTCTAGTAACCACTGAAGAATGTTATCTGTGTATAGGGACCAAGAATCAGCATTTCTCAAATTAGGGGTAGGCTGTGTCTAGTATAGAGTTTCAGTTTGGAAAGATGAAAATGTTCTGAAGATACATGGTGTGATTACACAACTACATGAGTTAGTATAATAGAACTGTGCACTGGAAAATGCTAAGTTTAATGTTATGAGTATTTTACTAAAATTAAAAAATATACTGGGCCATCAAAAAGTGCATTGCTTTGCATGTGCACATCCAGGCCTGAGCCTGTCCGCCACTGCACTGAAGGAAGTTTTGATGATGTGGCCTCTTTCACTTTGCATCTCCACCTCTCTGTAGCTACCAAAAAAATTCACAGAAGACACCTTCTATCCTAGAAATTCTCATTAAGCTAGATAATCAGAAAGCTTATCTTTCTCAGAGAAACACTTAAGTTAAAGCTAAACATAATGTCCTCTGTTTTTCTAGAGTCAGGTGGAGGATTATGCAACATGACACAGCGATTACAGAGTTATGTAATGTTGTTGTGGTGGTCTGGTGTCGGGCTGCACCGCGGAGAAGAGAGTGGATGTCCAGAGCAAAGGGGTACACAAATCTTTATTATAGGATGGGGGGGGTTGGTTCAGACCACGTGGAGCCAGCCGGCAATGGCCGTCCCCACTACCTGACCACGGGGAGAGAGAAGGGGGTGAGATCTGGGAGAGGGGGAGCTGAGAGCCCAGAGAGAGGGGGGGGTGAGGGGACTTTTTATTGGGCGACAACCAGGGGTGACATGTAGGGCCAGGATTGGTTGAAGGGGGCACTGCTAGGATTTCGCGGGCGTAGTAGAACCTGGGGGCGGAGACCGCATCAGAATAACTCCTCAGCAACAATGTAAGGCTTTCTGCTCTATTTTAGAGTATTTCTACCTTTTCCAAGTCTTTCATCTCTGATTAGATTGTGTGTTGCTTTTCACAGGGAAATGGGAATTATAGGTAAAAAGGAAATTTATGAAATGAGTTGAAGTATATGGAGGAAAGTTTGAAAATTTTTCAATGTCTTAACAATTTTTCCATCAAATAGCCATGCTACTAAACTTTATCTACAGTTATGTCTGTACATATTTTAGTTAAAATAACTATAGTATTTATTATATTCTCTAAGTATCTGGGTGCTAGATGTTTTAGATTTAATTCTAAATAAGATCTCAAAGGAAACCATTTTAAATCTATGAGTAAATTTAATTTACTTCATAACTAAATACAATCATATGAACATAGTTTTGATCACTGTCCAACCTGAGTCGTGCTTTAAAAAAGACAATAGATATGCTGTAAGGTAAAGGGTTTCGTACAATGAAGTGTGAGACTGGGAAGTGTTCACAGCTGGAGGTTAGTTCAGGTCTAAGGAAGGAAACACTTCTATGCAGACACAGTCATTAGTGATATTCATCAGGAGAACATGAACTGACCTTTAATACTTTTTTTATGCTGTTGATTGTTGATGTCAGCAATGACCTTACTTTCTGATCATCATTCAAGTAGTCAGCATGCCTAACACACATGAATAGGATATATGCCGGTAACCCTGGGATCAGATTGACAGCTACACCACGAGGCTTCAGTTCTTAAAAAAAAGAGAGGAGGAGGAAAATAATCTTATATAACATTGGAAATCTTCATAAGGACTTTTTGGGGTGAGATAAAAAGCACAATTTAGTTCTCATTACAGTTCATTTATTTAGAGTAAATAGGTCATGTAAAAGTTTATTTTAATAGTTCATTAAGAGCAATTTCTTTTTTAAAAAATTTTTAAAAATTTATTTATTGGGGAATTAATGTTTTACATTCGACAGTAAATACGATAGTTTGTATGTGCATAACATTTCTCAGTTTTCCATATAACAATACAACCTCCACTAGGTCCTCTGTCATCCTTCTTAAGAGCAATTTCTAAGGTTGGCTGGGAAAATGTAAATCCTAGCTGTCTATATAATGACAGCTACCAAATTCATATTCCTGTCCTGACTTGCCTTGAATCCCAGTCTTGTGTATAAACTGCCTTCTTGCCAAACCTGAAGTCACACAAGCTGCTGATCCCAAACCAAGTTCCCCAGGACCTTTGGGCTTTTTTTTTGGTCTTTGTCTTAAGAACCACCTTACTGGAGAGGAATTTCCTGACAGTGCTATATAGACTAGTGTATCACCTTCATGCTTTATCCTTTTTTACTCTATTATTCTAAATATTTTTTAATATTTTTTTTTTTTTTTTTAACCAGAGCAATGCTCAGCTCTGGCTTATGGTGGTGTGGGGGGTTGAACCCGGGATTTTGGAGTCTCAGGCATGAGAGTCTGTTTGCAAAACCATTATGCTGTCTGCCCCCTCTATTATTCTACACCATCCTCTGCCCCTACACACACACCAAAATGGGAACAGAGACTTTACTTTGTTCATTACCTAGCAACTAGATGATGCTTGGCACGTATCACTCTTACCTGAGAGAATCGTCAGATCTTTGCTAACCACATGCTTACAAACCAGTGGTTCCTTAACACTTTGCTAAATGAAGATCACACTGAGACTTAAGATCATGCTAAGACTCTGGACCTACATACAGAACTCCTTAATGTCATAAGCTTTAGGGACATTAAATCAGGAACAACTGTCAGTCATGTTGCTAACCCTTGGCACCTAGTTGGAAGAAAGCTATGCAAAGGCTTAACGGGAGGGATTGAGAGCTCTTTCAGTTCACAATTTATGAGCTAGGAGCACTCTCACATATTTTTTCACCCTCTGGAAAAGTCTTCTTAAAGTTTCAAGTTGTTTTAGGTGGGCAGATGGCAAAACACCAGAGAAACGTGACTCTACAGGTCTCTACTGCATGGTTATTATCAGCCTTGAAGCCCTTGTGAAGCTCTGAAACGCCTCCACCTCCCACTTCATTTGTCCTTCAGCATCTCCTTCCACAGCTGGAAGTTTTTTCCTCTTAACAGTTTTTTTTCCCCTCCCCAGAGCACTACTCAGCTCTGGCTTATGGTTGAGGGGCAACAGAATTAAGCCTGGGACATGAGTGCCTCATTCATGAGAGTCTGTTCGCATAACTATTATGCTATCTACCCCCACCCTTAACTTTTTCCCCAGTGTTGCACTAGGGAATGAACCAAGGACCTCATACATGCATGATACCCATGACACTACTGAGTGACCTCCCCAGCCCAATTTCCCCAACACACTCAGGGAAAAAAATGGGAAAACAAGAAAAAGAGATCCTAGGCAAGTCTCTCCAGTTGACTAGTAGCACAGGACCCCGTCTGAGTGCTACAGCAACCCTGTAACACAGCGCACAGGACGGTGACTACAGAAGCTGGTGCTGAGTACCTCAGAACCATGGCTGGTCTTTCCACCACCAACACATGCACCAGAGAGAACTTACCTCACATGCAGAAAGTACTCACCCAGAATCAGGTTCTTAACAAGTTTTTGCTCATCCTCCTTCTTGTATTCCAACATTCCTTGGAAATCCTTTTCTTTCCTGGGAATGTTGACTGGGCGGATGGGCTCATCAGTGATCTGTCCTGGAGACACGCTCACCATCTGTCCCACTTTATGAGAAATACAAAACAGAGGACAATGCTTTCCAGGTAGAAAAAATGAGTATTCCATGCTCCTATAACTTTTTTTAATTTTCTTTTTTTTAAGTGTTATTTCCTTTTTAAAAATATTTTTTAAGCTTTTAAAAATATTTATTTATTATTGGATAGAAACAAAGAGAAACTGAAAGGGGAGGAGGAGGTAGAGAATGAAAGAGACAGACACCAGCAGACAGCTTCACCACTCGTGAAGTTTTCCCCCTGCAAGGGGAAGTGTTCAATGTTAAATCATAATATTTTTAAAAGATTTTATTTATTGATGAGAAAGATAGGAAAGAACCAGACATCATTCTGGTACATTTGCTCGGGACTGAACTCAGGACCTCCTGCTTGGGAGTCCAGTGCTTTATCCACTATGCTACTTCCTGGAACACCATGTTTGTTTATTTTAATATTTTATTTATTTTCCTTTTTTGTTGACCTTGTTGTTTTTATCATTATTATTATAGTTGTTATTGATGTTGTTGCTGGATAGGACAGAGAGAAATAGAGAAAGGAGGGGAAGACAGAGAGGGGGAGAGAAAGATAGACATCTTCAGACCTGCTTCACCACTTGTGAAGCGACCCCCCTGCATTTGGGGAGCCGAAGGCTCGAACAAGGATCCTCGCGCCATGTGTGCTTAACCCGCTGCACTACAGCCTGACTCCCCCATAACATGTTTTCATAATAATGGTATTTTTTTTTTACTCATAATCCATTTTTTGTTTTTTAATTCTATTTCTTCCATTTTATGGTAAGTTTTTTTTTTTTTTAGGACAACTTTGTTTTATTCATATAATATACTCACTACCAAGAGTAAAAGTAATAATAAAACTATTGGGGGGGTCAGGTGGTAGTGCAGTGGGTTTAGCGCATGTGGCGCAAAGCACAAGGACCGGCGTAAGGATCCCGTTCGAGCCCCCAACTCCCCACCTGCAGGGGAGTCACTTCACAGGCGGTGAAGCAGGTCCGCAGGTGTCTGTCTTTCTCTCCCCCTCTGTCTTCCCCTCCTCTCTCCATTTCTCTGTCCTATTCAACAACAATGACATCAATAACAAAGATAATAATAACCACAACAATGGTAAAACAACCAGGGTAACAAAAGGGAAAAAATAGCCTCCAGGAGCGGTGGATTTGTGGTGCAGGCACCGAGCCCTGGCAATACCCTAGAGGCAAAAAAAAAACCAAAAAAAAAAAAAAACTATTGGGCTTTTGGAAAAGTCATGATGCATTTTTTGCATAGAAAAAATAATTCGTGGTCCAGGAGGTGGCTCAGTAGATAAGGCATTGGACTCTCAAGCATGGGGTCCTGAGTTCAATCCCTGGCAGCACATGTACCAGAGTGATATCTGGTTCTTTCTCTCTCTCCTATCATGTCTCATGAATAAATGAATAAAATCTTAAAAAAAGAAAAAATAATTCATGACTTTTCAAGCAAACTAGTAGGTTGTACTAGAAACTATTCTATGCATTAAACATTGTAACTTATTTAATCATTACAAATTCTGTCAAGAGGATATTATTATTCCAGAGGAAACTGAGGCACAGCAAGTCTCAATAACAGCAACTTGTCCAGTATCAGAAGACTAGTAGTAGAGCCAGGGTGTGAAACCAAGAAGCTTGGTACCAGAACCCAGGTCCTTACCCTGTACACTGGACATGAAGTGCTGTCTTCTTTTGTTATTGTGATAATATTCCCCCACCTAACAATGAAAATTTCCACTCTGTAGAGGTAAGGTTTGATGAAAATCATCTTTGCTTCTGTACCCAGTATTTGCATTACAGACTTCTACTAGGTTACTAGTAAAACAACAGTGTTTCATACAAACATATTTAAGTACCTTCTAGTTCACCAATTTTCTTGGCAAATACTTTCAGCTGTTTTTTCAGCTTCCGGACAGTCTTATCTTGTTTCTCAAGTTGTTCCATTAAATCCTAAGTAACATATACACAAAACAAAAAGGTGAAAACAGGCCTTCTAAAATGCACAGAAGAAAAGCAGCACAAAAGCAGAGAAACAGCACTGTTAGTTTTATATAAAAGCTGGTGGGTAGAGCCACCACCTAGCTGAAATTGACAGGCTTTGGAAACAGCTCTTATAAAAGCCATGTATTAAAATAACAACGCAGTAAGATCCTTTACAGTGTGATGGAGAGCGGGCTCACTGGGGACTTTTTGTCAGTTGACTTCGTAAGAGTAAAATTTCAATTGCTATTTTATTTTATTATTATTATTTTTAACCAAAGCACTGCTCAGTTCTGGCTTATGGTGGTGCAGGGGACTGAACCTGGGACTTTGGAGCCTCAGGCATGAGAGTCTCTTTGCATAACCATTATGCTATCTACCCTCTGCCCTCAATTGTTATTTTATTTTATTTATTATTATTATTATTTATTTATTTATTAATGAGAAAGATAGGAGAGAGAGAGAGAGAAAGAACCAGATATCACTCCGGTACGTGTGCTGCCGGGGACTGAACTCAGGACCTCATGCTTGAGAGTCCAATGCCTTAGTCACTGCACCACCTCCCGGACCACTCAATTGTTATTTTAAAGGGGAATAAGCAAAATAAATTTTGATGAATACAGGAAAAGATCTGTGTGCAGTTTTAAGGATGACTTAACTAGTAAGTTACATTTAATTAATTAATTTATAGTCAGTGGGATTATTGCTGGGGCTGCATGACTCTATTGTTTTTTTTCTTCTTCTAGACAGAAAGGAGACATACTGCCACACTGCTCCACTACTAATGGAGTTCAACTCATGTGGTGGCCTAGGGCTCAGATGCAAGTCCTTGCATAAGGTGACGCATATGCTGCACTGGTGAGCACCCTGCCAGCCTGCTCTCGTCACTCATTTACTTAGTTACTTAATTTCTGGCCATTTCTAATTGGCACCACAGCGTGTGTGCAGTACTGTCTTTATGAGACTTGGTCTCTGGAAATGTTAAAATCAGCCCTATGATTAAAGAGAAGAAGCTTCAGGAGTTATTTTTCCTTAGCCGGTCCTTGTGCTTCGTACCTCGTGCGCTTAACCCGCTGTGCTACCACCCGACTCCCGAGGAGTTATTTTTCTTTTAGACAGAGGGTGAGAGAGAGAGAGAGAGAAGGAGAGACAGAGACAAATAAGGTGAGACCCTACAGCACTCTCCTCTCTTGTGAAAGGAGAGAGGGAGAGACAAGAGACAAAGAAGGTGAGACCCTACAGCACTCTCCTCTCTTGTGAAACTGCCCCATATAGGCGGCTTGTGGCTCAAGCCCTGGTTTTTGTGTATAGCATGTGGTGAACCACCTCCTGGCCCTAGAAACTTTGGGAATTAAAAGGTAAGTTGGAAATACAGCCACAGAGAATATGCATAATTAGCCCCCCCAAATCTCATAGAGACAAAAAAGGTACAAGTGGCAGAACCAAGATGGAGGGCCAGGGAGGATCTGCTATTACGTTCTCACACAACAGCAGAAAAGGTATACCAGGATATGAACTAATCCTCATAGGAACAGGTGTGAAGCCCAGAGGATCATACTTCCACACCAGTAGACAAAATGGCCCGAATTCAGGCAGTGAGGACATAGAGAGATGTCCTCTATCAAGAAAGAAGTCTCACCACATAATGACAAGCTGCAACAAGAAAGGTATCACTAGGGAGCCCCGTGGTAGCACAGCGGGTTAAACGCAGGTGGCGCAAAAGCGCGAGGGGCATAAGAGTCCTGGTTCGAGCTGGCCCAGCCCCTCCCCACCTGCTGCAGGGGCGTCGCTTTACAGGCGGTGAAGCAGGTCTGCAGGTGTCTCTCTTTCTCTGCCCGTCTTCCCCTCCTCTCTCCATTTCTCTCTGTCCTACCCAACAATGATGACATCAGTAACAACAAGTGCAACGATAATAAAGGCAACAAAAGGGAAAATAAATAAATATTTTTAAAAAAAGGCATCACTAGAGTGTGGGACTTTAGTCCGGAGGAGCAGGGGGAGGGTTGTACCAAACTCCTACCTTCCCAGTACTATCACAAACATATTTCACAACATTTTAACAGAAGGCCAAAAACTATAGGCCACAAACAGGTAAGACTAAACAGAATCACCATCCTGACCTTTACACCTACACTGAAAGCAGCCCCTGTGGATTCAGTCTCCATAGTAACAGACACTGGGGCCAAATTCCAGGAGGAAAGCTTCACCCATCCCTAGCTAACAGCAGATTAGCTGGGACTCATGGGTGCTAGCTTCTGACAGACAAGCAACCTAGGACTAGTCAGCCCACACCTGGCTGCTAGCAAGTACCCCAGAGTGCTTGCTCCCAAAGTGTCTACCCTTGCCGACTCACATGCAGCCGACTCACATGCAGCCGACTCACATGCAGCCGACCGTCTCCTGCTAACCCCACAGTGTGTGTTCAGTCCCAGCCTCCTTCCAGATTTGGACACTTACCCATTGCCCAGGCCTCCTCAAACACAGATCTCTGGCCAAGACTGCCATGGTAAAGTAATGTATAAAGTTAATAGCAAATATTTGCAGCAGTTTTATTTTTTTTTGAAATCTATAAATTAAAAGTCTAACCTCTCTTCATCTTCTGGTGTTTGTAAAAGTCCTGAGAGCAGGGGCTAGGCAGTAGTGTAGTGGGTTAAGGGCACACGGTGCAAAGTGCAAGGATCCCACTTCGAGCCCCCGGCTCCCCACCTGCAGAGGGGTCGCTCCACAAGCGGTGAAGCAGGTCTGCAGGTGTCTATCTTTCTCTTCCCCTCCCTGTCTTCCCCTCCTTCCTCTATTTTTCTCTGTCCTTTCCAGCAACAGTAATAACAACAAGGGCAACAGAATGGGAAAAGTGGTCTCTCTCCATGAGCAGTGGATTCATAGTGCAGGCACCAAGACTCAGCAATAACCCTGGAGGCAAAAAAAAAAAAAAAAGTCCTGAGTTTTAAGTCTTTTATGACCACTGCCTATCTCTTTAGTCTTTTGTATACTCAACTGCGAATCATTGGTCAACCTTTCTTTGTGTATAAGAGGGAAATTCTGCTAAGAATTTTGCCCCAAAGTTGTAGCATGAGCTAATTCTGGATTGGCACTAATAAACTCTGTTCTCCTGCATCCCAGGTGTTGTGGCTTTAGTTAGGATTCTCCCATTTACACTGGGACACCAAAGTATGATGAGGAGACAGAAGATATTACCCATACTGATAGGTCAAAGAGAACCTCAAGAAAACCCTGCATTCTACAAAGCTACTGAATGTAGCTAACGAAGACTGCCAAGCACTGGCCCTAATGACATGTCCTAAAATAAGGAGATCAATGGAGGAGAAACTAAAAGTCAGAGAAACATTCAAACGTATGATGGCTGAATTAAAAAACTCAGTAGATGGTCCACGAGGCAGTACAGTGGGTAAAGCACTGGACTCTCAAGCATTATAATATCTCAAGACATTATAAGAGAGTTATGGGCCAATGTTAAGGAAGAACATTCCCATCATAAGAGTTAAAGAATGAGAAGAGATACAGAGTCAGAGGGCAGGCTTTTTTTTTTTGCCTCCAGGGTTGTCGCTGGGGCTCAGTGCCTGCACTACGAATCCACTGCTCTTGGAGCCCACCTTTTCCCTTTTGCTGCCCTTGTTGTTTAACGTTGTTGTTATTACTACTGTTGTTGTTGTTATTGCTGTCATTGTTGTTGAACAGGACAGAGAGAAATGGAGAGAAAGACCTGCTTCACCACCTGTGAAGCGACTTCCCTATAGGTGGGGAGCCGGGGTCTCTAACCCGGATCCTTACGCGCTGGTCCTTGTGCTTTGCGCCACGTGCACAACCCAGTGTGCTACCACCGGCCCTCAGGGGTGGACTTCTTACTTGAACTAATAGTAACCAAGAACTTCCTCACACTGAGATAGACACTCAGACCAAGGCAGTTCTAAGAGCTTAAAATAAACCCAAATTGATGCACAAGCATATTATCATTAAAATGGAAAGGATATAAAACAGAATCTTAAATGCAGCAGGAGAAGATAAAGACAATCTTTATGGGAACTCCCATAAGATTACCTGGTTACTTAACATAAAGTCTAAAGGCCAGGAAGAGCTGGCAGGATATATTTAAATTTCCCATGGAAAAGATGTCCATCCAAGGGGGTCCGGCAGTGGCGCACTGAGTTAAGCACACATAGTAGGAAGCTCAATGCCCTGAGCAAGGATCCTGGTTTGAGCCCCTGGCTCCCCACCTGCAGGGGGTCACTTCACAAGCAATGAAGGAGGTTTGCAGGTATCTATCTTTCTCCCTATCTCTGCTCCCTCTCAATTTCTCTCTAACCTATCCAGTAAAATGGAAAAAAAAAAAGTCCATCTAAGAATAATTCAGCTTTGAATAAATGAAGACTTTATTCCCTTTTGTTGCCCTTGTTGTTTTATTGTTGTAGTTATTATTGATGTCACTGTTGTTGCATAGGACAGAAAGAAATGGAGAGAGGAGGGGAAGACAGAGAGGGGGAGAGACAGACACCTGCAGGCCTGCTTCATCGCCTGTGAAGTGACTCCCCTGCTGGTGGGGAGCAGGGGGCTCGAACACGGATCCTTAAGCTGGTCCTTGCACTTCACGCCATGTGCGCTTAACCCGCTGCACTACTGCCTAAGTCCTGATGAAGAGACTTTTATGGACAAACAACAGTGAAGGGCTTGGCAGTGGTACACCTGGCTGAGCACACGCTACCATGCACAAGGACCCAGGTCCAAGCCCCTGGTCACCAGCTGCAGTGGGGGAAAGCTTCATGAGCAGTGAAGCAGTACTGCTGGTATCTCTCTTATCCCTCTTTATCTCTCCCTCCCCTCTCAATTTCTCTGTTCTATCCAATAAGCAAAAAGCAACAACCATAGGAATTCAATATCAACAAAATAGCCTGACAGGGAGTCGGGCGGTAGCACAGCAGGTTAAGAGCAGGTGGCAGAAAGCGCAAGGACCAGAGTAAGGATCCCGGTTCGAGCCCCCAGCTCCCCACCTGCAGGGGAGTCGCTTCACAGGCGGTGAAACAGGTCTGCAGGTGTCTTCCTCCCCCTCCATTCCTCTCTGTCCTATCCAACAACAAGGACATCAATAATAACTACAACAAGGGCAACAAAAGGGAGTAAATAAATCAATAAATATAAAATAAAATAAAATAAAATAGCCTGACAAGTGCTAAAGGACTTATAGAAAAGGAAAATACTGAATAACTGAGGCTGGGTGGTGGCATATATGGCTGAGTGCACACATTACCATCCACAATGACCCAGGTTCAAGCCTCCAGTCCCCACCTGCAGGGAAAAGAAGTCTCATGAGTGATGAAGTGCTGCATGTTGAGGATCTTCATTTCCCCCCCTCCCTTTTCACCTCTAATTCTTTCTGTCCTACAAAGTAGAAAATGAAAGAAACAGAGGGGGAAGGGAGGAAGGGAATACTGAATAATCTCAGCTATATAAGTTATATAGAAAAACAAAGCAAGGAGCCAGTGAAAGCAAACCTTTATATTCAAAGTGAGTACAAAGTGAGGTTCCCTAGGGGCCACGTAGTGGTGGGCCTGGTTGAGCCAGGAATCTGGGTTCGAGTCCCAGTCCTCACTCGCTGGAAGAAAGCTTCATGGTGAAGCAGCACTATAGGTGTCTCTCTGTCTCCCCCCTTCCTCTTGATTTTTGGCTGTTTCTATCAAATAAATAAAGATAATTTAAAAAAAAACCAGAAGTGAGGTTTTGCAGGGTCTTTGGATGCAGTTGGGTTGCAAGAGTGGAGGAGATCCAACAGTTTAGTGGGGGGATATTGTACTACAGTGGGGGGTGTGGTGCGATAACAAACTCTGAAAAGATCAGAAGTCATACTTCCGGAAGGCAGCTATGCTCACCATTAGATCGCCAAGACATTTTGGAAATTGTATTACTGAAACATGTAGTCCTAGAAGACAATTCCTATCTCAAAAACAAAAAAAAATAGGTTAAAGAAGAAAAGGGAGTGATTTGTGCAAAAACAAGAAAATAAAACCCAGACATTTAGAGAAGGGGTTTTAAAATCTTTGACATATGCTCTCTATTTAATTAAGAATTTTCAGGGCCAGGCAGTGGCGCACCTGGTTAAGTGCACACATCACAATGTGCAAGACCCCAGATTCAAGGCTCTGGTTCCCACCTGTAAGGGGAAAGCTCCGTGAGTGGTGAAGTAGAGCTGCAGGTGTCCCTCTGTCTCTTTCCCTCTCTATTTCCCCCTCAATTTCTCTCTGTCTCTATCCAATAATAAATAAATAAAAATATTTTAAAAATTCTCTCAAATGATGAAATCATATTGCAGAGGGATAGGGCTACCTGACATGACCCTACCTCTAGGTAGATATGAGCTGACCTGAATTTCATAAATTGGATTCTGCAAAATACTCTTAGTATTATTTGCAAGGACTGTCTTCATAAGGCACATTTAAAATGTTAGAAACTGAACTTCAAAGAAAGGACAATGAAAAGCCCCTTTGCTCACAGCCCCCTTAGTCTCAGTGCAAACATGCCAGTTTCAGATCTGACAGAGAGCCCGTCCCGATCCCAAAGGCCAGATGACTGGTGGCTTCCAGACCCCAGTCTGTTTATACTGAAACCTACATTGTACTTTTCCAGAAACAGACAAGACAGACATTTCTACCCCCTTTCTACCTGCATAGATAGTTTTTAAAGCAATGGGAGGGAGAGAGGGATCTAAGCATTGCCCCTGCCTCCAGTGTACTCCAGATAGTATTTTTTCTCCCTTCCTTCCTTCCTTCCTTCCTTCCTTCCTTCCTTCCTTCCTTCCTTCCTTCCTAAGATTTTATTTATTTATTCATGAAGATAGAAGAAGAGAGAGAGAAAGAACCAGACACCACTCTGGTACAAGTGCTGCCGGGGATTGAACTCAGGACCTCATGCTTGAGAGTCCAGTGCTTTATCCACTGCACCACCTCCTGAACCACCAGACAGTATTTTTTCAAAGCCTTTCCAAAAGTAGGTGTGGCAGTTCTGTCTTTGCACATCACCAGATAGCAGGTCCCAAGAATAGCAAGCCCACAATTAGCTTCAATGGCGGTTAAAGATTAAGGATGATAGCTAAAAGATTAAGATTTAAGAAAAAATTAGATTATAGCAGATCAAGAGTTTAGAAGGGCAACGAATGAGTAATATCTGTGGTTATTATTCAGATTGTATAGGAGAAAAATATTTAAAATACAAACATTCATTTATTCTCCAGATTAGACAGGGCTTATTTAGAAAATACATCAAAGATTAAATGGAAATAGCTGGCGGCATCTCAAAGTGTTCTTTTGTGCTTCTTGGATTTAACCTTTCAAATCACGGTCTGCTTCCATCACACTGTAAGCTTAGTGTTAATAACAACACAAAGGTGACAATGGACACAGGACACAGAGGTGATAGAGGTGACACCACTGGCTAAAAAACAGCTGTGGGGAGAAACAGGTTTTGTGAGCGATCTTCAAGAGCTTCCCTGGGCAGGAGCAGGTAGTAGTGTGCTTTTCAGCTAGAGAAGGCTAGAAGTCGCAAGAAAGACAACAGAAATGCATCTTGATTTACATACAATCATCCGTCTGTAAAGTGAAATCCGATATGACTGATACTTCTTAGGGTCATCTGCATATAATTCCTCAAAATACTGAAAAAATAGGCATAATGGATATTTGTTTTTTTCTCTGCCTGAGTAGAATACCACCTCCTAGCAAATCAACTTTAAAATACTTCACAGTACAAAAGTGCAGCTGTTCATATTCAGAATGCCACCTCCTAGCAAAATCAACTTTAAAATACTTCACAGTACAAAAGTGCAGCTGTTCACATTCAGAAGGCTGATATATATACTTGCCACTGCCCTCTGATCTTCCCAGTATAGATGACTCTACTTTTATATACACTTATTTTCCTGTTTAGAAAATTATTTTGGGGGATGGTGAAGTGGTGCACTGGCTGAACACACATATTACAATGCGCAAGCACCCAGGTTTGAGACACCAGTCCCCACCTGCAGGGGGAGAGCTTTGCAAGTGGTGAAACAGTGTTGCAGGTGTCTCTCTGTCTCTGTCTCCCTTACCCTCTCAATTACTGATTATCTCTACCCAATAAATAAAATGAGACAAAATTTAAATTATTTTTTAACCAAAGCACTACTTGGCTCTGGCTACTTGCTTGTGGTGGTGCTATAGACGGAATTTGGGGCTTTGGAGGCTCACACATGATGTCTTTTTTTTTTAACCAGAGCACTGCTCAGCTCTGGCTTATGGTGATGTGCAGGATTGAACTTGGGACTTTGGAGCCTCAGGCATTATAGTCTGTTTACATAACTATCATGCTATCTACCTGCCCATGAATGTCTTTTTGCATAGCATGGGCATAAACAATTTCACATGTTTAGGGGAAACAGGTTAGAGCCAGGAAACTGTCATTTTGCAGGCAAACAGAGTAGTGGTCCACACTCTTTAGATGAGACTGCCACTAAACTCCCATCTATGAGTTGCTAGACTTTTCTGCATGGGGCATCGGTGGCAAGTGTGGGGACGGTAAGTAAAAAGCATCTGAGAATGGCACTGTTGCACTCCGGTATGAAGCTGGGAAGGCTGGTGAGAAGCTGTGTGCTTTCCTTCCCCAAAAGGCAGCACAGGAGAGGCCTGTGAAGCAGTCACTAGACAAGGAAGAAAATCATCTCTGTGTTTATGTTGGAGGGTGGGTGGATAGGTGGATTATGCAGGATAGACTTGCCTAGGCCCACTGTTGCTTTAATGTCCTGAATCCATCCTCCTGAATTAACAGTCTGTAGAGGAGGGGTACTGTCCAATAACTTGTAGGGCTGACTTACAACTCAGACAGATGCACTGAACGGACTCTGCCAGCATACAATTTGGGGCCTTAGTCTATGCTTGAATTAACTATAAAAGCTGTCAAAAAAATCAATGCTATAGACAAGGTTGCCAGGGAAATGTTTGATCAACTCAGTTTAAAAAGCTATGGGAAGGGGTCGGGTGGTGGCGCACCTGGCTGAGCGCACATGTTACAGTGCACAAGGACCCAGGTTTGAGCCCCCAGTCCCCACCTGCAGGGGGAAGCTTCACAAGTGGTGAAGCAGGGCTGCAGGTGTCTCTCTGTCTCTGACTCTATCTCCTCCTTCCCTCTCAATTTGTTTCTATCCAATAAATAAATAAATAAATAAATGTAACAACAACAACAAAAAGTTATGGGAAAACGGTCTCTGAGACTCTGAGAAGTGGTATCTGTTGTCTGTTGTTGAACTTTGGTGGTAGGTGCAGAACCCCTGTAATCTTATAAACTACATATGCAGCTCTGGAAGTCAGCCGCTCAGAACACCTGAACACCAAATACCACAGGGCTAAACTTCTTAGGCAGGAGCTCAGGTTGAAGTGGGTGGCAGCACTCATATTCCCTTGTCAGGAGAATGGCAAAAATATATACCAAGAAGTGAGTGGGGAGTCGGGCTGTAGCGCAGTGGGTTAAGCGCAGGTGGTGCAAAGCGCAAGGACCGGCATAAGGATCCCGGTTCGAACCCCGGCTCCCCACCTGCAGGGGAGTCGCTTCACAGGCGGTGAAGCAGGTCTGCAGGTGTCTTTCTCTCCCCCTCTCTGTCTTCCCCTCCTCTCTCCATTTCTCTCTGTCCTATCCAACAACGACAACAACAATAATAACTACAACAATAAAACAACAAGGGCAACAAAAGGGAATAAATAAATAAAATAAATATTCAAAAAAAAATTAAAAAAAAAAAAAAAGAAGTGAGTGACCCAGAAGAAAACATTGTAAGAGGCAAGAGAGCTGGAACCCATGCCAGCCCGTTCTCTCCTGATTTTAAAAGCAGCTGAGAGGCAGGAAGACAGGATGCTTTGTGAGAAGACTTCATTTGTAGTACTAAGCAGTATTACTAAATAAAGTCTCTTCACACAAAGGACTGAAGTGCAGAATCATGATTTTCTCTGCAGCACTGCACGGATGGCAGACAACTTCTGCTCATTTTCACACTTTTATCATCTTTAGTTCATGCTTATACTTTGTAAGGCAGTCATTAAGAAGCACAGATGCCTGTACTGATTAACTGTACTATTCAGTGTATTTGTCACATATTGTTAAGCACATCTATCGAGCCTTAGGCATCAAAGCATTCACTGTTAGTTTAATTTAGGCAACAATACAGTTGAGAATCATAAAATCAGTATTTCGAGAATATCCAGAAGATTTTTCTACCCACAGTGATATTTTAGTGACTGTAGAGAGAGTCTAGACACTGCCTACCTCTCCTAGCCTCACAAAGGAGTATCGGGTATCGCTTCTCGGCCTTTTGGCTAAGTTCAAGCGTAGGAGAATCAGGCAGAACACTGCCCTCAGAGGACAGAGACTGGGAAGCATTTTGAAATCTAGCCCCTAGAAGAGCTCCTTCCTTACCCTTCTGTGACAATGGAGACTGGCTCAGGCTTTGTTCTAGGGAGAGGGGTACGGTCCTGTGGCAGGAAGGACTGTGGGAGACAGATCAGCCGGCTTCTCTGCTCCTCCCAGCCCTATGAAAAGGCAGACATTCTGCAAAGTAGAGGGTCTGCTCGGAGTTAAATAAACTCCGACCTTGGGTTGTGCAATGAAATAAGTTTCCCCTTCCTGCAAAAGCTGGTGTGAGTATTTGGCTTCCTACGGCATCTACAATTCTAGTGCACCCTTATTTTCTTTTAATACCTTTGGGGCTTGCTTCTAATTAATATAAAGGATGGCTGAACAGATGATAGTAGCAGGTATCTGTAGGGCTGTTAAAAGAGCTCACCTGGGAGTCGGGCAGTAGCGCAGCGGGTTAAGCGCACGTGGCGCAAAGCGCAGGGACCGGCGTAAGGATCCCGGTTCGAGCCCCCGGCTCCCCACCTGCAGGGGAGTCGCTGCACAGGCGGTGAAGCAGGTCTGCAGGTGTCTGTCTTTCTCTCCCCCTCTCTGTCTCCCCCTCCTCTCTCCATTTCTCTCTATCCTATCCAACAGCGATGACATCAATAACAATAATAATAACTACAACAACAATAAAACAACAAGGGCAATAAAAAGGAATAAATAAATATTTAAAAAAAAAAGAAGAAACTTCCCCCATGCCTAAACCCATGTCTCTGAGTAAGGCAAAGTGCACATTCTACTTGGTTAGAGGCTCCACTACAATGTAGGTTTCACACAGAAATGTGAAATTATGTGTCTGGGCGGTGGCTCAGTATGTGGAACAAAGAATTTATAAGTGTTTGGTCCCAAGTCTGAGCTCAGGCACTGTATATGCTCTGGTTCCCATTTACTCTTTCTTTCATAAATGGAATTATAACTTTTCAGTGACTCTTACTTAATATATTTATCAAATTTTAAGTATATATATAAAAATCTTTACATCTATACTAAAAGTTAGATGACAGAAATATTAGAAAATATTTTCTGGGCGGAGGGTAGATAGCATAACGGTTATGCAAACAGACTCTCATGTCTGAGGCTCCAAAATCCCAGGTTCAATCTCACGCACCACCATAAACCAGAGCCAAACAGTGCTCTGATAAAAATGAATAAACAGTGGTCCGGGAGGTGGTGCAGCAGATACAGCGCTTGACTCTCAAGCGTGAGGTCCTGAGTTCAATCCCCAGCAGCACATGCACCAGAGTGATGTCTGGTTCTTTCTCTCCTCCTATCTTTCTCATCAATAAATAAATAAAATCTAAAAAAATAAGCAAATAAAAAATAAAATAAAAAAAATAAAATGAAATAAAAAGATACTATTTTTCTGAAAAAGGAAAAATAATCCTGGCTTCTCTGCCAGTGTTCAGAATCTAGGGTGGGGGAGTCTCCTTATTCACTGTATACGTTTTGGTAAAGAGGGTAAAAAAATGTCTAATCCGAATCCTGATGCCCCTTCTCTCAGACCCAGGAGCGCTAGCTGATATAAACCAAAAAGCCTGTGCCTGGTTCTCCCAATTGCTTTCCCTGGTCATAACTCTAATCCCACTTGGGGATGGGCATAGCCTTGGGCTACTGGTGGCTATGTGAGGACTACAGGGAACCCAAGAGGCTAGGGAGCCTCTTTCCTGACACCCACATAATGATGCTGCCGGAGTGGAGGACATGCGAGTCTACAGGGCACTGAGGACCAGTGAGGAGCATGTAACCATCTTCCAGAGCCTTCTGACGAGGCTGAGAGTATTCACACAGTCAGGAGTCTTCTGTGAGAAGCCAAACCCCAACATGCGTCATTTTCATTACCACCACTGTCAGCACACTGCCCTTTGCCTGTCTCTGCTGGAGTAGGAGGTGATGAGTGGGGGTAGCAAGCTTTCTCAAGCCAGGAAAGGACACTGGCTCAAAGTCAAGCCAGGGCCTCCCTCTAGAGAACAAGAGCCCAGGCCCCCTGCTTACTAGGTTCTCATTGGTCAGCCGTGTGATCTCGTGCTGCAGGCTGGCCTCAATGCGGGCCTCTGGGGGCAGCTGCAGGTTCTGGGCTAGCAGCTGCTGCTGCCGGTTGTTCTCCTCCTTCAGGCTCTGAATCTCCCCACGGAGGGACTCAGCCTCATTCTCATGGCTTCTCTTCTGCGACTGCAGCTGGGATTCCAGGAGCCTGCAAAGAAGCCACAGAAAGTGTGAGTGACGTCTGGGTAGGAAGGAGGCCTCATGTTCACTTGTAAGGGCAAGAAGTGTAGGTAAGGGGGTCAGACGGAAGCGTAGTGGGTTAAGTGCATGTTATCCGAAGTGCAAGGACCGGCACAAGGATCCCGGTTTGAGCCCCTGGCTTCCCTCCTGCAGGGGGGTCACCTCACAAGCAGTGAAGCAGGTCTGCTGATATCTTTTTCTTGCCCTGTCTTCCCCTCTTTCGATTTCTCTCTGTCCTATCCAACAACATCATCAATAACAATAACAATAACATCAACAAGGGCAACAAAAATGGGAAGAAATGGCCTCCAGGAGCAGTGGATTGGTGGTACAGGCACCGAGCACCAGCAATAACCCTGGAGGCAAAAAAAAAAAAAAAAAAAAGAAAAAGAAATGTAGGTGATCTTTACTTTATTATTATTTTTGAAGACTTGCTCGCTAGTGATAAATATAGTCAAAGACACCACTCTGTTACATAAGATGCTGGAACTGAACTCAGGGCCTCCTGCTTGTGAGCCAAGTGCTCTAGGCACTGTGCTACGTCCTGAGCAAAACCAGGGCGGTATTTAGTATCTGTGTAACTACTGAGTCGGTTCAAATCAAAGGAACAAGGGACAGAAATGGAAGCCAGTGCTCTCAATCTGTGATTTTCTTCTCTCTCCCCATGAAGAGACCCATAACAGAATCCTAAGAAGACAAAGTTTTAAAACAAAAATGTCAGCAACCAACACAGTGACTGCTGAATCTCTGAGTGAACGAAGAAGTCAGCTGTGCTTGTGAGCAGACTAAGGCACTGCGAGCAAGCACATCAGAGAAAATATATCCTGACTTAGGCTTTCCCTTTATCTTCTACACTCACATCCTTCTCAAATACAAACCAGAGTTAGGATTAGACATTAAAGTGATAAGAAGAAAAAGGGGGTTGGGCAGTGGCATATCTGGTTAAGCACACATAGTACTATGCAAAAGGGTCCGTGTTCCAGCCCCAGCTCCCCACCTGCACGAGGACACTTCACAAGTGGTAAAGCAGGTCTCTGGTGTTTACCTTTCTCTTTCTCTGTCCCTCCCTTTCTCAATTTCTCTCTGCCCTAGCGCATAAAATGGAAAAAGAAAAGAAAAGAAAAGAAAAGATGGCTGCCAGGAGCAGTGGATTCTGAGAGGCACCAAGGAAGAATGAAAAGAAGGAGAAGACATTTTCTTTTATTCTAATCTTCTTGGTTTCCAATAGCTGGGTTAAACTTATTGACATCATCTCAGATTTTGCTAATAGCGGATCAAAAATATTTAAGTGATTACAAATTTATTACAATTATAATTATTTTTACTGGATATGGACAGAGAAAATGAGAGGGGAGGAGCAGGAAGAAAGGAAGAGAGCGAGTGGTTTGGGAGGTGGTGCAGTGGATAGAGCACTGGACTTTCAAGCATGAGGTCCTGAGTTCAATTCCCAGCTGCACATGTACCAGAGTGATGCCTGGTTCTTTCTCTCTCTCCACCTACCTTCATGAATAAGTAAAATCTGAGAGAAAGGGAGGGAGAGGGAGGAGGAGAGGGAGTGAGGGGGAAGAAAGAGAAAGAGAGAGAGAGACCTGTAGCCCTGCTTCATCACTTGTAAAGTTTTCCCCCTGTAGGTGGGGCCAAGGGCTTAACCTGGGTCCTTGTGCACTATAATGTGTGCACTTAACCAGGAGTGCCACCCCTGGCCCCCTGTGATTAGAACAAAGAATAAGCAGAAGTCCCTTGATATAATATATATTTAATCACTAACCTGTTATTTTTGTGATATTTTTAATTGACAAATATTACTAGAACAGATGAATGTCTGTTAAAAAGCTGTTGCTGTTTCAATTTTATTTGTTTTTCTCTAGGTCTATTTAATAACACACTGAGTTTGGGTAATTATTTGAACAACCCAGGAAATTCTTCTGATTTGCTGTTATACAAGTTCGTATTTACAACAGCCACACAGGATGCTATAGCCTGTACTTAGTGTTTCTGTTGGCAGTAAGATGATAACGGACCAGTATGTAGATACACTGCCACAGGCACATATGCTCCTTAGGCTGACACTTATTTCAAATAGTGAGCTAACAGTTATTAGCCACGACTATAGTGGTGTGGGCTCTAGTTCAAAGACTCTGCTTTTTTCCCAAATCCCACCAACTTTATGTCTGAAGGGATCTTCACAAAGTTCCTGCCTACATTTATGGGCGGCACTCAATCTTCTTTTCACCATTAATCTATTTTAGTTGGAAGAAGTTTTTAAGAAAGTCCTTTGATACTGCTTTAAATTTGACTGGAATCTGCCCATGAATACAATTAATGCACACAAGAAATAGAGCAGGTAAACCAGGAGGGCACTGTTAGTAAGAAAACACTCAATAACATTCATCCACAAATATAACCTGTTGGCTTGTTTTAAGCCTTCATAAACCAGCCACAGCTCTCCATCCTCATTCAACTCACGGCAATCCATAGCAGACGGTCTTCCATGCAAAAGGAATAATGCAAAACACAAAGGGATACATAGGGTGGTAATGAGATGATGATGTCAGCACATGGTATTTCAATACTTTGTCAGTAGGCTATCTTTTTAAATTAATTACAGGTGGCTTTAAGACATTAACACAAAAATATTTTTTAGTGATTTTTAAGAGAGTAACATGCAACATCACACATAAATGAGTAGAAATTAAATCAAACATCTAGAGCTATTTTTTTATATTTATTTATTTTCCCTTTTGTTGCCCTTGTTTTTTTATTGTCGTAGTTATTATTGTTGTTATTGATGTCATCGTTGTTGGATAGAACAGAGAGAAGAGGAGAGAGGAGGGGAAGACAGAGAGGGGGAGAGAAAGACAGACACCTGCAGACCTGCTTCACTGCCTGTGAAGCAACTCCCCTGCAGGTGGGGAGCCGGGGGCTCGAACCGGGATCCTTACGCCGGTCCTTAGGCTTAACCCGCTGCGCTACTGCCCGACTCCCCCAGAGCTATTTTTTTTAATGTGGTGTTGAGGAATGAATCCAAGGCCTCATATATGTGACACCACTGAGTTCTGTCTTCAGTTCAACTTCAGTTCTGTATTTGAAAGAGAGAAAGCACTACTCTGAGGTGCCCTTGGCACTATGTTGCATCCACGGAGTGCTAGGGCCGCATGCACAGTAAGGAATGCTACCACCCGAGTCATTTCCTGGGCCTCAGTGTCTCACTGAATTCAAGCTACAGTTGTCTCTACAGACCTTCAAAAATAATCATCTTGAATAACAACTGCAAGGGACTGCCAAGACAGTCAACAGAAAATGCCTGATTTTCTTCGGAAGGCATAAACTCTGAATATACAGAAACAGATCCCCTGACATAAAGAACATTCCCCCCAATCCTGCTTATCAACAATGCTTACTTTACTAGTTATAAATGAGATTTTAACTGGGAATACGTTGGGAATCTTCGCCTTCCCTTAAACATCAGGTGTCTATAAGGTTGACTTTATGAGTAAAAATCAGTATGATCAAATTAACATAAGTAAAAGTATCATCTTACCTATTTGTTTCTTTCAAACCAATATACGCTTGAGCTATTTCACCTTTGTCTTTCATTTTCTGTACATCTTCTAGAAGGAATGTAGACTCTGTCATTGTGTTCTGAAGGGAGAAATGACACGTTTCTGCATAAAGATTCAACTCAAAAGCTTTGCATCACGTACAGCCCATTTCTCTCCTCTAGAGCAGTGAGCAGGCCCCCACCACAGTGTTAGGCCAGCCCCATGAACTTCAAAGGGCAAGTGCAGCTAAGAACAAGGGGCTCCTTCAGACTCCCTGCGGAGAGCCCCCAGCACTCTACTACAAAGTACTATTATTACACTGGAAATAAAATCACTGCTGGGCTGTGTGAATGTTTTATATTACACAAAACACCTATGTGTATGTATGGATATATACAGGTACACACACACGCCTTATATACACAATGCATGATATACAGTACTAGAATAGCAACTAGACAAGAACACCAGGCAGCTACTTAAGACTGCACAAAAATCTCTCTTTCCTATACTTCCAGAGCAGCTGTAATAAAACAAAGGTCTCACTAAAGAACTAAGCCTGACTTAGTGCTTTTTTTTTTTTCTTCATTGAAAATTCAGTACAAAAACCAGTACGTTGTTCAGATGATATAATTCAGCAATGATCATTTTTTCCCTCACATTTTCAGATGTATATGAATGGGAAGAATTTAGTTCCTTGAAGATGCCTACCATCTGCTGCTATTCATTTCCCCTCTATTAGAGCCCAGCACTGTTTCATAAGCTTCTGCAATAAACATCTGACAGGTCAGAATTACTAGTGACACTATAAAAAAAGAACTTTCCCATTAACATTTTAAATTCCTTATTAACTTTTCCTTTTGGGTCTCGTATGCTTGACAACCATTGTAATTTCAAACTTTTAGTTAATGAGTTAATTTGATTCAATAAACTAATCCAGGAAGACCTTTAGCTTGGTAGTCAGTTCTTTCCTGGCTTTCCTTAAGCAGAAGTGTGTCTGCATCACCAGCATTAGCAAGTGCCTGACTTGTTGCTCAAAGCAGTCTTCCCCAAGTCAGTGAGCAGAATTCTGAAAGGGCTGCCGCTCAGTGCATATGAAAACCACTGCCTTTCCGTGAGGTGTGTACTCAGCACTGCAGACTCTTCCCTCTCTCTTGGCCAACAAACCCACAGCTGCTAGAAATGGGAGCATTTAAATGAACTGTGTTCCCACCTGCAGGAGGAAAGCTTCATGAGTGGTGAAGCAGTACTGCAGGTGTCTCTCTGTCTCTCTCCCTCTTTATTGCACTCTTCATCTCAATTCATGGCCGTTTATATTCAATAAATAAAGACTAAAAAAAATTAAATGTACTGGGGGAGCCAGGCTGTAGCGCAGCGGGTTAAGCACATGTGGCGCAAAGCACAAGGACCAGTGTAAGAATACCAGTTTGAGCCCCGGCTCCCCACCTGCAGGGAAGTCGCTTCACAAGCGGTGAAGCAGGTCTGCAGGTGTCTGTCTTTTTCTTCCCCTCTACTCTCCATTTCTCTCTGTCCTATCCAACAATGACAACGATAATAACTACAACAATAAAACATCAAGGGCAACAAAAGGGAATAAATAAATAAAGTAAATATTAAAAGAAAATTAAATGTACTTAAGGGCTCCCTGTGCTTCCGTCTGTGAATGGCTTACTGGGACTACTAGTGATTCACCGAGCTGAGGACAGATCAGAAATGATGGAGGCCACTCCGAGACCCAGACCGAGCCTGCCATATACACTACTTCCCCACTGACTTTCTCAAAAAGTTGGCATCAAATAGATTTTTTTTTTTCCCCCTTTGGCAGAGTGGAAGTATTGCACTTGTGTGATTTCATCACTTACTTCACTTTTTAATTCAGACAGAGTAAAAAGAGTGAGAGAGACAGAAGCAGAGACATCACAGCATGGGTACATCCCTCAGTGCCACGGCACTTCCTAAATGGTGCCAGGACTTGAACCTGGGCTGAGTACATGGCAAGGGGTACCCCCTACTGAGTGAGCTACCCACTCTGCACCCTCCCCCAAAGTAGACTGGGTGGGCAGAAAGCATCAATTGCATATGTTGGCGGTGGTGCTAGGGGGAATCTGTGATCGAAAATTAGGATTAAATAGGCCTATTTACTAAACATTTTTTAAGCTTCAATAATTACCTTGTCATCCTGAAAACCGTAAGTCAGCCAGCACAAAGAAAGACATGGAGGAAACAATACACTCTGAGTTACATAAATAAATTCCATGGCATCCCCATCATAACAGGTAGAAATGTTAATCATAGAAGCAACCATGAACCGTCTCTCCTAACACTAACTATATAAATGAGTATCCGTGGGACTTCGGTCCCTCAGAGGAGCTGTGGAGTGACGTGCCTCTGACTAGCTCTGACCAGAAACTGAGACAGTCAGCATGTGGCCCATGCAAGGTCCACTGCTCCTGGAGGCCACCTTTTCCCTTTTGTTGACCTTGCTGTTTATCATTGTTGTTGTTGCTGTGGATAGGACAGAGAGAAATCGAGAGAGGACGGGAAGACAGAGGGGGTGAGAGAAAGACAGACACCTGCAGACCTGCTTCACCTGCAGACCTTAGGCTGGTCCTTGCGCTTCGTGCCACGTGCGCTTGACCTACTGCGCGACCTTTCATGCTACTGCATGGGCCTCAATTGCTGCATGGTGATGGGCAGAGACATACAACAGGTTTTAAGATTCTCATAATTTCTAATGAGAAATTATGGTGTCTAACACCAAATGACAAG
Source organism: Erinaceus europaeus (assembly GCF_950295315.1). Classification (NCBI taxonomy): domain Eukaryota; kingdom Metazoa; phylum Chordata; class Mammalia; order Eulipotyphla; family Erinaceidae; genus Erinaceus; species Erinaceus europaeus. The sequence continues at coordinate 78,166,807 of NC_080179.1, read as the reverse complement.
GGACCTGCAGCTCACCACAACAAGGTGGTGCTAGGACCCCGGTTACCCAGGGGGAGGAAGAACTTCAAAGGGCCAGTGACACCTTCTAGCACGAGTCCTTCTGAAATAATCACTTATTAACCCCCTACCTCCTATTGCTTCCCTGGTTAAACAAAATCTCCAAAACAGGTGAAAATCACTTTTTTATTAGCTTCCTCTCTGATCTCATTTCTAACTTTTGCAGTTAAACAGACAATTTCAGTAAATAACCATAAAGTTGCAAGATGATTTATGTATTTTTTCATTTAGTGTAATTTTATTTATCTATTAGCTCCAGTTTCAGGAAAGAGAAACTGATACAAAACTCTATTAGTTTCAGGTGTGTGACATAACAATTTGATACCTGTGTATGCTGTGAAATGACCACATAGTAATTCTAGCTGACATCTTCCCTCACAAAGAACTTTATTTTAATCAAGATTTATTGTAGCCAGATCACTGGGAAAAGAGTAATGTTAAAAGTTCTTTGTTCATGAGTGAGAGATAAAACTTTGAAGATCATTTTGTATTTTGCTTGCTCTTTGTTAATTCCAGTGGATACTTAAACCAGTTTTGAAACAACCTTGATATCTTAAAAGAGATGATGGTAGTGTGGCCGACTAAACGTGCTCACTCAAAGTGTCTGTATCGTTGTACTTTGGAGGGGAAGGACAGGGAGAGTGTGGCCGACTAAACATGCTCACTCAAAGTGTCTGTATCATTGTACTTTGGAGGGGAAGGACAGGGAGAGTGTGGCCGACTAAACATGCTCACTCAAAGTGTCTGTATCATTGTACTTTGGAGGGGAAGGACAGGGAGGGTGTGGCCGACTAAACATGCTCACTCAAAGTGTCTGTATCATTGTACTTTGGAGGGGAAGGACAGGGAGAGTGTGGCCGACTAAACATGCTCACTCAAAGTGTCTGTATCATTGTACTTTGGAGGGGAAGGACAGGGAGAGTGTGGCCGATTAAACGTGCTCACCAAAGTGTCTGCGTCGTCGTTGTACTTGGAGGGGAAGGACAGGGAGAGTGTGGCCGACTAAACGTGCTCACTCAAAGTGTCTGCATCGTTGTACTTTGGAGGGGAAGGACAGGGAGAGTGTGGCCGACTAAACGTGCTCACCAAAGTGTCTGCGTCGTCGTCGTACTTGGAGGGGAAGGACAGGGAGAGTGTGGCCGATTAAACGTGCTCACCAAAGTGTCTGTGTCGTCGTTGCACTTGGAGGGGAAGGACAGGGAGGGGGAGAGGCCGGCCTTCAGACACGCCCTTCAGGCCCTGGCTCATGCTCACCTTGGGCTGGATGGCTTCTTTCTGGCTCACCAGCTGAGATCGTAAGATGAGGACTTCCTCCTTGCGGACATCCAGCTCCTCGCTCACGGAGGCCAGCTGCTCCATGAGGACTCGGTAGGCTGGAGCGCCTGGGGCTGTCACCTCAGGGGCACTTTTCTCACTCAGGGCTTTCCGCAACTCATTTAGTTCATTCTTCAGTTTCTTGTTTTCTGATTCTAGTTCTTGACGCTGCATGAAAAGACAAAGAAATGCATACTGCTTCCATCCTCAGCTTTACACAGGAATGCTCATCTTCCCCGAGGTGGTAGAAGAATTAGGTTGTGACAGACTGTCAGGCCATGTTTGGGAAGGTAGCTCAGAGGTCTGAATGTATTCGGCAGATGTATGACATCCCAGCTCTGATATCTGGTAGCATATATCAGTGCTCTGGTCTGTCTCTCTGCCTCCCACAAATAAATATAAGTAAATTTTAAAGAAGAGATGATTAGGAGCTACTCTAAAGAAGGGCTTTCTAGATAATGTTGGGAATACTGTTTTGCAAATTATAGAAATCTGTTATCAAGCAGAACTGACCAACAGGAATGGGAATCAGTTTCATCAAGCCAAATTCCAGAACCAATTTTTTTTTTTCCACCTAGGCCTGCCAAAGGCCTACTCACAGGACTGGGGGGTCTCCAAGATCTTCTCAGGAGAAGTCAGCAATGAACCGTGCAGTGACTGCAAGCCCTCACTCCCTTGAGGTTGTTCTGTGGGCTCCTCTCCTCTCAGAGGTTGCCTGTGGGTCTGCTATCATAAGCTGACTCCACGTTCAAACACAAACCCTTAGTAAAAAGCTCACTTGGAAATTAACTGGTCTCTTGTTAGTTTCCACTGTATGAGAGACTATGAATTTTTTTTAAAAAATTATTTATTATTAGAAAGAGATAGAGAGAAATTGAGAGGGGAGGGGAGATAGAGAGGAAAAGAGACAGAGAGACACCAGCAGCCCTGCTTCACCACTCATGAAGCTTCCCTCCTGCAGGTGGGGACCAGGGGCCTGAACCTGTGTCACTGTGCGCTGTGATGTGTGTGCTCAACCAGGTGCGCCACCACCTGGCCCCCACAGACTACAAATTCAAGGTTGATGACATTATTACTCAAGTTTTTACTGAATGTATCTTGGATAAATTCTTTTAAAAATGATTTAATTATTGGTGACTTGGTCTTGACTGGTAATAATTCAGGAGAGGTCATCTAGTCTGGCAAAGATATAATATGCCTATTGCTCATTATTCCACCTTTCCTCATTATTTCTCTCATGTTATAATAGTGTGGTGAATTAAAGCACCTCAAAAAATCTTTCTTCTCAGGAGTCGGGTTGTAGCACAGCGGGTTAAGCACAGGTGGCGCCAAGTGCAAGGACTGGCATAAGGATCCCAAGGATCCCGGTTCGAGCCCCCGGCTTCCCACCTGCAGGGGAGTCGCGTCACAGGCAGTGAAGCAGGTCTGCAGGTGTCTGTCTTTCTCTCCCCCTCTCTGTCTTCCCCTCCTCTCTCCATTTCTCTCTGTCCTATCCCACAACGAGGACAACAAGAATAACTACAACAATAAAACAACACGGGCAACAAAAGGGAATAAATAAATAAATACTAAAAAAAAGATCTTTCTTCTCATTCCATGCAAGAGTCTGTAGGTTGACTGAGAGTTACATAATCTACCCTTGACCTGGCTGAATGTGACTCCAAGTTGCAAGCAGCATTCAAGTCTCTCTTGTGTGCCTTCCTTCTTCCATATGCAGTAACTTTCCATTGTCCAAGATTAATGGGTCCGCATTTAATGTGAACATGCAGGGTCAGGCGCTCTGCTAGGACTATAGCAAATATTTTCCAAGCAGTAAGTTATTGTAAGAGGGCACATTATTCTACACTGAGAAAAAGAAAGATAGTTCTAAAAACTCAAGGCAAGACTTAGAACGAAGTAACATTTAACTTTAGCTAGGACACTGAGCTTGTGTATGCAGAAAGGAAAGAAACTACATAGGCAAGATTGGCAATTATTGCTAAGGGTCTTGAGCACAAAATTATGACAATGATCCTATGCACACTGCGCAACTAACTCTTGTAAGTGGCTATTATTTTTTGAATTTCAGATCTTAGAGCTCAACATCTTCCTTAAATTCAATAGTGACAAATCCTTGTGGAGAACTTTTATGGTTGATGTGGTGATTTACATACACATACGAGAATCTGAAACTGTACTTTTACTTTTTAAAAATTTAGAAACATGGGGCCAGAAGGTGGTGCACCTGGTTGAGCCCATGTTAGAATGTGCAAGGACCTAGGTTCAAGTCCCCGGTCCCCACCTGCAGGGGGAAAGCTTTGCGAGTGGTGAAGCAGGGCTGCAGGTGTCTCTCGGTCTCTCTCTCTCTCCCTATCACCTTTCCTCTTGATTTCTGCTTCTATCCAATAAATAAAGGTAATAAAAAATTTAAAAAAATTAGAAACACAAAATTAAGTTTGTGTAAATACAAATTAAATTACAAATAAAAAATTTCCTTCTCCATCCCTCCTACCCTCCCCTCTTCCTCTCTCTCTCTTCCTGCCACCAGGGTTATCACTGGGGCTTATCATCCTACCATTCCTAGTGGGCATTTTTCCTTTGCATTTTACTTGGAAGAGGGCTAGTGGCTTACAGCACAGCTGTCTATAAAGGAGCACAATTGCCCAACTCCACACGATGAATGTCTGCAAAATACTCTTACCCTCAACCCAGGGCCCAAGCCCCTTCCCCCAAGCTCCTCTCCCTCCAAGTTCCCTCTCCCAATCTCCCCTAGTCATTTGCTTGGGTGCAGTATGCCGGCCCTAGTGCAAGATTCACTTGGTGTTCTCCCTTTCTGACACTATCTATCTATCTCCCCACTTCCACCTACATGTGAGGTCATCCAGTATCATCCCTCTCTTCCTGACTTATCCCACCCAGCAATCTTTCTTCAGGTTTTACCCAAGGTGAGGCAGAGATTGGGATTTTAGAGTCTCTGGTCTGATATCTAGTTGGCCATGTTCACCATCACTGGTCATGCCACTCTGCCCACTGTGCCCTCCCTTTTCCTATATATTTGCTTTCTACTTTAGCTAATTCTTGTGTTACTGTTTATTCTATTTATACCACTAGTCACCTCCTTTAGAGTTAGAGTTCCTTTGCTTCTTTTCACATAGGCCTCTTTTCAGTAATTCTTGTAAGGCAGTACTACTGGAAGTGAATTCTTTCAGTTTCCTCAAGTTTGGGAAGATTTTAGTTTCTCCATATTTGAAGGATAATTTGGCAAGATAGAGTATTTGTTCTTGGCAATTCTTATCTTTTATACTTCGAATATGTCATTCCACTCCCTTCTTGCCTTGAGGGTTTATAAGAAACTTGATGATGGGAATTGGGTGGTAGCGCAGCAGGTTAAGCGCAGGTGGCGTAAAGCGCAGGGACCGGTGTAAGGATCCTGGTTTGAGCCCCTGGCTCCCCACCTGCAGGGGAGTCACTTCACAGGCGGTGAAGCAGGACTGCAGGTGTCTGTCTTTCTCTCCCCTTCTGTGTCTTCCCCTCCTCTCTCCATTTCTCTCTGTCCTATCCAACAATGATATCAATAACAACAACAATAAAAAAACAAGGGCAACAAAAGGGAATAAATAAATAAATATTAAAAAAAAATAAATTTGATGATGAACCGGAGGCATCACACTCCCAGATCTCAAATTGTATTATAGGGCCATTGTCATCAAAACTGCTTGGTACTGGAACATAAACAGACACACTGACCAGTGGAATAGAATTGAGAGCCAAGAAGTTAGCCCCCACACCTATGAATACGTAATCTTTGACAAAGGTGCCCAGACTATTAAATGGGGAAAATAGAGTCTCTTCAACAAGTGGTGTTGGAAAAATTGGGTTGAAACATGCAGAAGAATGAAATTGAACCACTATATTTCACCAAACACAAAAGTAAATTCCAAGTGGATCAAGGACTTGGATGTTAGCCTAGAAACTATCAAATACTTAGGAAAATATATTTTCCATTTAAATTTTAAAGGCATCTTCAATGATAACAAATCCAATTATAAAGAAGACTAAAACAAAAATAAACTAATGGGACTACATCAGATTAAAAAGGTTCTGTACAGCAAGAGAGACCCAAACAAAGAGACCCCTTATAGAATGGGACTCGGTCTTTACATGCCACACATCAGACATGAGGCTAATAACCAAAATATATAAAGAGCTCACCAGACTCAGCAACAAGAAAACAAATGACTCCATCAAAAAATAGGGAGAGGATATGAACAGAATATTCACAACAGAAGAAATCCAAAAGGCCAACAAACATATGTGAAAATGCTCCAAGTCACTGACTGTCAGTGAAACGCAAATAAAGACGACAATGAGATACCACTTCACTCCTGTGAGAATGTCACACATCAGAAAAGATAGCAGCAACAAATGCTGGAGAGGAACTCTCCTGCACTGCTGGTGGGAATGTACATTAGTCCAACCCCTGTGGAGAGCAGTCTGGAAAACTCTCAGAAGGATAGAAGTGGACCTACCCTATGACTCTGTAACTCTTTTCCTGGGGACATATCCTAAGGAACTCAACACACCCTTCCAAAAAGATCTGTGTACATCTATGTTCACAGCAACACAATTTGTAATAGCCAAAACCTGGGAGCAACCCAGGTGTGCAACAAGATGAGTGGCTGAGAAAGCTACAGTCTACATACACAATGGAATACTACTCAGCTACTAAAAATGGTGAATTCACCTTCTTCATCCCATCTTGGATGGAGCTTGAAGGAATCATAAGTCAGAAACAGAAGGATGAATATGAGTATCTCACTCATAGGCAGAAGTTGAAAAACAAGATCAGAAGAGAAAACACTTAAGCAGAATCTGGACTGGAGTGGGTGTCTTGCACCAAAGTAAATGACTTTGGGGTGTGGGGGGAGGGTTCATGTCCCGGAACATGATGGCAGAGGAGGACCTAGTGGGGGTTGAATTGCTATGTGGAAAACTCAGAAATGCATGTACAAACTATTGTATTTTACTGTTGACTGTAATCCCTTAATCCCCCAATAAAGAATTAAAAAAAGAGAGAAAGAAATTTGATGAGATCCTCTGTATGTCAGATTTTCCCCTTCCTTGAAGCCTGACATGATCTTTCCCTTGTCCTTGCGTTGGATACTTTTACTTTGCAGTGTAATGTATGGGCCACTCTGGGCCCAGGAACTTCAGTGTTTGTTCAGCTTTCTGAATGTCTATGTTCTGAATGATGCTCAGATGTGAAAATTTTTCTGCTATGGCTTTTTTGAGTCTTTTTTGTTCCTCTCCTTTTCTTCTTCCTCAGGAATCCCCAAGCTCTAAGCTCAGCTATTTCAGTTTTCAGCTCTCTAGTTACTTGAGATAGTGTTTTCTTTTGAAGTCTCCTTTGTTGTTTCCCATTTCTGATATTATTTTAAAACTCTTTCCTCACTCCTGTGACTAATGCCTCAGTTAGCGTTTGGATCTTGTCCTCAATACTCTTTGGTGGGGGGTGGGGGGCGTTTATCTGGACTTTTGCAACATGTGCACTCAGCCAGTTGCACCACCACCCGGCCCCCTTATCTGGACTTTTTGTCCTGGTTTATTTCTCTAATGTTTCTTCTTGGTTTCACCATTGTATATGTTCTGTTTCTTCTAGCGTTTGCCCTTCTTCCGTAGCCAGTCAACAGCGTCAGGTTGAGCCTGATGTCAAGTTTCGAGACCTCCTTTGAATCTGGAGAGGTGGCAGTCATTGACTATGTGGGTCATAGTCTGTCTGGAGCCGCAGGGGCAGTTCGGGTCGTCTCTGGCTCCCCAGCGATGGAACATAGCGGCGCACCGGCCATGGCCTGTTCGATAGCAATTGAGGAGGGCCCGATCATAACGTGCTAGGTCAAAGCCGGGTTGACGCTTGCAGGGGTCTGTGATGAGGTGTTTGTTCTTTACCTCAGCTGACTGCCAGCTCTGTTTCCAAGAGACTGGAACAGAGAAGTTCAGTGTAGGCGTAGGGGACCAGATTGGGTGATGAGACGTCAAGCGTTGGACAGGGTGGGTGAAGATATCCGCGTATATTGGCAGGTCCGGTCGGGCGTAGACGTGGGAAATGAACTTAGATGATGCCGCATCCCAACGAATATCTGGCGGGGCGATGTGGCTAAGAACTGGCAGCCATGGAACCGGGGTGGAACGGATGGTTCCAGAAATGAACCTCATGGAGGAATATAATTTGGAATCGACCAAGTGGACATGGGGGCTACGGAACCATACTGGGGCACAATATTCTGCAGTGGAATAGCATAATGCCAGAGATGAAGATCGTAGTGTGGAAGCACTCGCGCCCCATGAGGAGCTGGCCAGTCTTACAATGATGTTATTCCTCGCGCCCACCTTTGCTGCAGTTTTTATGAGATGTTCGTGAAATGACAGAGTGCGATCGAGAGTAACGCCAAGATAGACTGGCTGGGCTTCATGCTGGATTCTCGTATCGCCAAGCTGCACATTAAGCTCATGCGAGGCCGAGGCATGGTGTAGATGGAAAACAGATACCGTTTTAGCAGTGCTAGGGATTAGTCGCCATTTTTTACAGTCATCAGATATCAGAGACATGTCTTTCGTGAGTGTTTCCTCGAGGATGTCGAACTTGGATGCCTGAGTTGCACAGCAGATGTCATCGGCGTAGATGAACTTCCTTGAAGAAGTTTCTGGGAGGTCATTGATGTTAATATTAAATAGCGGAGGAGCCAGAACAGAGCCCTGGGGGAGGCCACTTGAGACAAGTCTCCATCTACTAGACTTGTCACCCAGATGTACCAGGAATCTTCTGTTTTGGAGAAGAAACGATATAGTGTTGGCCACCCATGGAGGCAGGCATCTTGAGATCTTGACCAGGAGACCACGGTGCCAGACCGTGTCATAGGCTGCTGTGAGATCAACAAAGACAGCACCCGTCTTTAAATTCTTCTGGAATCCATTTTCAATGTAAGTTGAGAGGGCCAGGGCTTGTTCGCAGGTAGATCTTCCTGGGCGGAAACCAGCCTGGGCGGGTGATAGGAATTTCTCTGTAAGATGAGAAATACATGACAGAAGCAGCCTCTCAAGGAGTTTGTAACACAGGGAGAGGAGAGAAATTGGTCTATAGCTGGCGGCCAGTGTTGGGTCTTTCTTTGGTTTCAAAACCGCTATAATCTTCACACAATGCCAAACTTTGGGCATAGAATCAGATTCCAAGATGTGGGACAGGAATGAAGCGAGCCACTTCTTTGCCGCGGGGCCCAGGTTAAGAATGAGTTCTGGGGTGATGTTATCATAGCCAGCAGCTGTTCCCGGTTTAACCCTCTTCAAAGCGTCTTCCAGTTCAGACAATGTAAAGGGAGAGAGTTTTGGAGATGGACAAGATAACCGGAAGTGGGATGACCACTCATGGGAAATTTCTCTTTTCCAGATCTTTCTTAATACCATACAATCCACTAATCACACTTACCTGGATTGACTTGTGTCTGAGTAAGGTACTTAAAAGAGTTCAGTTATGGAAATTAACAGTTGTTTCAATGTTGTCTCAGTCCTAGAGGTGAAGCATGGTGGTTGTTAAAGCCTCTTTTGTTCTTTATCTCCTCTGTAGGATATGGAAGCCTTCGAGTTTTTTTAACTCTAAGTAGATTTTTTAGCTTAATTACTCTCTTCTGACTTAGAGATAAAACAGGGTGGGGGAGAGATAGCACACTGGTTATGCAAAGTGACACCCGTGCCCCAAGGATTCAAAGTCTTGGGTCCAATTCAGCTTCTCTGACAGCAGCCAGAACCAAACTGGGTAGCAGTCCTTGGCCCTGTGAGTTTCTAAACAAACCCTATTTATACTCTGTGGGTTCTGAGGCAATTATTCAACGTGTCTTCCAATTCATTAGCAGAACAATGTGGAAAGGCTACCACCAGACAGCCTCACTTCCAGACCACTAGGAATGTGTCTTCTGAGTTGCCCAATCAGGTCTCTGCCCCCAGTGTCAGCACAGGGCCTCTCTGCTACTGCTCCAGTCTCCAAGGGACAGTAGCAATGGAGACTCACAGCTTCCTTTGGTGAGCCCTAGGCCTCCTCCTGACAGCAGCTTATTTGTTGATAAAACTCAGACTGGAGGTGGTGCTTCAACTGGCAAACTGCGGGACTGTTACCAGTTGCTCCAGAGTAGATATGGAATTTCAGCCCCAGGAATCTCTCCTTAGGCCCTTCTCTGTCCACAAGCCACACATGTTTGCACCACTCATGACTTGGTGGGTTCCGAAAGTATTACAAATCTTGTCTTGTTGTGTTCAACAACTGAACTGTTGTGTTCAACATCAACTGAGCTTGTTGTGTTCAAGATCAGGTGATCTTGTCTTTAAACTCTGAACCACACATGCCTGCACTCACCTGTGGCTGAGTGAATTCCTTTAAATACTGAGATTCCAAGTGTTTTTTCTTTATTTGTTTTCACTGATTTATCTAGTTGTTCATGGGCATGATCTTTTGGTTGCTGCTACTCTATGGCCACCTTTTATTTTATTATCATCATTATTATTTTTATAGAGGATAAGAGACAGAGAAACAGGAAAAACAGATAGAAAGAATTGATGTTTGCAGCACTGCTCCACCACTTGTAGGTGGGGACCTGGAGTTTGAACCCTAGTCCTTCTACATGTGTGCTCTACTCCGTGTGACACCACCAGATCCTCACAAATAAAAACATTAAAAACAAACAAACAAAAAAACTGACAGAGGCAGAAAGATATCTCAAAAATAAATCAAAACACTAATAATACTTTAGAAAACCTGAGAAGCTCCGTGTACCTTAGAATTGGACAGCTCTGACTCTGTCAGACTCAAAAAGTTGTGGTCTAGGAGAGCAAATGGAAGAGCACAGAGAGAGTGAAGCAGTGGAAAAGAGACCTTAATTACAGTCGCGTTTTGGGCTCTGAGCAGTGGTGTACCTGCTTCATGCTAGTACCTAACTACTTTTATCTATAAAACATAGTTGCAGTGGAGTTCAGAGGTTAGAACACTGGGTCAGAGTCAGAGATACCTATGTTCAAATCCTGTTCCTAGTGGTTTCTGGCAAGGTGACTTTAGGGAAGATCTAATTTATACCACTGAGCCTCAATTTCTGCATCCATAATACAAGAAAAAAATCTACTTGTAGGATTGTTGAGAGAATTTGAGTAGATACATGTAATAAATCCACACTTATTAACGACGATTATAATAGTAATAAGTACCTATCAGGTACTCACTATGTGCTGGGTTCTCTTCTAAGCAATCTATAATCCTGAATGCACTATCGTTATTCCTCTCTATGAATGAGTAAACTGAGGCATGGGGGTTGTATAACTTGCATGCATTTATATATACAGGGGTGGTTCTGGAATTTGAGCTCAAGGCACCTGACATAAGAGTCCAGGTTCTTTACTAGCTCTACAAACTCAAATGGCAACTAATCCGCTTGATCAGACTCTAATCTAGCTCACACAAAACAGAATTTATATAAAGAAAACAACATAAATCGAGAAGCAATGCCCAAACAAGGTCTATGCTAGGGCCTTGGGTATAACCTTCAGTTCTTAACAGAAGTTCTCTGAGACAAACAAGCACAAAACAAAATAGAAAAAGGTCTGGGCAGCTCTCCCAGAGAAGGCATTTGGTTTGTTCAGAAGTTTCTCATTACCTTGAGTGACTCATATTCCAGCTCTGCACCTCTGATCTGTGGTCTTTCTTCTTCCTACAGAAAATACAAAGTTAAAACCTTGACAGTAGTTATTCTTTGAGTATATTTTTACTCAAAGTATTTCCTTGCCCTGAGAAAGCACTGAGGAGAGTTTAGTCCTTACTACTCGAGCCAAATGCTATGTGGTGCCCTGGGCTGCGTTTCCCTTACATGCCTTCAGAAACGGACACACACCTCAGCTTAGCACCTCGTGTGCCCTCAGATCCTGACGGGGAGTGCTACACACCTGTGTCTCGCTTCTGACGGGGAGTACTACACACCTGCGTCTCGCTTCTGACAGGAAGTACTACACACCTGCGTCTCACTTCTGACGGGAAGTACTACACACCTGCGTCTTGCTTCTGACAGGAAGTGCTACACACCTGCCTCTTGCTTCTGACGGGAAGTGCTACACACCTGCCTCTTGCTTCTGACGGGAAGTGCTACACACCTGCGTCTTGCTTCTGACGGGGAGTACTACACACCTGCGTCTCGCTTCTGACGGGAAGTACTACACACCTGCCTCTTGCTTCTGACGGGGAGTACTACACACCTGCCTCTTGCTTCTGACGGGGAGTGCTACACACCTGCATCTCGCTTCTGATGGGAAGTGCTACACACCTGCCTCTTGCTTCTGACGGGGAGTACTATACACCTGCGTCTCGCTTCTGATGGGAAGTGCTACACACCTGCGTCTCGCTTCTGACGGGGAGTACTACACACCTGCCTCTTGTTTCTGACGGGGAGTACTACACACCTGCGTCTCGCTTCTGATGGGAAGTACTACACACCTGCCTCTTGTTTCTGACGGGGAGTACTACACACCTGCGTCTCGCTTCTGATGGGAAGTACTACACACCTGCCTCTTGTTTCTGACGGGGAGTACTACACACCTGCGTCTCGCTTCTGATGGGAAGTACTACACACTTGCGTCTTGCCTCTGACGGGAAGTGCTACACACCTGCGTCTTGCTTCTGACAGGAAGTGCTACACACCTGCGTCTCGCTTCTGACAGAAAGTGCTACACACCTGCATCTCACTACTGACAGGGAAGTACTACACACCTGCGTCTTGCTTCTGACGGGAAGTGCTATACACCTGCGTCTTGCTTCTGATGGGAAGTGCTACACACCTGCGTCTTGCTTCTGAAGGGAAGTACTACACACCTGTGTCTTGCTTCTGACAGGAAGTGCTACACACCTTGTCTTGCTTCAGACGGGAGTGCTACACACCTGCGTCTTGCTTCGGAGTGCCTGCTCCTCCTTGTGATCCAGCTCACCCCGCATGGCCTGTTTCTCCTGCTCCAGCTCCATCACTCGCTTTTGCAGTTTTAGGACCAATGACATGTCAAGAGGCATTTTCTTCTCGCTTGGCTCCTATGCCCCAGAAATCACAAGATAGTTAAGATGATTGAAAAGATGTTGAATATAATGGAAATATGATGACTAGCTTGGCAAAAAACTAGGCAAACTTACAAAGAAATATAAATGGCCAAAGAATATAGAAACCTGTCTAATTTAGGTAATAAATGGCTAAATGCAAGTTAAATAAATGAGGTTTTCCTGATCAGAATGGCAAAGACTAAAAACAATAATAATGATATGGAATTAATAGTATTTCACATGACATTAATTGAAGTAGGTAGTAGGCCTTTCTAAAGGGCAGGTTAGTTAGCTATACCTACTGAAATTTAAATGTTTATACTATTTAACCCTGCAGACCATGTTTAAGAATTATTCTTTGTCCTGAATTATTTAGAATTATTGTTTAAGAATTATTGCAGAGTTCTACCACACTAGTGAAAGATACAAACTAGCTGGGCATATGGATTGACCTAACAACATCCATGTCTGGCAAAGAATAACCACAGAAACCAAGCTTCCAACTCTGCATCCCATAAAGAATTTTGGTCCATACTCCCAGAAGGATAAAGAATAGGGATTTCAATGGATGGGATGGGACATGTAACCTGGTAGTGGGAACTGTATGGGATCATATTCCTGTTACATTACAATTTTGTTGATCATTATTAAATCACTAATTTAAAAAATATTCCTAAAGAAATCCTTACATAACTACACAAAACTTTATGAAAACATATTTAATACATTAAAAAAAAAAAACTACAAAAGGCGGAGCCAAGTTGGCTCTATATAGTGGAAAGACTATCAGCAGACTTCTCCACTCAAACTCTAAAATCCAGAAGAGAATGACAAGATATCTATCAGGCTCTCAATACAAAAGCGTTTCAACCAAGGATAATATATCCTCCTGCTAGACTTTCATTCAGACTAGATGGAGGGATAAAAACCTTCTCAGATAAGCAACAGTTAAAGGAGGCAACTATCATCAAGTCTGCCCTGAAAGGGGTTCTAAAAGACCTCACACAAATAAGAATATCACCATAATACTTGCTATGTATCAGAGAAAATAAGTTTTTTTGAATAATGGCACTGTAATACCTTGAATCCATAATATCAATAAATGTCAATGGCTTAAATTCACCCATTAAAGGGCACAGAGTAGGAAGATGGATCAGAAAATACAACGCAACCATATGCTGCTAGCAAGACTCCCACCTGACCCAACAAGACAAACACAGGCTTAAAGTGAAAGGATGGAAGCACCGTGAGCAGCAGAACGTCCCGCAACACCCTGTATGAGGGGTGCGGGAGGTCCCGCACGGGAACCAGTGCAAGTGCCGGAAGTTCTTAGAGACGGCGGAGCTGCAGATCAGCTTGAAGAACTGTGACCCCCAGAAGGACAAGTTTTTCTCCAGCACCATCAGGCTTAAGTCCGCCCCCTGCCCCAAATGTGTTCTGGGGGACTAGCAGCACTGCATGAGGCCAAGGCCGTGGACATCACCTACATGGACATTGAAGCGCTGAAGAAACTCAACAAGAATAAAAAGCTAGTCAAGAAGCTGGCTAACACCACAGAAGAGATCCAAAAGGCTGAGAAACACATGAAAAAATGCTCCAAGTCTCTGACTGTCAGAGAAATGCAAATAAAGACAACAATGAGATATCACTTCACTCCTGTGAGAATGCCATACATCAGAAAAGGTAACAGCAGCAAATGCTGGGTCAAAGGACCCTCTTGCACTGCTGGCGGGAATATAAATTGGTCCAACCTCTGTGGAGAACAGTCTGCAGAACTCTCAGGAGGCTGGAAATGGACCTACCCTATGATCCTGCAATTCCTCTCCTGGGGATATATCCTAAGGAACCCAACACATCCATCCAAAAAGATCTGTGTACACATATGTTCTTGGCAGCACAATTTGTAATAGCCAAAACCTGGATGCAACCCAGATGTCCAACAACAGATGAGCAAGTTATGGTCTATATACACAATGGAATACTACTCAGCTGTAAAAAATGGTGACTTCACCATTTTCAGCTGATCTTGGATGGAGCTTGAAAAATTCATGTTGAGTGAACTAAGTCAGAAACAGAAGGATGAATATGGGATGATCTCACTCTCAGGCAGAAGTTGAAAAAGAAGATCAGAAAAGAAAACACAAATAGAACCTGAAATGGAATTGGCGTATCACACCAAAGTAAAAGACTCTGGGGTGGGTGGGTGGGTGGAGAGAATACAGGTCCAAGAAGGATGACAGAGGACCTAGTGGGGGTTGTATTGTTATATGGGAAACTGGAGAATGTTATGCATGTACAAACTACTGGATTTACTGTTGAATGTAAAACATTAATTCCCCAATAAAGAAATAAAAAAAAGAATTATTCAAAGGGCAAAAAAAAAAAAGACATAACAACAACTAATGTAGTGTAAATGAGAAAGATGCTACAATATGAAGAAAAATCTTGCCTTATATGATCATCCAAATATGCCGTTGAGCCTTAATGACTGCATTTACATTGCTACTGGATTTCACATATGCTATAAAAACTTCTAATCCACTGCAACACATTCCCATAATAAACTGCAAAAAAATTAAAAAAAAAAACAAAAACAAAGAAGCTGGCTAAGAAGTATGATGCCTTTCTGGCTTCAGAGTCTTTGATCAAGCAGATCCCCAGAATCCTGGGCCCAGGCCTGCATA
Organism: Erinaceus europaeus; assembly: GCF_950295315.1. NCBI lineage: Eukaryota > Metazoa > Chordata > Mammalia > Eulipotyphla > Erinaceidae > Erinaceus > Erinaceus europaeus. Next base: position 78,151,663 of record NC_080179.1, on the reverse strand, counting down.
AGGCTGGCAACTTTCCTTCCTTGCTGACCCACAATGAGAACATGGTGGCCAAAGTTGATGAAATAAAGTCTACAATCAAGTTCCAGATGAAGAAGGTGCTATGTCTGGCAGTGGCTGTTGGCCATGTGAAAATGACAGATGACGAGCTTGTGTACAACATCCACGTAGCTGTTAATTTCCTGGTGTCATTGCTCAAGAAGAACTAGCAGAACATGCGGGCTTTATACATCAAGAGCACCATGGGCAAGCCCCAGCATCTGTACTAAATGACAATTTAATAAAAGCCAGTAATGCCATTAAAAAAAAAAGTGAAAGGATGGAAAACTATCACACAGATGGACCTAATGGACCACAGAAAAGGGCAGGAACAATCAATCTCATCTCTGACACAATAGACTTTAAATTAAATAAAGTAATAAAAGATAGGCAAGGCCAGTACATAATGATCAGAGGATCAATCAACCAAGAAGATTTAACAATTATTAACATCTATGTACCCAATGAGGGTCCATCTAAATGCATCCAACACTTACTGAAAGAACTACAAAAATACATCAATAGTAACACAATAATAGTGGGAAACTTCAACACCCCACTCTCACACTTAGATCAACTAAGCAGAGAATTAACAAACAAGAGTATTAAATGGAGAGATGGATAGACTACACCTCATGGACATTCTGAGTTCTTCACCTCCCAAAAAACTAGAATACACATTCTTTTCAAATCCACACAGAACATCCTCAAGGATAGACCACATGTTAGGCCACAAGGACATTATCAACAGATTCAAGAGCATTGAAATCACCCCAAGCATCTTCTCACACCACAGTGGAGTAAAGTTAATACGCAACAACAAACAGAAAATTACTAAAAGTCTCAAAAATTGGAAACTCAACAACATACTGTACTCAAGCAAGAAATTCAAATGTTCCTATAAACAAATGAAAATGAAGACACAAGGGAGTCGGGCTGTAGCGCAGCGGGTTAAGCGCAGGTGGCGCTAAGCTCAAGGACTGGCGTCAGGATCCCGGTTCGAACCCCCGGCTCCCCACCTGCAGGCAGGTCCCTTCACAGGTGGTGAAGCAGGTCTGCAGGTGTCTGTCTTTCTCTCCCCCTCTCTGTCTTCCCCTCCACTCTCCATTTCTCTCTGTCCTATCCAACAACAACGACATCAATAACTACATCAACGACATCAATAACTACAACAATAAAACAACAAGGGCAACAAAAGGGAATAAATAAATAAAAAATTTAAAAAATAAAAAAAAAGTAAAAAAAAAAAAAGAAAATGAAGACACAAGCTATCAAAATATTTGGGACACAGGTAAAGCAGTACTTAGCAGGAAACTCATAGCTATACAAGCATACATTAGAGAACAAGAAAAAGCTCAAATAAACAACTTTGCTGCATGCCTTAAGGACTTAGAAGAGGAGGAAAAAAGGAACCCTAGTGGTCCAGGAGGTGGCGCAGTGGCTAAGGCACTAGACTCTCAAGCATGAGGTCCTGAGTTCAATCCCTGGCAGCACATGTACCAGAGTGATATATGGTTCTTTCTCTCTCTCCCCTATCTTTCTCATAGATAAATAAATAAAATCTTAAAAAAAAAAAAAGGAACCCTAAAGCAACCACAAGGACTTAAGTCACTAAAATGAGAGCAGAAATAAACAACACAGAAAAAAAGAGAACCGGGAGTCAGGTGGTAGCACAGCGGGTTAAGCGCACATGGCGCAAAGCACAAGGACCGGCATAAGGATCCCAGTTCGAGCCCCTGGCTCCCCACCTGCAGGGGAGTCATTGCACAGGCAGTGAAGCAGGTCTGCAGGTGTCTGTCTTTCTCTCCTCCTCTCTTTCTTCCCCATCTCTCTCCATTTCTCTCTGTCCTATCCAACAACAATGACAACAATAACAACTACAACAATAAAACAACAAGGACAACAAAAGGGAATAAATATAAAAAATTTTAAAATTAAAAAAAAGAAAATAATAGAGCCATAGAAAAGATCAATGAAGCCAAATGTTAGTTCTTTGAAAAATTAAACATATTTGACAAACCCCTAGCCAGACTCACTAAAAAAAAGGGGAGAAGACTCAAATAAATAGAATTGTAAACAATAAAGGAGGTATCACAATAGACACCACAGAAATCCAAAAAAATCATGTGACGCTTCTATGAATTATATGCCACCAAGCTAGAGAATCTAGAAGAAATGTAAGAATTCCTAGAAACATATGCCCTTCCAAAACTGAACCAAGAACTACAAAGCATAAATGGATCAATCACAGACAAAGAAATCGAAACAATTATTAAGAATCTTCCTAACAATAAGAGTCCAGAACCAGATGGCTTTACAAACTAATTCTACAAAACCTTCAGGAAACAGTTAATACAAATACTTTTAAAGCTCTTCCAAAAGACTGAAGAAACAGGAACACTCCCTTCCACCCTCTACGACGCTAACATTACCCTGGCACTAGAAGCAGATAAGGACACAACAAAAATGGAAAACTACAGAACAATATCTCTGATGAACATAGACGCTAAAATACTCAACAAGATACTAGCCAACCAGATACAGCAGTATATCAAAAAGATTGCTCATCACAACCAAGTGGGATTTATTCCAGGAATGCAAGGCTGGTTCAATATACATAAGTCAATCAACCACATCAATAAAAACAAAACTAGTAACACTACATGATAGTCTCAATAGATACAGAGAAAGACTTTGACAAAATCCAACACCCATTCATGCTCAAAACACTACAAAAAACAGGAATAGATGGGAAATTCCTCAAGATAGTGGAGTCCATATACAGCAAACCTCTACAGCCAACATCATACTCAATGGACAGAAGCTGAAAGCATTTCCCCTCAGATCGAGAACTAGATAGGGCTGTCCACTATCACCAAGGAATCAAAGGAATACATATTGGAAGGGAAGAAATTTGGAGATGACATCATAGTAAACATAGAAAAATCTATAGAATCCAGCAGAAAGCTAGTGGAAATTATTAGGCAATATAGTAAGGTGTCAGGCCACAAGATCAATATATAAAACATCAGTGGCATTTCTTTATGCAAACACTAAGTCTGAAGAAGAGGATATCCAGAAATCACTCCCATTCACTGTCTCAGGAAAATCAATAAAATATCTAGGAATAAACATGACCAAAGAAGTGAAAGACTTGAATACTGAAAACTATGAGTCGCTATTCAAAGAAATAGAAAATGATACCAAGAAATGGAAAGGTATCTAATGCTCATGGACTGGAAGAATTAATATCATCAAAATGAATATTCTCCCCAGAGCCATATACAAATTCAATGCAATACCCGTCAAAGTCCCACCAAGTTTCTTTAAGAGAATAGAACAAAAATTACAATCATTTATATGGAACCAGGAAACACCAAGAGTCACCAAATCAATCTTGAGGAAAAGAAACAGAAATGGAGGCATCACACTCCCAGATCTCAAACTATATTATAAAGCCATCATCATCAAAACAGCCTGGTACTGGAACAAAAATAGTCACACAGACCAGTGGAACAGAACTGAAAGCCCAGAACTAAACCCCTATATCTACGGACATCTAATCTTTGATAAAAGGGCCCAAAATATTAAATGGAGGAAGGAGGCTCTCTTCAATAAACGGTTCTGGGAAAACTGGGTTGAAACATGCAGAAGAATGAAACTGAACCATTTTATCTCACCAGAAACAAAAGCCAACTCCAAATGGATCAAGGACCTGGATGTTAGACCAGAAACAATCAAATACTTAAAGGAAAACATTGGTGGAACACTTTCCCATCTCAAGGACATGTTCGATGATACAAACCCAATTGCAAGGGAAGACTAAAACAAAAATAAACTAATGGGACGACATCAAATTGAAAAGCAACTTTCATTTTTATCTAGGGCATATTTACTCGCATGTATAGCTAGATCCACTTTTATTTAAACAGCTATCCTACTTACTGCCATTTAGGTTCTTTCTAGTTTTTTGTAGTTCTTTAATTCTTTCTTTATCCATTAGCAATTTATAAAATAAAAAACATCAACAAGACCACAGGATAAGAGGGGTAAAACTCCACACAATTCCCATCACCAGAGCTCCATATCCCAAGTGGGGTATATCTTGCAGTGCAAAGAGTGGGTCTACTCTGCAATTAGTGATAGATATCTGAAGTGTACCTCAGTTCTCAGTGGAAGATCTTCAGTTTCTGCAAATTCCGAGCTAAAGGTATATTCAGACTCATTGCTACTGTGAGTAGAATCTGTCCTCTTGTGTCCAGGTTTGGGCACATTCTGCCAGGAAAACAAACAGGGCATTACTAACAACATAATGAAATCAGGCAGAGCTTTTTTTTGGCCTCTGGGGTTATTGCTGGGGTTCAGTGCCTGCACTATGAATCCACTGCTCCTGTGGCCATCTTTTCTTTTTTCTTTTTGTTTTTTTAAGAACAGAGAGAAATAGAGAGGAGGGGAAGATAGAGAGGGAGAGAGAAAGATACCTGCAGACCTGCTTCACTGCTTGTGAGGTAATCCCCCTGCAGGGAGGGGCTGGGGTCTCAAACCAGGATCCTTATGTGGGTCCTTGCACTTAAGTCTATGTGCACGTAACCCCTATGTTCCTGCCTTCCCTTCCTTTCTAAGTCACACCTCCACCTATCGCTACTTCTAAACGGCCTTCCCTTTTTCCTCTTTTCTCTCCAGGTCTTGGGGTCTTGATGGAATTGGAGTTCAGAGCCCTCTAGTCACCTTCCCCTAATATTCGCCCCCCAGGGGTATAGACCAGGCATTCTTTTGGGGGTGCAAAAGGTAGTTCTAGTTTCTGTAATCGCTTCTCCGCTGAACATGGACACTGGAAGGTCGATCCATCCCCCCAACCTCTTTCTTTCTTTCTTTCTTTCTTTCTTTCTTTCTTTCTTTCTTTCTTTCTTTCTTTCTTTCTCTCTTCCTTCCTTCCTTCCTTCCTTCCTTCCTTTCTTTCTTTTTCTTTTTTTAAATTGATTTAATTATGATTGACAAGTCCTTTGGATAAGAGGGGTACAATTCCACCTAGTTCCCACCACCAGAGTTCTGCATCACATCCCCTTCGTTGGAAGCTTTCCTATTCTTTATCTTTCTGGGAGTCTGGAATCAGGTTTATTATGGGGTGCAGAAAGTGGAAGGTCTGGCTTTTGTAGAATCGCTTCTCCACTGGACATGGGCACTGGCAGGTTGATCCACACTCCCAGCCTGTTCCTTTCTTTCCCACGTGGGGCAGGGCTCTGGAGAGGCAGGGTCATCTGCCCATGCTGGTGTCACGGTAACATCCTAAGGGGATCTATAAACCTCACATATGTCTCTGGAATATGCTGTATATGTACAGCATATGGTTCTCTCATTTCCTTTTCTGAGGTTCACAAGGCTTATAAAGAACTTAAGACATTCTGTAGGAGAAAAAAAATCCATCTCTGTAATGTTGGTTGATTCCCACACTTCTTTGACAGCAATCATTTATTTTTCCCAATGCCACTTTTTCTGTTGTTGCCACCAGGGCTATTTCTGGAGGATTCGTGCTTGCATGACTCTACTGCTCCTGTTGGCCATCCCTCGCCTTTTTGGTAGAGAGGGAGAGATGGAAAGTGACAGAGAAGTCTGCACAGTGGAATACCACTCAGCTATTAAATGTTTAAATCTTGGTTTTTACACAATGTGGGTGAAACCTGAATGATTATATTTAGTGAAATAAGTCAGAACAAGACAAACAAATATGATTTCACTTACATGTAGAATGTAAAGAACAAAGTCAGTGAACAAAACTCAACAGGCAGAGATAACAAAATTGACTATTTTAACTTCTTAAACACCACATCTTAAAGAAAATTGTCAAAGGAAGCAAAAGTGAAAACAAGAACTCTACCTCACAGATTAATTATCCTATTTTTTTTACAAGAGGCATTTCAGAGCATTTCTGCCCTTTTTTATTATTATTTTAATATATATTTATTTATTCCCTTTTGTTGCCCTTGTTATAGTCATTGTTAGATAGGACAGAGAGAAATGGAGAGAGGAGGGGAAGACAGAGAGGGGGAGAGACAGACAGGCACCCGCAGACCTGCTTCACCACCTGTGAAGCGACTCCCCTGCAGGTGGGGAGCCGGGGGCTGGGACCAGGATCATTGAACCAGTCCCTGAGCTTTGCACCACGTGCGCTTAACTCGCTGCGCCACCGCGCGACTCCCCTTTTTGTATCATTACATTACCTTTAGGGCTGATACTTAAAAGGAACCAAGGGCTAGGGAGCTCTTGTTTCTCTATAGCAGGGGAAGTAGAACAGGGAGGGCATGAAATCCATTAAAAGTGCAAAATGTGGGGGGGGGGGAGAGGGAGCTTTCAGGTCCTGGTACATGATGGTGGAGGGGACCTAAGTGGGGCGAGAGTGCTTTGCAGAAAACTGAAAGATTTTACAGATGAATCAACAACTGTATTTACTGTAAACTATTAATTCCTCCAATAAAATGTATTAAAAATAAAAAATTTACAGTGGCAGATGCAGAAGAATCATGGCAATTAAAAATATTTTATTTATTTTAATGAGAGAGATGCTGAGAGGGAAAGGGTAAGGAGAGAAAGGGGAGGAAGGGAGGGGGCAGAGAGAAAGAGAAAAAAAGAGAGAAGGAGGGAGGGAGGGAGGGAGGGAGGGAGGGAGGGAGGGAGGGAGGGGAGGAAAAGCAGAGAGACCAGAGCACTCAGCTCTGGCTTATGGTGGTTTTGGGGATTGAACCTGGGGCCACAAAGCCCCAGGTGCCAAGTCTTTTGCAGAACCATTACGATATTTTCCCAGCCCCAAGTCAAGATGATTTATTAATGAGAGGCTGAATTTCCTTTTTGTATGCACAGATCTTCAAAATTATAATACAATCAGAGGGAGAGAAATTGTGCAATATTTGTCTGAAATGCATATTTTACATTCTGTCATATAATATGTAAAGCAAAGCTGAGTGGCATTGGCTTTATGCTCTCTCACTGTTTAGCCTTTTAAAGCATTTGACTTACTGAAATACTTAGGATTTCTGGGATCTGCTTTAGAATAACCCAACCCACTGGAGGAGATGGAATAAGGGGTAAAAATGTGTTGACCAAAATTTAAATGAAGTGATGAGTGTGTGTAGGTGAATGCTACTATTTTATCTACTTTTGCATATTTCTAACAAGTTCTCATAGAAGAAAACAGTCCCTGACTCACCACCAAAGTCATTTCTTCCTTGAGGTCATCATATCGCTCTTCTAATCGACTGAATTCATTCAGAAGGTTCTGATACCTCAGTCTTTCATCATTCAGATCAAGCTCCAGCTGTTTAGTCTCTTCTGCTAACTTCTTCTCCATTGTCTCTGAAGTAAAGAAGGAAAAGCAGACACAGTCGTCTCCACAGATCACCAGAGTGTAGGGGACCAGAAGATATCTTAAGGCAGAGTATCACCTTTAAACTCAAATTGCTTTCAGAATACCTGTGTTGCAAGGCCCTAGCTGATATCTAAATCGTGATACTCTAATAACTGATTTTATTAATTTGATTGATAAACAGGTATTTTCCTCATTTCTCTTAAATTTTTTTATATTTATTTTCCTTTTCGTTGCTTTGTTGTTTTTCACTATGGTTGCAGTTTTATTGTTTTTGTTACTGATGTCGTCATTGTTAGATAGGACAGAGAGAAATGGAGAGAGGAGGGGAAGACAGAGGGAGGGAGAGAAAGACAGACACCTGCAGACCTGCTTCACCGCCTGTGAAGCGACTCCCCTGCAGGTTGGGGGCTCAAACCCGGATCCTTACCCTGCTGCACTACCGCCCGGCTCCCATTTTCCTCATTTTTAACAATGCCACTATTACTTTTTCTTTTCTCTTTTCTCTCTGGAGACAGAGAGTTTGAGAGAGTGAAAAAGACCACAGTACTACAGCTTCCTTCAATACAGTGAGGGCTGGGCACAAACTTGGGTCATGCACATGGCAAAACAGCACATATCATTACTATTATGATATCTCACCTTAATGATATTTCAATGCTAACAATTTCTTACTCCTTTTTTTTGAGTACCAAAATAAAAAACGGTGATATTTTGTTGTTTCTTATTTAACATATATTCCTATTCATCTCTTTTCCATTTTACCACCACCGACTATAGTTTAGACTTATTTTTTAACTCATGTTTAATCATATATAGAGTACCTGTAACTTATCCTTATTCTAATCTATTTAGAAGAACAACAGAACAAGTGTGTTCACAGGATCAAGAGTCTTTAAAAATTAGGAATGGTTTTGGTTCGGTTGCAATGAGTGGTTTTCTTGGGAGAGTAATAATCATTATTTTAGGGGAAAAAAAGGGAGGAAGAGACTAGCAGGAGGTGTGGCCATGAAATAACTGGGATCAAATCGTCTCTCCCCCCAAACAACAAATAAATGCAACAGGAGACCCAGCTGAACTCCTAATCTACAGCTGGAAGATCTGCAGCCTCAGGTGGGTGCCCGCATGTGGCTGGGGCAAAGGGGGTGCGGGCTGAGGACCCGCGGTCAAGTCAGAGCTCCAGGCTGCACAGCGCTGAGCTGCGCTTCTCGTGACTTCACTGCAGGGGCAGCAAGCAGTGAAGGTTGTTCCCAGTGCTGGAAGAAAAGAGAAAGGGAAAAAGAAAAAAGAAAAGAGAAAGAGAAAACCTCTCAACCTTTGACTCGGGCTTTTTGGCCTTCTGAATTTAAGGAGAGGACACTGCATAAAACAGAGCACAGGGAGTCGGGCGGTGGCGCAGTGGGTTAAGCGCAGGTGGCACAAAGCACAAGGACCAGAGTCAGGATCCTGGTTCGAGCCCCCGGCTCCCCAGCTGCAGGGGAGTCGCTTCCCAGGCGGTGAAGCAGGTCTGCAGGTGTCTGTCTTTCTCTCCCCCTCTCTGTCTGCCCCTCCTCTCTCCATTTCTGTCTGTCCTATCCAACAACGACGACAACAACAATGACTACAACCATAAAACAACAAGGGCAACATAAGGGAATAAATAAATAAAATAAATATTTAAAAAAAACCCAAACAAACAAAACAGAGCATAGTCTGTCTTGTGGAAGACAGCCCAAAGCGACCACCCCTGACCCTATGCCACCAGTGGCAGATCAGCAGGACATCACACCAACAAGAGAAGCCTAGAGCACACAACAGCACCACCTGCTGGCCAACAATAAGCAGCACAATATATGCACAAGCAGAGAAACAAAACTAAACAGCTAACCATGCCATTATCAGTCAGACAGAAATGAAACAGAGGAAACCCAAGGAATTACAGACTTAGAGAGACTACCAGAGACAGACTACAGAAAGCTCACTGTGAGGACTCTCCAAGAATCTAAGCAAGAATTGAAGAGCATTTTACTATGGAATTAAAACACACAGGAGAGGGACTCAGAACAGAGCTTGCTAAGAATCTTCAAAGCTTGAAAGGAGAACTTCAATCAGAGCTCATTCAGCAGTTAGAAAGCATGAAAGGAAAACTTCAAACAGAACTCCAGGGAGTGAAAGACTGCAATCCAGGCCAAAGTCCTTTTATTTTAGCTACAACCATTTTCTTAGACAATGTTTTGATCCAACTTCATGCTAGCTATCAAACTCAAGCAAAAACCACCATAGTCGTGGGCTCCCAGGAACATGGTTAATGGATTTCTGAGCTTTCTTCCACCCTAAGAGCCCTGATCTCACTTGCTCTGTTCCTACTTTTGGTTCCTGTTCACTAACCATTTTGTCTCACTTTATGTCCTGCCACCTTCCACACACCAAGCTGCAAATTAGCTAGCATGATTCCACCCTGACTTCTCTGGGCAGACGACCTCACCAGTGTGTCCTGGTACTTCACCGCTCCAGAGCCCTGCCTCACTAGGGAAAGACAGAAACACACAGGGGGGATGGATCGACCTGCCAACACCCAACTCCAGTGGAGAAGCAATTACAGAAGCCAGAGCTCCTACCTTATGCACCCCTAAAACAACTTTGATCCATATTCCCAGTGGGGAGAAGTGATAGGGGAAGAGGATAAGAGGGCTCTGTACTCCAGCTCTGTCAGGTCCCAGAGACAGGGACAAAACAGAGAGAGATTTGGATATAGTAACGGGGTGATGTATGGCTAGGGGTGAGGGGAAGAGAGGACAGGACCTGGAAGAAAAAGTGGGCAGTTATGCACACATGTAGACAGACAGTTGTAGAGATGACAGGTAACCCATGTCTGCAGCCTCGGGAGAACTGTGGTGGTTTGCAGTGGAGGGACTTGGGATTCAGAACTCTGGTAGTGGGAGCGATGTGGAACTACATCCCTGTTGACACGTAATTTTGTAAATCCGTATCAAATTGCTAACTAAAAAATTAAATTAAAAATAGTAAACACACACACACATACATGTACTACCTCAAGAATTCTCCAAGTCAACACAAGTTCTATATGCCACAGCTGGTACATATACATGCACATCAATTACTTTATTTATTTATTTGCCAGCAGGATTATCACCGGAGTTAAGTGCCTGAACAACTCCACTATTCCTGGTGGCATTAAAAAAAATTAATCAGTTAATTCTATAGCAGGTGAGAGACAGTGGGGGAAGAAATGAGATAAGAAGAGGAGAGAGAATCTGTGGCAATATTCCACTACCTGTGACATCACCACCCTACAAACTCACACACACACATATATATATATATATATACACTCACACACACACACTCACATATATATACACACACATATACACACACTCACACACACACACACTCACTCACACACACACACACACACACACACTCACACACACACACACACTCACTCACACACACACACACACTCACACACTCACACACACACACACACACACACACTCACTCACACACTCACTCACACACACACTGACACACACTGACACACACACTCACACACAAACTCACACACACTCACACACACATACACACACACACTCACACGTGGGGAGCAGGGGCTTGAAGCCAGGTCATTATATGTGATAATACGTGTGCTTTGATAGGTGCATCAACACTGGATCCTAAATAATTACTTAAAAATATCTCATATGATACTGCCTATACATGAATTCATTTTGTTTATTTATTTACTTGATAGAGACAGACAGAAATCCAGAGGAATGGGGAAACAGAGCAGAGGGAAGAGACACCTGCAGCGCTGCTTCACTGCTCCTGAAGGTCCCTCTACAGGTGGGGACTAGGGACTTGAACCTGGGTGTTCCACTGCCTGGCCCCTTATGAACTCATACTTGCATACAAAATCAGGTTCACTAGTTCACCATCTAGTTCAACCAAGACATTGAAATGCCTGTTGTAATTTTATAAGTTTATCTATGATACCTCAACTTCAAAAGCATTCTTATGCAAAGGTACAATTTATAAAATCCTGGTCTAAAGACTTCCCTGGACAGATAACCCCACCAGTGTGTCCTGGAGCTCTGCTTGCCCAGAGCCCTTCCCCACTAGGGAAAGAGAGAGACAGGCTGGGAGTATGGATCCACCTGTCAACGCCCATGTTCAGCGGGGAAGCAGTTACAGAAGCCAGACCTCCTCCCCACCTTCTGCACCCCACAGTGACCCTGGGTCCATGCTCCCAGAGGGATAAAGAATAGGAAAGCTACCAGGGGAGGGGATGGGATATGGAGTTCTGGTGGTGGGAATTGTGTGGAGTTTACCCCTCTTATCCTATGGTTTTGTCAGTGTCTCCTTTTTATAAATACATAAATTAAAAAAAGAGAGAAAAAAAGTACTGGTCTAAGGTTGACTGGAGTATCGTAGGTTGGGTCCACGTGCAGCTTACCTGTCATCTCCTTGGCCTGCTCCACAATCAGGTGATTGAGGGTTTCCTTTTCCTGCTTCAGTAAAATATTTTCCTCCTTTAGGTTCGATACCAGCTATAAAGTGAAACAAACTGAAATGGTGGCACTGTTCAGAGAGAATGCCCTTACTAAGCGTAAAGATCACATAGTAGGTCCTTATTTCCACATCTTGGTGTTTCATTTCTTAGCTGAGCTACAGCTAGTTATCTTCTAAACTTGACTAAAATATTCCCCCCGTCCAGTAGCCTTCCTGAAACCCCCCTTATAAAATGTTGCTCTTCTGGGATACTACAGAATCCTGTATATGCCTCTGTATAGCCCTTATGAACAATTTACCCCCCCCCTTTTGTTGCCCTTGTTGTAGCCTTGCTGTGGTTATTATTGTTGTTGTTGATGTCGTCGATGTTGGATAGGACACAGAGAAATGGAGAGAGGAGGGGAAGACAGAGAGGGGGAGAGAAAGACAGATACCTGCAGACCTGCTTCACCGCCTGTGAAGTGACTCCCTGGCAGGTGGGGAGCCGGGGGATCGAACCGGGATCCTTAAGCCGGTCCTTGTGCTTTGCGGCGCCTGCGCTTAACCCGCTGCACTACCGCCCGCCCCCCCGAACAATTTACTTTTATTTCCTAAATAGACTAGAAATTTCTGCAGCAGAAAGATGATTGTTATTGTTGCTTTACTTGTACCATGAGCTTTTAGTCAGAACCTAGAAAGTACTTGCTCACAATGATAGGGTAATACCTTCTCATCTGAACACTTTAACATAAAGCTTAAATGTACCCTGTAATTGAACCATAAAGACTGAGGAGACTAAGGACTAATAGAGATATGAAAGGCATTTTTGCTCTGGAAATTTACTGACATGCTTCCAGCATGCAAGCCCTTCTGCATAACCATTACACTATCTCCCCAGCCCTTCTAGCCATCTTTAAAAATCTCTCTATCAGATTCTGCTACACACTAGCTAAGAACTACAGTTTTATTGTTTCTTAGAGTCTCACCAATCAGCAGACTTGGGATGACTTTTTCCCAACATAAAGCTGACTGTTATACTGGCATGTTTCATCTCCCCCATAACTATAATCCATCCAGAAGAACAAACAGTAATGCTTGTAGCTATCCCTATGAAAAGCAGAGGATTATGAATGGACAGAAAGAAGAAATCTGATTCATTTATGTATACAACTCTATTATACTAGAAATGTATGAGTTTGGCTTTGAAGAAAGAATGAGAATACTCCTTCCAAGCTTACTGACTCAGAGGAATATGGAAAACTTTTTAGGAAAAGAGGGAGGTAACTAAACATCTTTGAATGCTTATTTGAATTCTGTTAAGAGTAATTTTGATACATCAAAATAATTTATTGTAGTTTTCTTTTTCCTTATTCTAAACCTGAATCTGGTGAACATATAGGAGAATTTATTTTACCAGATCCTTGAATACCAAGAAAGGATGTAATTTTATGAGCTAAATTACCCTATCTGATTGAATCCAAGTTCCAAGTTTCTCCTTACATAAACTTCTGCTAACAGAGGAGTATACAGAAAAAGCATTTTAGGGTCCTACCCACCAGTTACCATCAACATAATTAACTGTTTTCATGTAAAGATGGCAAAGTTGATAGAATCTCTTAAAATCTAGCACTTTTTCTCACCAAGTCTTATGTTGCAGTGCCTCTATAAATATTAAACAATGTATTTCTTTCATGCGTGAGAGCCTTTATAGTTTCTGTATTTAAATAAGTTTGATAACAGTTAATATAAGTTTCTACTATGGAAGCACGGATCTGTCTATAAGCATTATTTTGGTTCTGTCTATATAGCTGCTCTGGACTACCACTGCTATGCTAACATCTGGATTTTTCCTGATTAATTTCAACTTACTGCAGGTTTTCATGAATATCCTTACTATCAGTTATTACCAGCTCACTTTTGATTAGCTTCATAATCATGTTAATTCTACTGAAGAGGAGGTCTATATTCTATCCTTCTAGACCAATGCACTGAAGAAAAAAAGGGATAATAGGTACTCGGTCATTAATTCTCTTCTTAAACTCTGTTTTACCTGGGTTCTTATCGGAATCAAGAAGAAACACTACCAAACTGCATCTAAACCCTATAAACACTACTCACTGACCACGCAGGAGAGATGCTTGGGGAACACTGACCAGCTGGAATTTGTTTTTCATCTTTGGCTGAAACCAACCTTGAGTCACACAGGCCAGGTCAAGATAAGCACACATTTCCTTACTACGTAATTGGAGATGCCACCAGACGGCTCCTACCTGATCAGTCTCTTGTTTGTATCTATCTGCACACTCCTCAATGGACTTTTTCTCTGACCGTGTTTGTTCCAGGTCTTTCCGGAGCTTGGCGATTTCTTCTTGCAGAATGAGAACCCGTCCAGTGGCAACTTTTGCTTCCTCCTCACTTAACTGAAGGCGTTCTAAGTCATTACGGAGCTTCTCAGTCTCAGAGTTGTATATACTTTCCAGATTGGTCAGTTTCTCCACGAGGCATTTGTAGTCTTTATTCTTTAAACACACACATAATAATACATACATACATATGCCATCAAATATATTTAATGAGAAAACCTTACTTATTAATCATATGCTTCCTGTCATTATAATATCTAACCAAAATGGTAACCACAACATTGATAAAAATACAAACAACACTTTTTAGGCAGAGGGGGTATAATTATTTCCATTCTGTGTGATAAGCAACATAGATGTGATTCTTCTCACAATCACAAAGTGAGTTAATAACAGAGTATATAGTCTTAGTTATCTGATCCTTAATCCAGAAATCGAAAAATCAGTATGCTCTTCAAAACCACATATGTGCCAAGTGATGACACAAATTGGCCTCAGAATTCTGTTTCTGAAAACATCTTGATATTTACCATTTCAAAATTCCTTAGCCTACTCAGCTCCTACTTCTGCTTTTCTTTACCCTCAGTAGCATTTCTTCATTGTTATTTTTCTGTCATCGGCATGCAGATAACTGTCTAAGGCAATTATCAAACTTTTTTTTCTGCAGTTATGTCTTCAGAAATGACAGAAGCTAAGATAGGATCCTATTTTGTTTGCTAAACAACTCATCTGCATTATACCACATGACAATGAACAAAAAGATGAAAGAACTTTGTAAATAATAAAGTACATTAAGGTTGTTGGTCACAAAGGCTTGCAGCATTTGTAAATCTGACTGTTCTTAAAAATAATTTCCTGAGGCTAGGAAGTGGTATCCCTGGTCGGCATCCACATTACAGTACAGAGGATCTGACTCTGTACCCTGGTTCACACATGCAGTGGGGAACTTCCTGAGTGGTGAAGCACTACTGCAGGTCTCTCTCCCTCTCTCTCTCTCTCTCTTTCTTCCTTCCCTGCCAACTTCTATCTATAGCCAAAATAATTACCCTTCCTCCCAGTTTTCTGCCGTAGTCCTTATTGTACCTAGTTACTAGCTCAAAGCTCCTCATCCAGAGCTTGTCATTATCTCCATATTCACTACTGTCATTATTGCAGTTTTGATAAAAGTGAAGATCACATCAATAGAGACAAAGCTGACAGCAACCCGCTGGATGTCCTTGGGCACGCTCCACAAGGCTCCTTTAAAACACACCTGCTCGTCAACTTTGCGCTGCAGCTGCATGATCTTGTTCTCCATGCCGATGTGGAGCTTCTTATAGCGCTCCACAGAGCGGGCCTCAATCTTGAGCTTCTTCAGCTCACGCCTGGCCATCATGCGCCGGAAGCAACACTGAAGACAGATGATTGCACGCAGGCTCCTGCTATAGTGGGTTCGAGCCAGCCAGCCCCGGACCCACTTCTGAATGATGACAGCTTTGTGTTCACAGCGTAACTGCAGAGAAGGACAAGGGGACATCAGATCCTGGACTAGACTCAGTTTCAGTTCATCCAACTATATATGCCAAGCTGGGAATCACACAAAATTTCAGTATTAACTGTGACAAACGCATGGATATACAAAATAATTTTAAAGATTATGTGAAAAGTATATAAAACATACATAGTTTTCAGAGTGCACACCTAGAAAATATCTAGATAAAAGGTTTTAGAATACTAAAAGGAAAACAATTCTAAAAGAAAATACATAGGGGCTCTTATGGGTAGATGACTTCCATCAGCACTCACTGATCCTCTATTAAGTGAACAGGACTCAGCACCTGTGAATCAGGTGCCAGTTTTTTGAATTCATGCTATTAAATATTACTGAAGACCACCGGACTATTTTCTTAAAAAATATTTATTTATTTATTCCCTTTTGTTGCCCATAAATATTTACTTATTTATTCCCTTTTTTTGCCCTTGTTGTTTTATTGTTGTAGTTGTTATTAATGTCATTGTTGTTGGATAGGACAGAGAGAAATGGAGAGAGGAGGGGAAGACAGAGAGGGGGAGAGAAAGACAGACACCTGCAGACCTGCTTCACCACCTGGGAAGTGACTCCCCTGCAGGTGGGGAGCCGGGGGGCTCGAACTGGGATCCTTAAGCTGGTCCTGTGCTTCATGCCACATGCGTTTAACCTGCTGCTACCGCCCGACTCCCGACCACCCGATTATTGATACCACTTCACTGTCTAGTAGGCCTGTGTTCTCTAAGGACATGGGGATGGCCAGTTGCTACAAAGTTTATTACTGATTTATTAATTCTTTCCCTAGTAACACCAAAAAATGATTTTCTTTTTTTTCTCTATAGCATAATGGTTATGCAAAGAGACTCTCATGCTTGAGGCTCCAAAGTCCTATGTTCAGTCCCCCACACCACCATAAGCCAGAGCTGACCAATGCTCTGGTTAAAACAAAAACAAAAACAAGAACAAGGGAGCCAGGCGGTAGCACAGCGGGTTAAGTACACATGGTGTGAAGTGCAGGGACTGGCTCAAGGATCCCGGTTCTAGCTCCTGGCTCCCAACTTTCAGGGGGGTCGATTCACAGGCGGTGAAGCAGGTCTGCAGGTGTCTATCTTTCTCTCCCCCTCTCTGTCTTAAAAAATGATATTCTTGAGTGCCATATTTGAAAAAAGGTGTTAGTAAAGATTTCCCATCGCTATTCAGGTGTAGCAGAAATTCACTTATAAGATTCCAATGGGAGTCGGGCGGTAGCGCAGTGGGTTAAGCACAGGTGGCGTAAAGCGCAAGGACCTGCATAAGATACCGGTTGGAGCCCTCGGCTCCCCACCTGCAGGGGAGTCGCTTCCCAGGCGGTGAAGCAGGTCTGCAGGTGTCTGTCTTTCTTTCCCCCTCTGTCTTCCCCTCCTCTCTCCATTTCTCTCTGTCTTATCTAACAACGAACGACATCAATAACTACAACAAGAGTGAAAAACAACAAGGGCAACAAAAAGGAAAATAAATAAATATTAAAAAAAAAGATTCCAAGGTAGGAGGAATAGAAGTTTAACGGGAAAGCTAAAAGATGAAATAAAGTGGACTAATCTTAACTTTGATTTTATATTCTATTTTCTAAAACAAATGGTCATGATATTACTGTAAACAACTTTATTTATTTTATATTATTTTATTAGTGATTTAATACTGATCTAAAAGACTGTGGGATAAGAGGGGTCCCTGATTATTAAACAATTTTTAATATTTTTTACACCATTCCCATTACAAAAGGACTGTGCTCCCACCCCTACCCCTACAGATAACCACTGTAGTTCTCCCAGTCTTAGATATAGTTTAACATTTTTCTTCACATTTGTATACTCAATCCTCTGTATTCCACATGAGTGAAACCATTCTGTCATTGTCCTTCACTTCCTTACTTGCTTCACTAAGCATAGTCTTCTCCAATTCCATCCACTTTATCCCAAAGAACACAATATACGAATCTCAAAGTCTTCGTTTTTGACTTTAGGAAGTAATTTTATTTGTTAAGAAGCAATCTTGTATGATATTAATAATATCTAAATGTATGCATTCACTAAACTCGTGATTATTACAAGTGGACACAAGATATTGCCTATTGATTCTTCTTTTAAAAAAAATATATATATATATTTATTTTTTTTCCTCCAGGGTTATTGCTGGGCTCAGTGCCTGCACCATGAATCCACCGCTCCTGGAGGCCATTTTTTCCCCCTTTTGTTGCCCTTGTTGTTGTAGCCTCATTGTGGTTATTATTATTACCATTGTTGATGTTGTTCATTGTTGGATAGGACAGAGAGAAATGGACAGAGAGGGAGGAGAGAAACACAGACACCTGCAGACCTGCTTCACCGCCTGTGAAGCGACTCCCCTGCAGGTGGGGAGCCAAGGCTCAAACCGGGATCCTTAGGCCGGTCCTTGTGCTTTGCGCCACATGCGCTTAACCCGCTGCGCCACCGCCCGACCCCCTTAAAATATATATATTTTTATTTACTTCAGATAGAAACAGAGAGAAGTTGAAAGAGAAGGAGAGAGAGGTAGAAAGGGAAGGGAGGAGAGAGGGAGTGAGGATGGAGGGAGGGAGGGAAGGAGAGAGAGAGACCTGCAACACTGCTTCACCACTTACGAAGCTTCCCCCCCCCCCCCCGCTGCAGGTGGGAACCAAGGACTTGAACCCCGTTCTTTATACACTGTAATGTGTATAAACTCAACCAGGTGTGAGTTGCGACCCAGCTCTTCCCATGAATTCTTTAAAATGTAAGCATTTCTGAGACCATTAGCCAAACGGAGAGTAATGTAACAAGGCCGTCAAAGGAACAGTTACTATTTTGAGGTTGTACGTCTGAGGGGAAAAAGCTGTTCGGGAGGATACATTTAAGAAATAAGTTGGGGGTGCCTGGGAGAGCGGTGGCACATGAGGCTGAACACACACCACAATGTTAGGATCCAGGTTGGAGCCCTTAGTTCCTACCTGTACAGGGAAAGCGTTTTGAGTGGCAAACAGTGTGCAGGTGTTTCTAACTCTCTCTCCTGCTTTCCTCTTGATTTTTCTCTATCCAATAAATAAAGAAGATAAAGAAAGTCTTGCGAAAAAAAGAAATAGCGCTCTGTGGTCTGGGAGGTGGTGGAGCAGATAAAATAGTGGACTCTTAAGGTATGAGGTACAGAGTTCCATCCCCGGTAGTGCTTGTACCACAGTGATATTCTCTCTCTTCTCTTGTATTGATAAATAAATGAAATCTTAAAAAAAAAAAAAAGCAGCAAGTGGTCACATATTAGACCACTGAATATACAACAGACAGTTGTTTAGGAGACCTGAGTATTATTGCTGACAACTCTAAGCTGTCCCATTTGGCTGCTTTCCTAATGCTAACGAGTGTTCAGTTTTCACGGACTCACTAATCATCCTGAATTGTGATAGAGAAGGCTGGGTATCCTGAGATCTTAAGGCGCCTCACTGTACTACTGCAGTGGCCATTGAGAGAAGAGACAGTAATGGCAAATCAAAGGCTTTCAGACTTGAAGTCAAGCAGCACACAGTGGCAATGCTATTAATGCCAATTTTCCCATTACATTTCCATTTCTCTAGGTAACCTCACTTCTATAATTTCAGTGAAATACAAGAATCCATTTCCTAATTGCATTTCCACCAGTGAGTCAGAAATCTTAAATAGCAACTGTTTTTGCTTTGCAGCCCCAAGCATCAAGAAGAAGTTTGAACCTGAGACACAGCAAGAAAGAACACTAATGGTCATGACCTCACCACTGTGTCCTGGAACTCCACCGCCCCAGAGCCCTAATATACTAGGTAAAGATACAAACAGGTGGAGTATAGATTGACCTGCCAATGCCCATGTCCAGTAGAGAAGCAATTACAGAAGCCAGACCTCTCACCTTCTGCACCCCATGGTGATCTTTGGTTTATGCTCTCAGAGGGATAAGGAATAGGGAAGCTTCCAATGAAGGGAATGGGATATGGAACTCTGGTGGTAGGAATTGTGTAGAAGTATACCCCTCTTATCCCACGATCTTGTCAATCATTATTAAATCACTAAAAAAATAAATAAATAAAACACTAATGGTCAGAGATTACTACTGCTAAACCTCAAACCCAGGTCAGGCATTCTTGAAGATAATAGTGAGAAAAAAAAGTGGGTAACAGTTTGGCATATCTAAAAGATGAAGTGTAATAAGGCCTTTCCATCCTCTGAAAGTTCATAAGTACACAGAAAGCACCAGATTAGAAAGAAGGCATGGACAGGAAAGTATCTGGAGTGGCTGCCTTCAAATGTTCTTCAAAACACAGTTAAATATGCTCATTCAAGTCTCATTAGCTCTCCATTTTCTTTTGTTGTCTAACATTATTTCAAAATGAGGAAGTAAAATAAAAACATGAATAGGGCCTAGCTCAGGCCCCCACACAGCCTGCGATTAGAGACATGTCCCACAGTTAACCGCCTGACGCTCTCTGCAACCAGGATAACCATTCAGCTCTCAGATCCGGACCGTGTTTCTGGCTTACCAGGGGCATGTGCTGAAGAACAGGCAGCGTGAGAGGCGGCTCAGCAGTTAGAGCAAGGCCATACCGGCTTGAAGGGCTGAGTCAACCCACAGGACCATCTGTGCTAGGACTGTGCTTTGTCCTCTCTCATAAAAGTAAACAATAAATCTTTACCAAAACAGAACAAACAAAACATACAAGACCTTATGAAAACAAAAGAAACTTTTTCATCACCTAGAGTATGAATGGTCAGAAATGACAATTCAATTTTAATCTAGTGAAACATCTAGACTAACAATGGTTACAAATAAATACATCTAGACTAACAATGGTTACAAATAAATACATCTAGACTAACAATGGTTACAAATAAATACATCTAGACTAACAATGGTTACAAATAAATACATCTAGACTAACAATGGTTACTGCTGAATTTAAAGCTATTTTGTCTTATGGCATTATGTTCTAGTCAATACAACTGATGATATTGTCTATTTCCTTTACCACAGTAAATCCCTGCAACTTTGTCTCACTTTTGTAATCTTTCTTTTCTTCTTGCCTCTAGTCATGGGGGTTTGGTGCTAGCACTGAGAATACACTACTTCTGGCGGCCTGTTTAAAATGTGCTGGACTAACAACGATGACATCAATAACAACAACAATAACTACAACAACAATAAAACAAACAAATAAGTAAATAAATATAAAAAACTTTAAATTAAAAAAAAGTGTTGGACTCTCAAGCGTGAGGGCCAGAGTTCAATCTCCGGCAGCACATGTACCAGAGTGAATCTGGTATATGTGCTGCCTATCATTCTTCAAGTATAAATAAATAAAATATTACAACAAATTAAAGAGAGAGAGAGAGAGAGGAGGGGGAGACAGAGAGAGAGATAAAGGCAGACACCTGCAGACCTGCTTCACCACTTGGGAAGCATCCCCTCCAGGTGGGGAGCAGGGCTCAAACCCTGGTCCGTGTGCAGAGTGCTATGTGCTCTTAACCAGGTGCACCACCACCCGGCCCCAATTCTGTAATCTTTTAACTATTTGTCACTCATATTATACCTATTTAAAGCTCACCTTAGTTGGCTGACTAAAGTTCCCTAAAGATATCATCAGATCCTTATGCATAAATTTGCAAACAAACAAACCAGAAGGAAACCAACTATCTTTAAGACTTTGTTGAGAACTATGGTGGATATCTTTGGTATGTAGAACACAGAACTTTGGTGGTTGATGCAGTGTGGAAATATACCCTATAATCTGAAATCTGGTATTAATCATTAATCACTATTAATCACAAATAAAATAAATAAAGGGAGTCGAGTGATAGGGCAGCAGGTTAAGAGCACGTGGCGTGAAGTGCAAGGACCGACTTAAGGATCCCAGTTCGAGCCCCCGGCTCCCCACCTGCAGGGGAGTCACTTCACAAGCGGTGAAGCAGGTCTGTAGGTGTCTATCTTTCTCTCCTCCTCTCTGTCTTCCCCTACTCTCTCCATTTCTCTCTGTCCTATCCAACAATGATGACATCAATAACAACAACAATAAAACAACAAGGGCAACAAAAGGGAATAAATAAAAAAATTTAATCTTATAATAAAATAAAAATAAAAAAAGATATCAGATCCTAGCCGATAGAGTCTGTAAATGTCATGTCATATTTGGCAAAGGTATCTTTGTAGATGTCATTAAGTTTTAAGAGTCTTAAATGGGAGAGATTACAGTGGATTATTAGCATGAACCCTAAATAAATCACAAATCTTCTCATAAGAGACAGATAAAAGGGGAGAGTTTAAATTCATAGGAAAAGACAAAATAAAGATATGGTTAGGAAGTTTAGTGGTGTGGCCATAAATATAAGGCAAAGCATACATTTCCAGAGAGCTTACAGAGAGAGAGAGCAGCATTACCAACGACTTTCTTTTAGGCTAGTGGTGCTCATTTTGGGCTTTTCTTGTATAGAACTATGAGCCCTAATCAGGACATCCTTAGACTTCCACATAGATCCTTCTTTCCACCATCCCTGGTCACTTCTATCAAGAATGTTATCATTAGCCCTCTTTTGGGCCTCTCCCAGGCCTTGCTCTCACTGTAGAGCAGCAATGGTAGGGACTGCCCCACTCTCCAAAGGGCAGGTCAGTCTACTCTGCCACTCAAGGAAGGCTGGTCCTGAAACAGGTGCAGCCTAGAAGCTCCCAGCTGTGACCATGACTCCTGTGCTAAAGGCGAATATACATGGGCCCTAGATCAGGCAGAGAGGGTGAACAGTTAATGGTATTTATAAACCTCAAGGCTTATATACTCCTGTGCTAAAGACGAATATACATGGGCCCTAGATGAGGCAGAGAGGGTGAACAGTTAATGGTATTTATAAACTTCAAGGCTTATGTATTCCCTGCCCTAATCCAGCTTTCTAGCACTATTCTCAACTCTTGACATCCTCACAGACAATATTTTTAGTCTACCTGCGTGTTAGCTATCAGGCTCAGACACAACTTACTAAACTCATGGGCCCCTAAAAGACTTCCTAGCTTCTTCTAACCTGAAGACCCCTAATTTCTTTTCTTTTAAAATTTTTAAAAATTAATTAATTTATTTTCTCTTTTGTTGCCCTTGTTTTTTTTTTATTGTTGTTGTAGTTATTATTGTTGATGTCATCCTTGTTAGATAGGACAGAGAGAAATGGAGAGAGGAGGGGAAGACAGAGAGGGGGAGAGTAAGACAGACACCTGCAGACCTGCTTCACCACCTGTGAAGCGACTCCCCTGCAGTTGGGGAGCCAGGGCTCGAACCGGGATCTTTGAGCCGGTCGTTGTGCTTCACACCACGTGCGCTTAACCCGCTGAGCTACCACCCGACTCCCTTTTAATTTTTTTTAATTTTATTTATTTGAAGATTCCTAATTTCATCTGCTCTATTTCTACATTTGTGTTCCTGTTTATTAAACAATTTGTCCTGCTTTATATCTTACTGCCTTTCAGCTATCAAGGTGCAGATGCTACTAGGATTCCATACTGATTTCCCTCACCAAAAGGATCTTGAAGTCTTACCACTCCAGAGCCCTACCACACTAGGGAAAGATACAAACAGGCTGGGGGTATGGATTGACCTCTCAATGTCCACATCCAGTGGGGAAGCAGTTACAGAAGCCAGACCTCCCACCTTCTGCTCCCCATAAAGAACTCTGGTCCATACTCCCAGAGGGTTAAAGAACAGGGGAGACCTCCCACCTTCTGCTCCCCATAAAGAACTCTGGTCCATACTCCCAGAGGGTTAAAGAGTAAGGGAGACCTCCCACCTTCTGCTCCCCATAAAGAACTCTGGTCCATACTCCCAGAGGGTTAAAGAATAGGGGAGTTCCCAATGGAGGGGATGGGACATCGAACTCTGATGGTGGGAACTGTATGGAATTATACTCCTGTTATCATATAATCTTGTTAATCATTATAAATCATTAACAAAAAATAAAAATGTTTTAACCACTATTTGACAGTAATTTATTACAGTAGGCACAGGAAACCAATGTACTCATTTTGTTTTTAAATTATATAAATGAAAAAAAGGGAGGCATTTTTTTCCATTGCCTTGTTCTTTTTTAATTTGAAAATTTTTTAAATGTAATATATATGGAAGGGGCCTGGGCAGTGGTGCACAATAAGTGCACATAGTGCAAGGACCTATGCAAGGATCCTGACTTGAGCCCCTGGCAACCCCTGCAGGGGAGTCGCATCACAAGCGGTGAAGCGGGTCTACAGGTATCTATCTTTCTCTCTCCCTCATTATCTTCTATTCCTCTCAATTTTTCTCGGTCCTATCTGCCCCCTGCCAAAAAAAGAAAAAATGGCCACAGAAGCAGTGGGTTCATAGTGCAGGCACTGAGCCCCAGCAATAAATCTGGAGGGTATATATATATGGAGAGAGAGAGAATGGAGAGAAATTGAGAGGGAATGGGAAGAGAGAAGAGAGGGGAGGAGGGATACCTACATCACTGTTTCTCCATTTGTGAGCTTCCCTTCTGCAGGTGGGGGTCGAGGGCTTCACCCTGAGTCCTTGTGCATTGCAACCTGTTCACGCTAACAGAGGCACTATTGCCCAGCCCCTCTAGTGTTTGTTAAAACATTGGTGCTTTTTGTAAAATTTAAAATTTAAACATATATTTCAGTTATTGTTGCTCATATTTAAGGAGGTGTTTAGTGGGTAGTGTGCAGGACTTGCACATGCCGGAATGCAGATTTGATCCCCAGTATTAGAGGGCAGAGTTCTGATCTCTTTTTCTTTCATGAAATAAGTATTAAAAAATACTGTTGGTCACAATCTGGAAGAAGGCTCAGTGGCTACATTAACGAATTTGCAAACATGAGGTTCTGAATCTGGTCCCCAGCATCATGTATGTCAGAGTGACGTTCCCGTTCTTTCTCTATTTCTCTTATCTTGTTGCCTATCTCACTCTTTAAAATAAAAAAATTTTAAAAAATGGAGGGGGGAGAAAATATTGATAATCCTTATATACTTCCTAGGCCCAAAGGAGCCCTTGGGAATCTTTATACAGATGTGGAATTTGATTAATGTTCATGGAGTAAATCAGAAGTTAAACATAGTGTCTCACCTTGTGATACTTGTTTCTTGCCAAGTAGCCTCGCAAATAGGACTGAAGAGCAATAGTGGCAGACCGTTTAATCTTGTACTTCTTCTGTATTGCAAACATACGCCAGTACTTCTGAATGACAGTCGCTGCCTTGGTTCTGTGCAGAAACTTAGCATAGCTGACAAGTGAAAAGAGGGCCACATTGTCAGTAACCTCAGGCTTCTCCTTAGAGACAAAGCACCGATGTTTTCAGCATATTCAGTAGCATTCCCATTACACAGTGGCATTTTTTATATTTGCACAGCAATGTATAGTTCCTCAAGATATTTATTATCTCATTTGATCCTTGAACTCGGAAAATTAGCATGTTCCACATTACTCAGTAAATTACAGTAAGAAGAATTGACTCTCCTAAAACTGACTTAAAAATTATTTTTATTTATTTATTAATGAGAAAGATAGGAGGTGAGAGAGGAAGAACCAGATACCACTCTGGTACATGTGCTGCTGGGGACTGAACTCGGGACCTCATGCTTGAGAGTCCAGTGCTTTATCCACTGCAACACCTCCCAGACCACCTAAAACTGACTTTTTTCAGCATAAAGACAGTGGCCATTATCTCTATTACCCACTAGACCATCTGTACATAGTAATTATTTTTATTTATTTATTATTGGGCAGAGAGGGAGAAATTGAGAGGGGATGGGGATAGAGAGAGGGAGAGAGACAGATACCTGCAGTCTCGCTTCATCACTTATGAAACTTTCCCTCCACACGTGGGGATCAGGGGCTTGAACCTGGGTCACTGTGCACTGTAATGTGAGCTCTTAACCAGGTGCACTGCCACCTGGCCCCTTGTGCCTAGTAATTCTATACTCACTCAGCACCAGCTTTCACAGACCTGATCTTTCATCTTTAATTCCTTTCTTAAACAATTTTTACTGTCTTTATTTATTTACTGGACAGACAGTCAGAAATCAAGAGAAAAGGGGGAGACAGAGAGGGGGAATCCTGTTTCACTGCTCACAAAGCTTTCCCCTGCAGATTAGGGACAGGGGACTCAAACCTGGGTCCTTGCATGCTGTGACATGTGTGCTCAGCCAGGTGTGCCACCACCTGGTCCCTCCATTTTTAATTCATTTTTGTTGACATTTTATAAATTAAAATCACGATAACACATAGTGATATTAAAGTGTAATTTTCTCCTAGACCTTCTGATAATTGTCTCTAAAAACCGGGAGTCAATATTAACTAGCTCCTGTTCATTACGGTTTTAATTTATAAATTATTTCTGCAAGCCCATATATTAGCACAAAAAGCTACTCTGAGTATAGGCTACAATTTATAATGTCACTAAGGAGGAATATGAATCGCTCACAAAGGTAGGTGAGATTTTATTCTGCATAACTGTCTTCACAAGCCCATTATTTTTTGAAACTAAGAGATACTACATTGCCTTCTCAGGTGGGACGAGCTTTCAGAACTGTCCTCGGCTGGACAGTGAATCAGAAGAGCTCTCTCCTGGCAGCCCAGGAGCCAGAGGACACAGGTGCCCAGGGAACCTACCAGCGGGCCTGGTAGCCCCGCACGTATCTCTGCACGGTGACGGCCGCCTGGCGCATGCGGAGGAACTTCTTCCGCAACAACCACCCTCGGATGGTTTTCTGGATCCGGATACAGGCCACCCTCAGCTTGTCTGCCCTCAGCTTTTCCAGATAGGCCACTTGACCAGCACGGAAAAAGATCTTTGTCTTACCAAACTGGTACTTGTCCTTGTCCTATTTTTGGAAGAAATTATTTATTAGAAGTAGAAATGATTAACATTTAAATGAAGTTTAAAAAGCAGGAGGTATCTAAAAGCAGAATCAGTAATGAAATTAATCTATTAGCTAGAACTTGGGCTACGCAGCAATTAAGTTACGGAGTCAGATTTTTGATCGTATGCGAGCTGAGCAAGTAGAAGAGATTTTAAGGAAAACTGAAGTCTAAGAGTTACTTTCCACGATTATTCTACCTGAGATTATTCTCTGAGGCTCAAGACTTGATTGTGCGCTACCAGCAGCTATTATTTGCTTGTTTTATATTTAAATACTCAATAGATGGAGATGCTGACACTCCCTCTGACTGACCCAGGCTGTAAGGATTACATCAGGCTGTACTGTACATTCCACGAGAAAGCTGAAGGGCAAAGACACGAGTGTAAAGTATAAGAAGGGGGCAACACACACACATCCCACCCACAGCCAACGCTGTGTATTCATGTGTATTAAGTTTCTTAACAGCTGTTGGTTTCATCAAAGGTACCTGAAAATATACAAATTGTTATACATGTGTTTAAAATAGTCCATGAATTTCAGAACTTCTTTTACAAAATACAGTAATAGCTCACTGACTTTTGATCATAGAGTTGAACAGTAAACAGATATGCATGCTGTATATTACACTGTTATTCACTTTATCTAAAAGCATGCACGTTAGTTAATATCAAAAGGGCGGCATTTATTTCTAGTAACTAAAAGTATTACCTGAAATTTCAAGTGAAAACAGAAAGTAGCTTATCACTGTAAGTCTATGTTTTACAAGAAGCCAGAGATCTCCATATATATATATCTCAAAAATCTAAAATTATCTCAATTCGAGGATATAGCACAATGCTTATGTTTTTTTAAAAAAAAAAATGTCTTGACTGAGGCACCAAAGGTTGCAGGTTCAATCCCCAGTACCACCATAAGCCAGAGCTGAGCAGAATAGACATTATTTCAAGGGCCAGGAGGTGGTGCAAACAGTAGATCACACACATTATACTGAGCAGAGATATGAGTTCAATACCCCAGTCCTCACCTGTAGGTGTCCCATCCCTTCCCCGTCCCCGTCCCCCCCCCCTCCGCCTCCCTACCTCCCTCTCAACTTCTCTGTTTTTATCCAATAAATAAATAAATACTAAAAAAAAAAAAAAAAAAAAGCACCAACACAGGGAAAGGAACATTAGTGCTTTAAAAGAAATGTTAACCAAAGAAGGTATGTTATACTTAGTGAATATTACCTCAAAATGAAATCATCCAGCTAGACTAGTGTAAAAAAAAAAAAATTCTGACTCTTAAATTCCCCTAATTCCCACTTGGCTTTGCCTTTCTGATTTCTTGTCTCACTCACTCATCCTTTGATAGACATTAAAGCAGATTATACATATTTTTAAAATACGGCACTGTCTAAGATATATTGTTTCCTCAGGACAAGCCTTATTTTCTCTTAATCACACATAACATTTTGCCTGGTGTCTTCCGTATTAGATCAATTTTTATTAACAAAGATCAAATCCTAAAAGGAATGCCTCTCAAGTCATATCTAGACTCTACCATTCATAAGACAGCAAACCGCAGTCTTCACTAGTCTCAATGTCCTAACTACAGTGATCCCTGACCTCCAGGACACTGGGCCCCTGAATTCTCCTTCTCCAAATCTGGATTCAACATAAGATATCCCCAAGATTTGCAAATGTTATGGTCACAAATACTCTGGCCAATATCTATTCAGATAAAGGTAAGTGAAAAATCTTTCTTACCAGTATTAGTTTCTCTAATACATTCTTGCACGTTTGCTTTCTGTCACTCAGAACATCTTTTTGTTTCATTAGGACACGGTAGCGACTGAAAAATTCTTGGTAAGTCCATCTGTTGAAACAAAAACTCATCTTAACAATTTAAAGAAGCAAGAACCTCACACTAGAGCTCCCTGCATTTTAAAACCTAGGCATACCTTGAGGGGAAACCAGCCGCACTGATTCGAATGGTTTCCAGGACACCACATGCTCTCAGCTGCTGTACTGCCCTCTTCTCATCAAATCTGCATATGGAAATGAAATTCATCACTATGCATGGAAACCTGAGCACAATCACAAATTTCACAAATACTCTTCTCAGCCCAGAGATTAAATTCAATGCAAAGAGTCAAATGGATAAAGCAAGAGAGGAAGCATCTAAAGTTGGAGCAAGCAGTGGTCAAATGGAATATCATGTGTGAGAATAGGAAAGAGCAATGAACAGCAACAACAATGTCATCAATGAACAGCAACAACAGTGCCGTCATGAACAGTGACAACAGTGCTGCCATGAACAGCGACAACAGTGCCGTCATGAACAGCGACAACAGCACCGTCATGAACAGCAACAACAGTGTCGTCATCAACAGCGACAACAGTGCTGCCATGAACAGCGACAACAGCACCGTCATGAACAGCAACAACAGTGCCGTCATCAACAGCGACAACAGTGCTGCCATGAACAGCAACAACAGTGCCGTCATGAACAGTGACAACAGTGCCGCCGTGAACAGCGACAACAGTGCCGCCATGAACAGCAACAACAGTGCCGTCATGAACAGTGACAACAGTGCCGTCATGAACAGCAACAACAGTGCCGTCATCAACAGCGACAACAGTGCCGTCATGAACAGCGGCAACAGTGCCACCATGAACAGTGACAACAGTGCCATCATGACAGGCGACAACAGTGCCGTCGTCAATGAACAGCAACCACAGTGCTGTGTAGCTGAAAGAAAACATCCCCAGCGTGCTCTGGCAGTTACGTTTTTATGTTTTTTTTTTTTCCAGGGGCTCGAACCAGGATCCTTACACTGGCCCTTGCGCTTCGTGCCACATGCGCTTAACCCACTGCGCTATCACCTGGCCCCCTCTTCATATGCTTTTTTAAAATTCCCTTTTTGTTGCCCTTGTTGTTTTTATTGTTGTAGTTATTATTGTTGTTGTTACTGATGTCATCATTGTTGGATAGGACAGAGAGAAATGGAAAGAGGAGGGGGAGACAGAGGGGGGAGAGAAAGACAGACACCTGCAGACCTGCTTCACCACTTATGAAGTGACTCCCCTGCAGGTGGGGAGCCGGGGGCTCGAACCAGGATCCTTACTCCAGTCCTTGCGCTTTGCGGTGCCTGCGCTTAACCCACTGCACTACCATCTGACATCCTCATATGTTTTTATGTTTTTAAGGCAGCATTTGCAATAACCAAAATATGGATGTAACATAAATATTACTGACAGATGACTGAGTAAAAAAGTTATGGGATATATACTCAATAAAGTACTACATGGCAGCTAAAAAAAAAAGATGTGTTTTTTGAGACAAAATGGGTGAAACTGGAGGTGGTTATGCTTAGTGAAGTAAGTAAACGACAATTAGTAGACCTCAGAAGCAAACTTGAAAAAAACAAACAAATTTAGAAGCAAGCAAGCATACTCTTTCTAAGACTTGTGAGAGAGAACTAAGTGGTCACAGTGGTTTGGGAGGTGAAGTTGGGTTACAAACTATGGTGGTGGGTCTGGTGAGGAACTACACACTGTAATCGTACAATTTTTTTAATCCACTATTAATCACAAACAAAATTACCACCCTTAAAAAATAAAAATGAAAGGGCAAAGTGTAGATAGCTTAATGGTTATGCAAAAGACTCTCATGCCTGAGGCTCCAAAGTCCCAGGTTCAATCCCCTATACCACCATTAGCCAGAGCTGAGCAGTGCTCTGGCAATAATAAATAAATATAAAAATTAAAAAAAAAATCAAGGTGACATTTTTCAAACACTTCCACAGTAACAATCTTCCAGAGGCAATGTCTTTTTAGACCAGGCGCAAGGAGACTTTAGGTGCCCGCCACAGGTAGAAAAGACGCAAGGTCCCTGGTCTCTCTAAAGTAGTTTCAGAAGAACAACCTCCCTTGAATATCATGTGTTATATTGAGGACAGAAAAACCTAGGGAGTCAGGAATTAGTGCTTTTGTGGGCCTCTTTAGGACCTTACCCTCACTACAAACTAGCAATGGTAAAGACTGCCCCACTCTCCAAAGGGAGGTTGGGTGATCCTAGTCTACCACTCAAGGAGGACTGGTTCTACAATATGTGTAGCCAGCATGTTTTCAGCTGTGACCACAGACTGTGAGATCTGACTGGCAATGGTCATTCATACAGACTACTGAGCTCAATACGAATATACATGGGCCCTGGGACAGACTGATGTGGTAAGCATTTAGTTGTATTTCTTTATCTTTTCACGTCTGAGAACCACTCTATACTCTAACCTAGTTTTCAAGTTCTATTCTGTTCTCTGACATCATCATTTCAGACAGTATTTCTTGTATACCTTCATGTTAGCTATGAAGCTCAAGCTAAGATTACTAAACAGACTCTAATGCCTGAGGCTTTAAGATCCCAGGTTCAGTGCCCTCATAAGCCATAGCTGAGCGATACTCTAGTGGAAAAAAATATACAACAAAGCAAAACAAAAACTCCAAGCAAAGATTACTAAGGCCCTGGCCTCTTTATGGACACACCCAAAATAGATATCCTGGCCTCTTTCCACCACACGGTCCCTACTGACTGTATTCCTACTCCTTGGTCCCTGTTTATTCAACTATTTTGTCCTGCTTTATATGTCTGTTTTTTAATTTTTAAAATATTCATTTATTTACTGTTGAATGTAAAACATTAATTCACCAATAAAGAAATAAAAATAAAATGATATATATTGTAAAAATAAGAAAAATTATTTATTTATTCCCTTTTGTTGCCTTTGTTTTATTATTGTAGTTATTAAGGATGTTGTCATTGTTGGATAGAACAGAGAGAAAGGGAGAGAGGAGGAGAAGACAGAGAGGGGGAGAGAAAGACAAGACACCTGCAGACCCGCTTCACTGCTTGTGAAGCGACTCCCCTGCCGGGGGCTCGAACCAGGATCTTTACGCCAGTCCTTGCACTTTGCGCCACCTGTGCTTAACCTGCTGTGCTACCACCCGACTCCCTGATTTATATCTTACTACCTTTCAGCCACCAAGTCCCAGATTATTTTTTTTTAAGATTTTATTTATTTATTCATGAGCAATGATAGGAGAGAGAGAGAAAGAACCAGATAGCACTCTGGTACATGTGCTGCCGGTGATTGAAGTTGGGACTTCATGCTTGAGAGTCCAAAGCCTTATCCACTGCGCCACCTCCTGGACCACCAAGTCCCAGATTCTGCTACAATCCCATTCTGACCTCTCCTGGCAGATGATCTCACCAATGGGTCCAAGAATCTCACCTCTCCAGAGCCCTACCTCACTAGGGAAAGATAAAGACAGGCTGGGAGTATGCATTGACATGCCAACATCCATGTTTAGCAGAGAAGGAATTACAGAAGCCAGAACTCCTTTCTTAGGTGCCCCCAAAAGAATTTTAGTGCATACTCCCAGAAGGGAAAGTGTTAGGGGAAGATGACCAGAGGTCTCTGAACCCCAGTTCCACTGGGATCTGGAACTTGTATGAAAAGAAACTGGCTTTTGCACCATCACTGAGAGAGAAGTGATTCTGAAGAATACCAGAGGAGGTCAGGTGTTGCTTCTCTTATCTGAGAGGGAAGAAGAAAAAGGAAGGACAACTATGGGATGATTTCACTCAAAAGTATAATATAGCGAATTGAAACACATAAACTTGAAAAAAGAAAAATACATATAATCAACTCATAACTGTAACCTCTGGTGGTTACCGTTGGGGGAAGGAGACACAGAACTTGGCAGTGAGAGTGGCATAGAATTATACCTCTATTGTCTTATTATACTGTAGATCACTAATAAGTAGATATTTTAAATAGAAGAGTGAGGGGTAACCATGGAGATAAAAACTAAGATGGTAGAGAACTACTCGATATAAGACCTCCTAACTATGAGTTTTCCTCTATAATACACGAGGAGTTATCCAACTAGACTACCTTCTGTTGGTCTGACAATACTTATAAGGCATGGACATTATTATTTATTTATTTCTTTCTATTTTACTGAATAGGACAGAGAGGAGTTGATGGGATAGGAGAGAGAGATGGAGAAAGACACCTGCAACCCGCTTCACCATTTGTAAAACTTCTCTCCTGCAGGTGGGGATTGGGAGCTTGAACCTAAGTCCTTGTGCCTGGTAATATGTGTGCTTAACTGGGTGTGCCACTGCCCAGCTCCCAACATGGACACCTTTAATTCAGTAGCTGAGAAATACTTACGTGAAGGGGAATTTGAAGTCATTAGGCTTAATACAGCGTACATAATGAGGGGTAGTGGCATTCAGTGTCTCCATAAGCAGATGAAGGGAGTTTCGGAACTGCAGGAAAAGAAGCAAAAGGGAGCATAAAGATTGTGTTAAAGTCATTGATGATGTAAAGCAATTAAAAAATTCCTTTCAAGGACCTAAATCATTGAAATGGCTTTGCACCTAAGAACTTGACTGACCTTCAGAAGGGGAACTGTTACTAGTCAAGACTGTTAATGATTTTAAGTTATTAATTTGTTTGTTTTTTCCAGTTTTACTGCAATAGTTGACACACATAGTTATTTAAGTTATATAGCAATATATATGGTGAAATGTTTACAACAGAAAGTCTGGCTAGCATGTTATCTTGTGTAGAAAGAATAAAAAGAAAAAGCAAGATGAGAACTCTTAGATACTATAATTCACTGTTACTGCAGAGCTAACTATAGTTATTATTATGCTCTTAGTTCTTATTTATCTTTTAACTACAAGCTGAATCTGTAAGTTTTCACTATTGGTTTTATTTATTTATTTATTTATTTATTCCCTTTTGTTGCCCTTGTTTTATTGTTGTAGTTCTTATTGTTATTGATGTCGTTGTTGGATAGGACAGAGAGAAATGGAGAGAGGAGGGGAAGACAGAGAGGGGGAGAGAAAGAAAGACACCTGCAGACCTGCTTCACCGCCTGGGAAGCGACTCCCCTGCAGGTGGGGAGCCGGGGGCTCGAACCGGGATTCTTACACCGTCCTTCCGCTTTGCACCACATGTGCTTAACCCGCTGCGCTACCGCCTGGCTCCTATTGGTTATTTTTTTAAAGAAATATTTTATTTATTATTTTTACAACTACAGAGAGAAACTGAGAGGGCAGGGGGAGGTAGAGAGGAAGTGTACCTGCAGTACTGTTTCACCACTTGTGAAGCTTCCCATCTTGCAGGTGGAGAACAAGGTCACGAACCAGGGTCCTTGCACAATGAAGCATGTGTGCTCAGCCTGGTGGACTACTGCCCTGTCCCTCACTACAGGTTCCTCACTGATTTAGCACTGGACTGCAATGGGGGGAGGCAGGGGAATGTGTGTGGATGTATGTATAAGACACAACATATTCACCAACAGTTTGTGGCTTTTAGTTAACATTTGCTAAACTCCTACCATTCAGAAGTTTATTTTACTAAACAGACATTAACCTGCTTTCTGTCCCTTTATTACCCTCCCTTGTGCAGGTTCATAATCAAATCAAACAGATGGACAGAGTCAGAGTCCTATGATATACCCAGTGCCCCAAACACAGGAGCAGTCTTCGGTTTATCAGCACCCCCGCCAGAGAGGCACCTGTGTTATAACTGATGAGCCAGCAATGACACACCACAATCATCTGAAGTTTACGGTTTACATTACAGTTCACTCCCCCCCACCCTCCCTTTAATAAAGGTTTCTGTAGCTTTCTGTTGTGGGCTCAGAATTTTGACAAAAAATATAAGGCAACTTTACTACCAGTCCACTGCCAGGAAAATGCTCAGTGAGGTCAATGCAAGACTTACTTGCTTTCTCTTTCTCCCGAATAAATAAATATTAAAACAGCTGATTTTATTTATTTAAGCCAAATATATTTTCTCAAGTGCAATGGGAATTTTGCTGTAAGATACAGAAACAAAGGGAGTGAGTGGGAGAATGGAGAATATAGGCAGGGCAAGACACTGGCCCCTTAATAATGGCCCTTTGGGTCAACATCACACTTCATCATCCTTGGATTCCCACACAAATATAATGGGCCTAGACCCTATCGGATCCTTCTCTCAAGCACCACTGGTCACTTCCATCAGGAACGGCATCATAAGCCCTCTTGTGGGCCCTCCCAAGACCTTGCCCTCTCCACAGAGCAGCGATGGTAGGGACAGGCCCATCTCTGAAGGGAGACTGAGGTCTCCTGCCCTGGCACTTGAGGAAGACGGGTCCTGAAATGAGCGCAGCCTCCAATGTTCCCAGCTGTGACCATGAGCTGTGAGCTCAGACCAACAGGGACTCAGAGGTGACACAGGCTTTGATGCTAAATGTAAACACACACTCACACACTCTCACTCAGTCACACACACACACACTCACACACACACACACACTCAGTCACACACACAGTCACACACACACACACACACACACACTCAGTCACACACACACACACTCAGTCACACACACACACACACACACACACACACACACTCACACACACACTCACACACACACACTCACACACACAAACACACACATTCACACACACTCACACACACATTCACACACACTCACACTCACACACATACACACACACACACACACACACACACACACACACACTCATACTCAGTCAGTCACACACACACACACAGTGGGTCAGGCAGATGGAGCTAGTTAATTTTTAAAAAATATTTATTTATTCCCTTTTGTTGCCCTTGTTTTCTTGTTGTAGAACTCAATGGGGTTTACAGTCAACAATATTTATACCCCTTCCCCATATTAGGGAGCTACTCTCTTCCCTGATCCAGCTTTCTGGTCCTTTTTTCAGCCATGGCATCATCTCCTCAGGGGAAAAAAAGAAAAAGAAAAACAAACAAACTAGTATAGCCACAGGCCCTTTGATATATACTAAAATATCCCTACTAGCTATCTACAAAATGGAGGACCCCCCAACTCTTTATATGAACTATTCCAGCCTTTAGATTCATGATTAGTCAACATTTTTTATGGCTTTATATGTTAACTTTCTTTTCAGTCACCAGGTTCCAGACGCTAGCAGGGCACCGACCAGACTTCCCTGGACAGACAACCCCACCCATGTGTCCTGGAGCTCTGCTTGCCCAGAGCCCTTCCCCACTAGGGAAAGAGAGAGACAGGCTGGGAGTATGGACCGACCTGTCAACGCCCATGTTCAGCGGGGAAGCAGTTATAGAAGCCAGACCTCCTCCCCACCTTCTGCATCCCACAGTGACCCTGGGTCCATACTCCCAGAGGGAGTATGAATAGGAAGAATAGGAAAGCTACCAGAGGAGGGGAGGGGATACAGAGTTCTGGTGGTGGGAATTACGTGGAGTTGTGCCCCTCTTATCCTCTAGTTTTTGTCAGTGTTTCCTTTTTATAAATAAGATTTTTAAAAAAAATTTTTAAAAGATTTAAATCTCAAAAAAAAAAAAAGAAAAAGAAAAGAAAAAGGGGGTGATTATGCATAAGTACAGACAGACAGACAGTGGTAGAGATGATGGTTGGATGGTTGGCCCATGTCTACAACCTTAGGGGAACTGCGGTGGCTTGCGGTGGGGAGACTGAAGATTCAGAACCCTGGTGGTGGGAACAGAGTGGATTTATACCCCTGTTAACATGAAATGTTGTAAATCAACATTAAATCACTAATAAAATATTAAAATTTTAAAAAATTTAAAAAACCCAAGAATATAACCAGGGTAGGGCTGTCATTAGGGACACAGTCTGGAGACTACGGCTCTGCGTGAAGTCTGGCTTCCTATGTGCACTCATCACAGAGTCCACACATAGGAACGTGAGCTGATTAACATTCTGTCTCCCCTCCAAAGTCTCAGGCATGGGCACCACTTCCCATTTCACACAGAGCAAAAGGCTCTACACCTACTTACAAAGCTATGGAAAGAAGACCAAGGCTTCCGCTGAACTCAGGAGGCGAGACTGCTACAGCCTCCTCTTCAACTCACCTGGTGCCCCACTGTCCTCTTATGTTCTTTGGCCACCTGGCCTGGCCGGCCTTTGGCAGCCTTCGCAGAATGGTGGCTGAGGGGCGTGCGTCCTGTAGAGGCGGCTGATGTTGGACTGGTGGCTTTGTCGTCATCTTGAAATAACTCTGGTAGCATCTTAAACTGAGTCAGAAATAGCAAAAGCAAACTGTATTCTGAATCCAAATTTAAATTAAGTTTTCAAAGAAGAAACACTATAAAGATGTAGTTATGATTCCCTTCCTTAACCTCATCCAGTCACCTACTGGAAAGAGCATCTGTTCTAGAAGCCAAAAATCTAGGAGGCGTGGGGGCACGAATGCTACAGAAACATGATGAAAATGTAGTCATTGTACAATTTGTAGTAATTCTACAATTCTTAGGAGAATAAGCAGAAAACCCTACATGTGAAATCTTAACCTATAGCAAGTGGCTACTTCAAACATTGCTGATTTTTGAATGGTATTTTGTGAACAAAATACTAATGAAAGCCCCCCCAACCCCCCACACACTTTCTTTTTTCAAGATAGAGACAACAAGGCAGAAAAGCAGAGTGTCTCTTAAAAGAGAGAGAGGAGTGAACAAGTGAGAAAAAGAAAGAGGAGGAGGGTGGGATAGTGAGGTTATAAATTCCTTGACAACAAACATAAAACCTCACAATGCCATGGTGCAGTATGCCGGCACACCCGCCCTGGCGACAGAGCTGCGGGGATCTGTGCAGACGCACAGCCGACTGCGGGTGGATCCGTCTGTGCAAACGCACCACGCACTGCGGGTGGATCCGTCTGTGCAAACGCACCACGCACTGCGGGTGGATCCCGTCTGTGCAAACGCAACACGCACTGCGGGTGGATCCGTCTGTGCAAACGCACCACGCACTGCGGGTGGATCCGTCTGTGCAAACGCACCACGCACTGTGGGTGGATCCGTCTGTGCAAACGCACCACGCACTGCGGGTGGATCCCGTCTGTGCAAACGCACCACGCACTGCGGGTGGATCCCGTCTGTGCAAACGCACCACGCACTGCGGGTGGATCCCGTCTGTGCAAACGCACCACGCACTGCGGGTGGATCCCGTCTGTGCAAACGCACCACGCACTGCGGGTGGATCCCGTCTGTGCAAACGCACCACGCACTGCGGGTGGATCCCGTCTGTGCAAACGCACCACGCACTGCGGGTGGATCCCGTCTGTGCAAACGCACCACGCACTGCGGGTGGATCCGTCTGTGCAAACAGCAAGAGCAACAGCAATGGGGAAAATGACCTCTAGGAGCAGTGGACTGGTAGTGCAGGCACCAAGCCCCAGCAATAACCCTATAGGCAAAGGAAAAAAAAAAAAGAAAAAGAAAAAGAAAATCAAATACTTTTTTGATGACTCCTAGTATATAAGTATTGAACTGAGTCACATGTAAAATTCTTCCTTAGTAGTTTTTGGCCTGCAAGAATGTTATTAGGGATAGGCACAATCTTGGTTGATGCATCAACCAAAAGATAAATATGATAAAATGATAAAAATGATAAAAATGTGTACTAAATTCTCTTTTTTAACCCTGAATATAGATCACTAATCTCTATCTTGCCTACTCTGAACACAGCAGTACATCATTCCCCATGAGAACCTTCTAGACTTTCTGCTGCAATAGGAACAAAATCCACTCCCTTTATCATACACCCTCATAGGAATGTAACCACTATGCTTCAGTCACACTGGCTTTTTTTTTTTTTTAAAAAAAGTGGTCCTTACTTTCTTTGCCATCTGCTGTGACCTGTGACACAGTCACATGTACTTACTGTTCAGAGGCTAGCCAAGTATCCCATCCTCAGAGAGGCCCTCTCTAACCACCTCAATTAATGGAGCAACTTATCCTTGCCTAAGTTTAGTCATCTTCTAGCTTGGTATCATTTAAAAATTTTCTTTATAGCACTTACTTCTTGATGATGCTATGTAAATAAGATTAAGCTGCTATTATCTATTCCCCAGAAGAACACGGACCTTCTATCTCATTCACCTCACTAAATTTCTAGTTTCTCAAAAATATTTTATTGACTTTATTTTAATAAGAGAGATCCTGAGAGAGAGCGGGAGAGAGAGAGAGAGAAAAGAGAGGGGTGGAGTGAGAGAGAAAGAGACCAGAAAACTGCTCAGCTTCTGCACTGCAACCCAGCCCCTCCAGTAAATTTCTTCAAAATGACATAGAAATAAAGAAAGTTTACTTTCATAATCTCTCACAAAAGTATAAGTCTGGAACTGCTGGAGAGGCAATAATTTCACGTAAGACTGAAAGACAGCCGGGATTTCTGGAGGTGTGGCCATGGAGTAGCAGTTGCTGAAAGATTGTTCCCATGATCAACTACATAAAACCATAAAAATTCACCTGGGATCTCACAAAATTACAACTGGGACTTCTGAAGAAATTCACCTAGCCAGAAGTGGGTGCAGGCTCACCTGGAAATAGGCAAGGGAGATATTCTCAGGACAAAAGAAACAGCTTACTACCATACCACCCTAACTTTCCTGGGCAGAAGACCTCACCAATGTGTTCAGAAGTCTCACCTCTCCAGAGCCTTACCCCACTAGGGAAAGACAGAAACAGGCTGGGGATATGGATCGACCTGACAACATCCATGTCAGTGGTGAAGCAATCATAGAAGCCAGAATCTTCCACCTTCTACACTCCCAAAAAAACTTTGGTTCATACTCCCTGGGGAATAAAGAACAGGGAAGTTTCCAATGGAAGGGATGAGACATGGAACTCTGGTGGTGGGACTTGTGTGGAATTGTACCTCTGTTATCTTACAATCTTGTTAATCATTACTGAACCACCATGGGGGCGGAGAAAGAAAGGAAAGAAGAATGAGCTTATGCTGGCAACAAGAAGGTAGGGAGGACCTGGTTGAAAACCAAAGCTATATGATCTACCCAGCAGGTTCCCAGAGGCCAGAGTACAGAATAAAACAGTATTAAGGTCCTATTTTGTCACCAAAGGCACTAAATCTACCCAGGGACGTGTGGTAGAATCTACCCCCCTCCCCTCCAACAACATGTAGACAGCACAGTCACAGGGCCACCTGCTGGATGAACAACAGAAACCATGGTAAATGCTCAGAAGCAACCAAAACAATACAAACTACCTAAGACATCTGGGGAAAAATGTCAGAGACAGAATTCAGAAAACTCATTATGAAGGCAATCAAGAATCTAAATTTAACATACAGAAACAAATTCAAGAACTCTGAGATGATTTTACCAAGAGTTATAAAATACATGTGTGTGCAAACACACTCACACTCTCTTAACAGAGTTGCAGGGTGTGAGGACACTGTGAATGGAGTTTTGGCTCAGGTACCAGGCTAGGAAGGATACTAAGTCAGGTCGGGTAGAGGAGGTACAGCTACCAACACACCATCAGTTCACAGAAAGGTTTAGGAAAAATGAAGCACTTCTCCATGAAATAACAGACTCCTCAGAAAGATGAATGTGAGAGTTATTGGGATTCCTGAGGAAGAAGAGAGGGAAAGAGGAGTAGAGAAGATATTCGAAGAAATCACAACAGAACATTTCTATACCCAGGCAACATTCAAAACATAGACATCCAGGAAGCTGAACAAACAGGCAGGTTCTTGAATCCAAAACAGCAAGACATATCACTGCAAAACTATTCAAAATCAAGGACAAGAAAAAAATATTGCAGGCTGCTAAGGAAAGGAAGAAACTGACCAACAGAGGTTGAACCAACAGGCTTTCATTCTCATCACAAACCCTATAGGCAGAGGGAGTGAAATGACATATTCAAAGTATTAAAAGATAAGAACTGCCAACTCAAAATACTCTAGCCTGCCAAATTATTCTTCAAGTACGAGGAAGAAAACTCTCCTCATACATACAGAAAATGAAGGAATCCATCACCACCAATCCTGCGTTGCAAGAATTACTGAAAGAAGCTCCCTATGAAAAGAAGTGGCAGAGTTCCAACCATGAACGAGGTGGTCAGCCGTAAAATAAAACCAGGAGCACAAACAACAAAGGCAGAGAAAACGAGGACATAGGAAAAGGGAAGGCAAAATGGACAGAGAAATAGGATCAAATGTTGGTAAACTATGGCTAATTTATATATATATAAAAAAGATTATTGTAGATCTTGTAATGTAGACACAACACTCATGACTTAATGACATTATTAAAAGAATTTAACAACTTATCCAAAAATTCATTGGAACCACAAAAAGCTCAAACTGTCAAAGCACTTCTGAGCAAAAAGGAAATAAATGGAGGTATCATGTTCTCCAGTGTTCCTTTATCCTACAAAGCAACAGTAATTTAAACAGCATCATACTGGAATAAAAATGAACACTTGACCAACGGAAAAGAACTAAGCGCCCAGAACACAGCCACCTAACATATGACAAAGAGGCCAAAAGCACTCAGTGGGGAAAAGAAGGCTTCCTCCATAAATGGTGCTGGGAAAACTGGACAGCCACATGTAGAAAAGTGAAACTAGACCACCATTTAATGCCATGCACCAGATCAGATAAAAAATGGACCAAAGATCTGAAGAACAGACCAAAAGATCTAATATGTATAGAATAAAATAGTCCCCAATTTTGTTTTACCTCGGATAGAACTTGAAGAAATAGTGTTGGGTGGAATGAGACAAAGAGGAGGGCTGAATATCGCATGGCCTCACTCATAGGCAGAATTTGGGAGACAGAGACAGAAAGGGAAAACACAAACTGAAAACGGGGATTGGGTTTGATATACTGCAAAGGCCTCTGGGGAGAGAGAAGAGCATCCTGGGGCAGGGAGAGGCTCTGGGCTCCTAAGTCTGGGGTTGCGCATGCTTTGTAGGCACCTGCCATGCGGACACGGGAAACTGTACCCATGTGTCAACAACTGTACTTTAAAGCACGGAG
The DNA here is from genome assembly GCF_950295315.1 of Erinaceus europaeus. Classification (NCBI taxonomy): domain Eukaryota; kingdom Metazoa; phylum Chordata; class Mammalia; order Eulipotyphla; family Erinaceidae; genus Erinaceus; species Erinaceus europaeus. Next base: position 78,110,106 of record NC_080179.1, on the reverse strand, counting down.
CCCCCTCCCAATAAAATGGAAAAGCAAAAAAACTGAATTTCATCACTGCACCGTAGTTACGAGTTGGGCCAGAGTTTTAAATTGACTTGATGAGTCATACTAGCTCTGAGGTCTCTGTTCCCCACTTTATTCATCTACAAAGTGGAAGTAATGACACTGTCATCTTATTTTAAGGATTACTAAGTACTGACACTTGTAAGGCATTTAAAGTAGGATTTGACACAGCACCATATATATAGAATTAAAACTATGGTGAAGCTAGCTTTCTTAGATAACTGCTATTTAAAAGGTAATGCTTAAATCACTGACATTTTATTGAATATATCCTGACTACAGAACATTCATGCATGGCTACCTTGCTTGCTTTAAGGACTTTGATTTGTTCTTCAAACACAGTGTCTTTATTCTTTTCCAGAAAGCCTTCACACTGGTATTCCACCTGAAAACACATGGAAAAATCTCCTTAATAAAACTTCTGAACAAATATCATTATCATTGACAACAAAAACATCTACAGGCTTAGGCTATATGACTGGTTCCTAACAAAGTGGTATCTTTAGTTTCCTTCTAATGATCAGTATCCCTCTCAGTAAGAAAGTTAAGTCTAGAGTGAATCTCCCAAATAGTATTTTACCGTGGAGTAGCGGTAACAATGATTAACTGTCTAAAAGACCCTTTCAATTCCATGGATAAGCAAAGAGAAAAAAAGGTAATTCTTCTCAGATGATGTCATTCGTAGGTGGATATTAATTATTTATTTTGAGAGGGAAGAGAGAGAGAAAGAGAGAGAGAGAGAGGTATAGAGAGATACTGCAGCACTCCTCACTGCTTATAAAACATCCCTCCCCACAGCTGGGGAAGAGGTGTTTGAACCTGAGTCCTCGTGTGTGGTAATGTACATACGCAACCGGCTGTGCCTATTAGTTAAGAACATAGAGAAGCAAGACAGTACAGTCAGGTAAAACTTTTTTTTTAAAAAAGATTTTATTTATTTATGAGAAAGACAGGAGGAGAGAGAAAGAACCAGACATCACTTTGGTACATGTGCTGCCAGGGATTGAACTCAGGACCTCATGCTTGAGAGTGTAGTGCCTTAGCCACCGTACCACCTCCTGGACCACTAAGGTAAAACTTTAATTGGTTGTGATGTATTGCACCAAAGTAAAAAAAGGACTCTGGGGAAAGAGGAGTAAGGATGAAATAGCGGGTTCTCTGGGGTCCTAGGGCTTGATGACATAAAAGGACCTAGGCTGGGGGAGAGTGTTTTGCAGACACCTAGATGTTAACAACTACACTATAAGCCATTAACCACCTGCCCCACCACACACACCCCCCCCCCCCACCACCACCACCACCACCACCACCACCACCACCCATGCTAGACAACGGCTTTCTTTCACATCTGATCCAATGTATCTCCTACACAAGCTCACTACCCAGTGGGGGTCCATTTCCTTTCAGGAGAGGGAAGATTAAAAAAGAAGAGAGTGGGGCCAGGTGGTGGTGCAGCTGGTTGAGCACGCCTGTTACAGTGCGCAAGGACCCAGGTTTGAGCCCCTGGCCCCCACCTGCAGGGGGAAAGCTTCACAAGTGGTGAAGCAGGGCTACAAGTGTCTCTCTGTCTCTCTCCCTCTCTATCACCCCCTTCCCTCTCAATTTCTGAATGTCTCTATCCAGCAAATAAAGAAGAGAGTAACAAAAGGAACATGTCTGTCTGACAAAGGACAAGTAGAAAAGCTGAGGATGGATGATGGTGGAGGCTGGATAAATACTGCGCGAACGAGTGACTTTAAGCCTCTCCTACTCAAGGGACTGTCCAGACTCTGACCAATCCTGGGGAAGTTTTAAAGTCATTACAAACTTCACCTGCAGGGGTAAACCTTTGCAAGTGGTAAAGCAAGGCTGCCGGTGTCTCTCTGTCTCCCTTTTCCTCTTATTTCCGGCTGACTAAATGAGTAAATAAATGAATAAATAGATAATGTTACTACAAGACTTTCAGGCAATATTAAGGCAGACAAAGAAACCCCTTGAGTATTGAAGGAATAATCAAGGAAGCTTGGCCCAAAACCTAGTCTACAACTTGTTAAATTATAGTGTCCTGACTCCCAATTTCTTTTTTTTTAAATTTTTTATTCTTTATTTATTAGTTGGATAGAGACAGCCAGAGATCAGGAGGGAAGGGGGAAATAGGGAGGGAGAGAGACAGAGAGACACCTACAGCCCTGCTTCACCACTTGCAAAGCTTTCCCCCTGCAAGTGGGGACCAGGGGCTCAAACCTGGGTCCTTGTGCCCTCAACCAGGTGTGTCACCACCCAGCCCCTCTCCTATTTTCCTCTTATTATTATTGTTTTTAGTGATTTAATATTGATGTACAAAATTATAAGATGACAGGAGTATATTCCACATCATTCCCATGGCCAGAGCTGCGTGTCCCCATTCCCTCCATCGGAAACTACAGGGGTTCAACATCATAGGTATGTGTTGACTGCTCTTCCTTCTTCCTCCTCTCTTCTTTTTTATTGCCACCACAGCTGCCGCTAAAGCCTAGTGCTGGCACTACGAACCTGTAGCTCCCAGACACCAATTTTTCCCTTTTTTTTTGGATAGGATAGAGAGAAATTGAGGAGAGGGGAGGTAGGGAGGCAGAGAGAGACCTGTAGACCTCCTTCACCACTCATGAAGCAGCCTCTCTGCAGGTGGCGAGCAGGGTTTCAAACCCAGGCCCTTGTGCATGGTATTATATGAGCTTAACTGGGTACACCACTGCCTGGCCCCTGGTTGACTATTATTTCCCTATCTATCTGTCTACCTACTATCTATCTTTTTGTCCACTATTTTCTATTGTCCTGATTTCTCTTCCTTAAAAAAAAAATTTATTGGGGAATTAACAGTTTACAATCATCAGTAAAATAGAATACAATGGCTTGTACATGTGTAACATTTCTCAGTTTTCCACATAACAGTTCAAACCCCACTAGGTCCTCCTGTCTTCCAGGACCTGAGCCCTCCACCCCAGCCCCAGAGTCTTACTTTGGTGCAGTACACCACTCTCTCTTCCTTTCTAAGTCATATCTACACCGATGACTACTTCCAAGTGTCTCGACTCCTATTTTCTTGGTAGAATATTGAACTTGTGAAACAGCAAGTCTGTATGCCTGGTTAGTACAAATCCACAAATCAGCAATTTCTATTCTTAAGCCCCTGGGGTCAGTGTGTTTTAGGACTGAGGCAGCAACCCGTAATCAAACAGATTCAATATTATTATTGAATAATAATTCAATTGTTATTGAATATAACAATTCTATATTGAAGTTCGCAAATATCCAGTTGAGCTGGGATAAAGACTGCAGATAACTTTGTGCTAATCATGTTGAATCAGAGATTAGGTTTAGTCACTAAATGAATTATGAAGATACTTTTATTTAGACAGATAATTGTAGTCCTATATTTCATAATAACATTTTGTTAAAGGGAAAACCAACATACCAACACCAAAGAATATCTTTCCTATAAGGTCTTAGAAGAATGCAAGCTTCAGCAAAGAATAATATGATAGCATCTGAACACTGATTTCCCCCCTTCTTCTAACTTACGTATCCAAATAAAAAGAAGATTATAAAGCTTCCTTACTTTGTCAGCAAAATGTTGGATGATGAAAGCTTTGTTTGACAGACGGGGCTTTTCAAAAAGTGCACATTTGTTCAAGTGTGTGTTGTACAATTTTTGGGCCCAGGTGTCATCTGTACCTTTTGGCATCTATATTCAGGGTTAAAAAAGAGAATTTAGTACACATTTTTATCATTTTTATCTCTTGGTTGATGCATCAACCAAGATTGTGCCTATCCCTAATAACATTCTTGCAGGCCAAAAACTACTAAGGAAGAATTTTACATGTGACTCAGTTCAATATTTATATACTAGGAGTCATCAAAAAAGTATTTGATTTTCTTTTTTTTTTTTTTTTTCTTTGCCTATAGGGTTATTGCTGGGGCTTGGTGCCTGCACTACCAGTCCACTGATCCTAGAGGTCATTTTCCCCATTGCTGTTGCTCTTGCTGTTTTTTTTTTTTTTTTTGGATAGGACAGAGAGAAATTGAGAGAGGAGGGGAAGATAGAGAGGGGAGAGAAAGATAGACGCCTGCAGACCTGCTTCACCACTTGTGAAGTGGCCCTCCTGCAGGTGGGAGGCTTGAACTGGGATCCTTTCAAAGGTCCTTGAGCCTTGCACCTTGTGTGCTTAACCTGCTGTGCCAGGCCTCCTTGATTTACTTTTAAAACAACAAAAACCTTACAAATAAAAGATGAATCATCGTGACTATCTTTTTTTTAAACTGCCACCAGGGTTATCACTGGGGCTCAGTGCCTACATGGCAAATCCACTGCTCCTGGTAGCCCTTCTCCATCACCCCTTCTCTTTGCTCTCATTAGATAGGACAGACAGAAAAAGGAGAGGTTGATAAAGAGGGACAGAGACAGAGAGACACCTGAAGCCCTTCTTCACTGATAAAACTTCCCCTGAAAGTGGGGATGGGGTTTGAAACTTGGTCCCCGAACATGGCAGTCCGGCCCTCACACATGTGCTCTTAACTAGGTGCACCACCACCACCTCTCCCCTCTCCTCTCTCTCTCTCTCTCTCTTTCTCTCTCTCTCTCTCTCTCTCTCTCCCTCTCTCTCACACACACAGACTTTTTTTTTTACCAGGGCACTGATCAGCTCTGGCTTAGGTAGTGTGAGGGAATGAACCTGCGACGTCCGGAGCCTCAGACATGCATAACCATTACGCTATTCACCCCCATCCTCTCACACATATTTTTAAAGATTTGTTAAAGAAGGATCACATCTACACACAGTTAAATATTTTCATAAATCAGAAAGGCGCAAAATGGAGAGCAATATCCTCTTGTTATTTCTACCAACTTCATTACTTTTCTGCTTTTAAAAGCACTTACATAAATACGGTTATCCTATAAACCCTTCATAGTAGTACCTTCATAGTAGTAGCATTCTCATATTTGAAGCCACCAGGACTTCACTGATTTATTTTTTTGTTATTATGGAAACTGTCAGGATGACTAAATATGTAACTTGATTGATCTTGAAAATATACTCAAAGGGTGAATTCCCAAAAATTCCATTGCTAGATCAAAATATATATGTTCTTACAGTTTTGAAAAATATTCTGAAATTGTCTCTGAAATACACTGCATTAATTCATGCCCTTCACTGACAGCATAATAGATGCAACAAGTGTTATTTGATGTTACTAAGTGAAAGGTAGCATCATATTTAAACTCGTCTAACTTCTAGGAAGAAAGCAGTGTTCCATCTTTGTTTTGATTTGCATTTGCCTCCTGAGTGAGGCTAGGCACCTTTGCATTATATACACCATTAAAATTATAGGGAATCTGGATTCCCCGGAGGACCTATGGCAAATTGTGACATATGATATATAAGCCAGAGAGAAATTAAGAGTGGAGGACAGGCTATTCGTCTACAAGGCAGTGGGTATCCTTTTGTTTTGCCAGGTGCCATATAGATATTTATAAAAGCACTCATGGCCCACACGAATTTATCAGCTTAAAAGTTAGCACTCTGGGCCAGTAAAATAGCTCACTTGAGTAGTGTGATGCTCTTCCATGTACATGACCCAGGCTTGATACCAGCCCCCACCATACTGAAGAAAACTTCACTGCTGTGGTCTCTTTTACACACACTCTCTTAAAACAACAACAACAACAAAATACTACTTAATGATATTCTGAAAAAAGCTGAGATTATCATGGCAGAGCCAGACCAAATGACTTGGTGGGACTTCTACGAGCTATAGGCCAGATGATCCTGCTAAGTCAGTATTGTTCCAATATACTACATCTTCAAATATTAAAGCTGAAACTCCCAGCCTACCACAAACAGCAGAAATAAAGAGTAACTAGTTTACTTAAACAGTATGGACATGGAGAAGTAGTATTCAAAATATGTTGTGCACAATTTCTTGAATGTCTTCAAATATATCACTGAACAAAAAAAGCATGAAGTATATTGTTAACAAAAACAGTGGCATTTTTCACTTTACAGCACAAACAAGAAGGAAAATTCCTGTTTCACTTGTAATTATAAGTCTTTGAGTCTAGTCACCCTTCAGAGTGTAAGCTAGAGAGAACCTCTTTTCTTGCCACAATGACACCTTGTAGTATATGAAGGAAGCTCTCGTTAGAACCTCTTGGCTTCTCACCTTGCTATTTCTATTTTAACAGACTTAAGTACAGCATTGAATCATACTGACCTTGCATTCCTCATCCAGCAAATCTAGAACGCCCAGTTTAGATTCTATTAGGTTAATGCAAGGCTGATTATCATAAAAATCTATAAGAGTCCATGGAATTTGCTCCTTCATATATTCTTCTTGTTCTAATTTGAAGACATGCTAAAAAGAAAGAAAAAGGCTGGCATTGGATAATTACCATCAATAACTGTTAACTAAGAAATGACATGTACATACGTACTCTAAGAGGATACCAATATAATTTTAAATAGTCTAACAATAGCAACAACAATCTTGTGGGAGAAATATAACTCACATACAGAGAACATTATCAGAAGGCAGCTACACATCAGACAGTAAAACCTCACCTATATAGGATTCTTGGTCAGTTGTAGAAAATGTATTACATAGCTTATAACAGTTTTTTTTGTAATATATGTTTTTTGACTGATAAAATTATTGCACGGTTCTGAAAAAAACTGCACAAAGCAGTATTTTATATAGCCTTGAACAACCATGAGTAGATACTTCCCAGATAACTAACTTTGCTGGGTGATAGTACAGAATAACAAAGTATTGGGTTGTTGGAAAAGTCATGGCATATTTTTGCACAGAAAAAGACATCATGACTTTTCCAACGACCCAATAATTCTCTCTCTTTCTTTGCCTTTTTTTTTTTTTTCTTTTCCCTCCAGGGCTATTGCTGGTGTTCAGTGCCTGCACTATGAATCCACTGCTCTTGGAGGCCATTTTCCCCATTTTTGTTGTGCTAGTTTCTGGCATTTTTTCTTTTTTATTGTTACCATTGCTGTTGGTGTTGCTGGCTAGGACAGAGAGAAATCAAGAGAGGAGGGGAAGACAGAGAGGGGGAGAGACAGACAGACACCTGCAGACCTGCTTCACCGCCTGTGAAGTGACTCCCCTGCAGGTGGGGCGCCGGGGGCTCGAACTGGGATCCTTACGCCGGTCTTTGCAATACGTGCCATGTGCACTTAACCCATGTTTGCCTCTTTTTTAAATGAAGTACTAAAGAATGAACCCAGAGTTCTGCACATAGGCAATGCCACTGAGTCCCCTTCCCAGCCAGGGCCAGAGCGGTGGTACACTCAGTTAAGTGCACACATTACTACTCCCAATCCAGCTTTTATTCTATGCTTTTGAGGCAGAGAGCAAAGCACCACCCTACACTGAGTTCCCCGGTACTGTCAGTAGACCTCTCATGGGTTCCCTTAGTTTATATGCGGCCTCCACAATGACACAGACACTGTTCCCAACTTTAACTTGAATTTTTCCCCACATCTATCTAGTATAGAAGGCCTCAAAAATTTTGAAAACTTGATTTTTCAAGAAGAAAACATGAGTATGAGTTTCAATACGTTATAAGCTCTTTAGTCAATATTTAGACAATGCCTCCCAACAGTGAGGATGGCATTTACCATGCTCTCAAACTCAAGGCTCTCCTCACAACAAATGTTCTGCACTGTAGACCCCATGTTCCTAGTCACAGCTAACTAAGCCCAGTGTAGGTACTTGAGGCACCTCTGATGAAACGATTAATTCAGTGGGTCAGATCCTCAGGGATAAGAACTGGTGGCTAGGGTTATGACTCAGCTGGTAGAGTTTCATTTATTTGGAGGGGGAGAACTAGAACACCACTTTAGCATATGTGGTGCAGGGGATTGAGCTCTGCTGTTGTTGCTGGATAGGACAGAGAGAAATGGAGAGATGGGGAAGACAGAGAGGGGGAGAGAAAGACAGACACCTGCAGACCTGCTTCACCGCCTGTGAAGCGACTCCCCTGGAGGTGGGGATCCGGGGGCTCGAACTGGGATCCTTACACAGGTCCCTGCGCTTTGCACCATGTCTTCTGAACCTGCTGTGCTGCCACCCAGCCCCTAAATCTTTTTTTTTTTAGGTTACCTATAATGCTTAAAAGAGGCTCATTTAAACAAAGAATGAATAAAATGTAGAGATAATGACAATGAAGGGATAAGAAAATGTTTTTTAAAAAAGAAACAGACTCCACAGACAACAGCCAGTGAGGTGGCTCAGCAGTGAGGGTGCATAGCACGAGTGAGGCCTCAGCCCCCCCAGCACATGAGTGAGGCCTCAGCCCCCCAGCACGAGTGAGGCCTCAGTCCCCCCGCACATGAGTGAGGTCTCAGCCCCCCAGCACATGAGTGAGGCCTCAGCCCCCCAGCACATGAGTGAGGCCTCAGCCCCCCCGCACATGAGTGAGGCCTCAGACCCCCAGCACATGAGTGAGGCATGAGAGCATGAACATGAGAGCAGTAACAGCAAAATGGAGGATTTTACAGATGGTGAAACAATGTATTACAGTCTCTCTAAATAAATATACAAATAAATAAATTCCAAATGACCTGCATGTTTTATGATGACGAGCAAAAATCATTTGTTTTGGGGTTTGGGCGGTAGCATAGCGGGTTAAGCGCAGGTGGCGCAAAACGCAAAGACGGGCATAAGGATCCCGGTTCGAGCCCCTGGCTCCCCACCTGCAGGGGAGTCGCTTCACAGGTGGTGAAGCAGGTCTGCAGGTGTCTGTCTTTCTCTCCCCCTCTCTGTCTTCCCCTCCTCTCTCCATTTCTCTCTGTCCTATCCAACAACAATGACATCAATAAATAACAATAAAAGAAAAACACAAGGGCAACAAAAGGGAAAATAAATAAATATAAAAAAAATAAAGTTGCTACATTATGAGAGCCACTCTCAAAATATTCCTATTTCAAAGAATGATGTACTGTTGAAAAAGAAGCATATACAAATACATAGAAGTATTAAAGATACATCAAGATTTTTCACTCTGACATCTTGCTAATTTAGCAAGTCAGAGTTAAGGTACTCATAACTCCACATACAATTAGCATAAAAAAACTGGAAAGACTTGGGCATCAAAGCTTCATCCCCCATCTTAGTATCTAATATCCATCGCCCCTGATGCAGTTGATTTCGCCTAAGCTCATTGTTCTCAGACAGCAATACAAAAGAGTAATAGCAATACAAGAATAACCTATCTGAACTATAAAGATTTCTCTGTTTAATCATAAGTATACTTAACTGATTTAAATACCTGATAATGATTGATATTCATAACTTTACTTCAGGAGTCAGATGTCAAACAAACTAGGTATTTAAGAAAATGATTGTTAGTAGACTGTTACTCGAAGAAAATTCTTACCATATTAAACTGTTGCTGTAGCTTTTCATTTGCATAATTGATACAAAACTGTTCAAAACTATTTATTTCAAAAGTTTCAAATCTGAAAAACAAAAAACGAGAAGAGGAAATAGAATAGTTCTAACATAAATATTAAAAAATGCACATGCATATTAAGAAGAAATGAGAAATCCCTCAACACTGAGAGACTCCCCAGCAGTGAAGGTGAGGACTGAGAAGCCAGCAACAAAGCTCATGTGCCCAGTGGTTATGCATCAGTCAGGTGATGAGAAATCCCTCAACACTGAGAGACTCCCCAACAGTGAAGGTGAGGACTAAGAAGCCAGCAACAAGATGCATGTGCCCAGTGGTTATGCAGGTCAGTCAGGTGGCAGAGAGATACTTTTAAAGACTCTAACACTGTTTTTAAGGACTAATTTATTTGTAGGTGGTGAACAATTAGAATTATGACAAGATCACTACTCTTCAACTTAGAAACAGATTCATCTCCCCAGACAATAACTTGGATCCACCCGCATATCGGATGTCAGGCTCAGGGAAAAACAAAAAACTAGTATAATCATGGACCCTTTGGAATGTAACTAAAATAGGCCTACTAACTATCTACAAAACTGAGACCCCCTCCCTCAACTCATCATATGAAGTTTTCCAGCCTTTAGGTTCATGATTAGTCAACAATTTGTTTGGCTTTATATGTTAACTCCTTTTCAGCCACCAGGTTTCAGATGCTACCATGATGCCAACTGGACTTCCTTGGGCAGACAACCCCACCAATGTGTCCTGGATGGATCCCTTCTTCCCCAGGGCCCTTCCCCACTAGGGAAAGAGAGAGCCAGGCTGGGAGTATGGACCAACCCACCAACGCCCATGTTCAGCGGGGAAGCAGTTACAGAAGCCAGACCTTCCACCTTCTGCAACCCACAATGACCCTAAGTCCATACTCCCAGTGGGTTAAAGAATAGGAAAGCTATCAGGGGAGGGGATGGGATACGGAGTTCTGGTGGTGGGAACCATGTGGAGTTGTACCCCTCATCCTATGGTTTTTGTCATTTTTTATAAATAAAAATTAAAAAAGAAAAAAACAGAAACAGATTCATTATGAAAAAAAGGTAAGCTAGCAAATAAAACTAAGTTTTAAAAATATCTTAATTGCCCTTTCTTCTCACCAGTAGGACACAGACTCAAATACCCACTTAGAGTTACTAGATGATAGAGAGAAATGCTCTTTGGTAGACTCTTAAACTAAATATACCTACCCATAAATGTCTAGCACACCAATAAAAGAATGCTGTTTGATAGCAGAGTGGAGAGCCTGATTGACGTGATCTACAATCCAGTTAAAGAGTTTGGCATAAATGTGCTTGGCCAGAGCATCTCGAGCATTTGTGGCATGTAGCTTAGAGATGGGCTTGATGTATGTTTCTGTAGCTGTAGCAAGCTTTCTGTGGCAAAGCCACTGACACATCTCCTCATAGTCCACACCCATGAGGTCACAGAAGATGCTGAGAGGCTCATGCTTGGGCTACAAAAGAGAATGGGTCATTTCCTATGAACAATCAAATAGAAATTTACTGAAAGATATAGTCAAAGACTTAAGGTGACTAAACAAGTTATTACAGCAAACAGACATCCAGATCACTTGAAGTTGAACAGTGGTGCTGCCCAGACACTGGTTTAAGTGATGACTGTAAACCAGTGTCTGGGCAGCAATTTGCAGTCTCTTCTAGGTCTCATTAAATACTTTCATCTTCATTTCGATCCTCATAGATACTGGTCTGTATCTTCAGGCAGATTAGCTCATCTAATCAACTGGAAAACTGATAAGATCAGCTTATCTGTAGATAATATTTACTGAGTCGCATATGAAATGCTAGATAACAAAAACAGAAATGGTTCAATGCCCTCCTAAAACTTACTGTGTCACTAGAAGAAATGGTGACTAATCAAGTAATTGTCCCCTCAAATATAAAATTGTGAGAGGAGTGTGCTTTGCTCAGGAAGGCAGAGGTAACTGCTCTGAGGAATAGAATCGAGAATTAAAGGGTGAGAAGGGAGAAAGGGCCTTTCAAGCTGAGGGAACAGCTGGTGTAAATGTTCTGTGGCAGAAGGAGAACCAGCAAAGTAAGAGACTAGAGATGTCTGAGATGAAGCCAGAGAGACAAGCAGAAGCTACCCCACTGCTAGTCTTTATCGTCAGAGCCATGGGAGACCACTGGAGAGTTCTCAGTAGTAAACCTGATAGCTATTTGTGTGGTTGTTAAACTGTAATCTCTTTAAGGAGTTATCCTTATATGCCTTACAGTGGCTCTCTCAACTTTGCCCGAGTCAGTATTCAATAAATACTTGCTTGCTGTAAGCTTTGCCAGTGCACTGGACACCTTCACATAAGTGTTTCAACTGAACGTTGAATCATCCCTGGGAAGCAGGCAGCGTAACCATAGCTACCTCCAACTGACAAGGAAGTAAGAGCCAAGGCATATATAGTTTGTCAATATCACATGATTAACATCTTGGTTCAATTCATTTAAATAAAGATTATTTCACTTATATAAAGTAGATCAGTACCCTTTCAACGCATTTTACTTCAGTTTTGTCAGCATACTGCTATTCGCGATGAACCACTTAACTGTTTGGTTCTTTGCTAATTTTTGCCCTTCTTTACCTATCAATAATCAAGAGAAACCGAGAATCTCTCTCTCTGAGAGATCTATTGTGTCTATATCTTCTGATGAGTAGAATCTCTATGATTACTCAGTAATTTTATAGAAACCCTGCTATTGGCCTCAAAGACTATTTTGTCTACTATCAATGGAATTCTCTCCATTTCCCTAGCCAGCACAGTGTGTCTAAGTCTTTTGTTTTCAAACATTCTACAACTCTACTTTAGAAGCACATCATCTGAAAGTAAATACCTGACACGTGGGCCGAGAGCCCTGGAGAAAGTTTATACCTGAATATATCTGGTAGTTAGTTAGTTAGTTTATACCTGAACACACCTGGCAGTTAGTTTATACCTGAACACACCTGGCAGCTAGTTTATACCTGAACACACCTGGCAGCTAGTTTATACCTGAACACACCTGGCAGCTAGTTTATACCTGAACACACCTGGCAGCTAGTTTATACCTGAACACACCTGGCAGCTAGTTTATACCTGAACACACCTGGCAGCTAGTTTAGTTTATACCTGAACACACCTGGCAGCTAGTTTATACCTGAACACACCTGGCAGTTAGTTTATACCTGAACACACCTGGCAGTTAGTTTATACCTGAACACACCTGGCAGCTAGTTTAGTTTAGTTTATACCTGAACACACCTGGCAGCTAGTTTATACCTGAACACACCTGGCAGCTAGTTTATACCTGAACACACCTGGCAGCTAGTTTATACCTGAACACACCTGGCAGCTAGTTTATACCTGAACACACCTGGCAGCTAGTTTATACCTGAACACACCTGGCAGTTAGTTTATACCTGAACATACCTGGCAGTTAGTTTATACCTGAACATACCTGGCAGTTAATTTTAAATGACAGTCTTTTTTTAAAAAATATATATATATTTTCTTTGTTCTTATTTTGTGTCTTTACTTGCCTCCATTACTTTTTTCCTCCCTTCCTGCTAAATTTGGGTTTTTCTCCAGTCCATCTTATCAATACTTTGAAGGTCTGTTTCCATTTTTATAAAGAAGCATTAACTTGCATCAGTTAAGTTAGTGTGACTAAGTACACTGATTCCAACATCCCATTCCAGTCGGTATGCTTTGTTATTCAGCATTTTAGTTCTACTTTTTTTTGGAGGGGAGAATGGATAATTATTCCCTTTTCATTACTTTTATTTTTTTAATGATGATACAATGAGGAAAATATAGAGACAGACAGACAGAGAGACAAGAGCACTGATCAGCCATGATTTCTGGTGGTCCTAGGGACTGAACCTGGAATCCTTTCATTTTAAGCTAATTTTAGACTAATAGGTTGCAAGAACTGTACAAATAAATCCTTTTACACATATAATTACTATATTTATTTACTAAATAGCCTCATATCTCTCTGGCAGTGTTAACAGAGAAATCTATAACACATTGCTTCCATGAAGAATCAACAACAGTAAACACAATTCATCTGTTGAGTTTGTTCTGGACTTACAGGTATTTTGCAACTGTCTGAATCTCGAGGTGCAAATTCAACATTGCCTAAGTGAAGAATGCCAGCAAGTATTCGGAAAATTCCCATCTGATACAATTCACTAATTCCTGAAACAGTAAAGTAAATGAGCAAGCAATCACTTTCAGAACAGGAACTAAACAACTACAGCAGTCAGCGTTAAGTTTATTTTTAGTTCTTGAAGATAGCCACAGTTATGCCCGTCACGATGTGTCGGCCTTTTGCTGGTAGCAGTGTGTAGTGCAGTATGGCAGCATGTTTCGACAGTGATGGGCGGAGTGAGGTAAGCCTTGAGACTGTGCTTGAGGCTCGTCCTCTCACATGTGCAGGTGACTTCACTCCTCTATGCCTGTATTTTCTTTTTTGTGGTATGGGAGCAATAATGACAATCTCAAAAAGTGTCTGTCAAGATTAGAAGAGATGAGACGATGTCCATAGCACACTTAACATACTATGTGACAGACACATGGTGCTAAGCATTGTTACCATCATTGTCACACACAGAATTGAAGTATTTTGATACTGTTGTGTCTCTCTTCACTCCAATGCAAGCTTCAGTCCAGTAAGACTATTTTAAATCAGGTTATTTAGTTACTTCACTGAACTACAGAGCAAGTCAAAGAGACTTCAAGATTGGAAGTGTTCAGGCTGATATTGTAACCAGCTGATGAGAGCTGCGTGAACAACTGTCACATTAGAACAGGTTCAGAAGGATAAGGCAGGAAGAGAAAACTAAACAGCTTTTGGCTGTTTTTTTTTTCTTTCCCCTTTTAACTAAAGCACTGCTCAGCTCTGTCTTATAGTGGTGTGGGGAGTGAACCTGGGACTTTCAAGGGTCAGAAATGAGAATCCATTTGTATAACCATTATGTGATCTACCCCCCCCCCCAGCTTCTGGCTTTTTATTAGATCAGACAGACATTACTGTTCAATAACATAGGGAATTTCAGAATATTCTATGTAATTCTATGTAATTAAGAATAGAAAAATCATGTCCAAAGATATAAGATAGAGAAAAACTGAGACTAGGTGTCAAGAAGACAACTTTTTGCCACCTCCTACATCATATGGCTGTCTCACAACTGCAATTTTCTCTTGTAAAAAAACATAGCCCTAGAAGCAAAGCAATATTTTTCAAGCCTTAGTAAGCATATGAGTCACTAATGTGACTTATTGAATGAAGATTCTGATTCAGTAGGTCTGATACTCTGCATTTTTCCAAGCTCCACAGTGGAGCTTTTGCAAAAGATCATATGGGTTCATAATCTGATTAGCAACATTAAAAAAAAATTATTTATTTATTTATTTCCTTTTGTTGCCCTTGTTGTTTTTTTATTGTTGTAGTTATTATTCTTGTTGTTATTGGTGGTGTTGTTGTTGGATAGGACAGAGAGAAATGGAGAGAAGAGGGGAAGACAGAGAGGGGGAGAGAAAGACAGACACCTGCAGACCTGCAGGTGGGGAGCCGGGGGCTCCAACATGGCTCCTTATGCCGGTCCCTGTGCTTTGCACCACCTGTGTTTAATCTGATGTGCTACTGCCCGACTCCCCAACATTTTAAAATTTATTCCCTGCACTCTCAAAACAATGAAAAATGATTTAAACAATTTTTAGGGAGTCTGTCTTTCTCTCCCCCTCTCTCTTCCCCTCCTCTCTCCATTTCTCTTTGTCCTATCCAACAACAACGACATCAATAATAACAACAACAACAATAACTCCAACAGTAAAAACAAGGGCAACAAAAGGAAATAAATAAGTAAATGGTTTTTATATCCCAAACTTTAAAAAATGTACACTACAGTTCTTAAGGTTAATTTATTTATATTTAGGCACAATACTTTTAAATCTCAAGAAATGACATTTGAGCACTTCAAAAACAGAGTAAGACTATATAGAAAGCACTGTTTTCTCACTAAGCTAACTCAGTCACATTTAACAGCCATAAAAGAGCCTCAAAACAAAAAGCAAAAATCTCTATAAAATATTAGCATATACAAAAATCATTTCATTTACTATTATTATTACTATTATTATTAACCAGAACAATGCTTAGCTCTGGCTTATGGTGGTGCTGGAGATTGAACCAGGGACCTTTGAAGCCCTAGGCATGAAAATCTTTTTGCATAACCATTATGCTATCTCCCCAGCACTAAAATTCATTTCATTTAGCTCTAGAGCTAGTTTTCAAATTTACTAAATATAGCAATTAGTTACCCCTATTGCCTGTTTTTAAAATCACTTTACTGATAACCTGGATGTCACAAAATATACCCATTTCAAGTGTGACCTTCAATTATTTTTAGTAAATTTAGAAGCTTTGTGAGCACACCATGATCTCATTTTAGAGTGATCCAATCATCCTAAAAAGAAACACTGTGACCACATACGGACCAAATTCATTTTACAAGGAATCTGAAATCTTTTAAATATTCATCTCTAAACATAAAGCTAAGTCAGTTTGATAAGAGCTCAAGCAAGAAACTGCGTTACCCAGCAAAGTGCAGGCCTGCCTGGTATGTGCCATCTCCTTGGAATCATCGACCCCTTCGATCGCAGGACTGCCCCCATGCTTTGTGTAGTGAAAACTATCTGCGTTTCCTGTAGTTAAAGAAAACAAAAGGTTTTCAGCCTAAGAAAAAGCCTGGACCCTGATGTCCACTCTGAATCAGAAGGAACACTGAGGTCTGGAATTGGACTCTACTGTTGATTGTATTTTAACACAAATCTAAAATTAAATAATGGGGTGAGATGTTTATACTTGATCTACCCTTCTGCAAAACAAACAGTCCACTCCTAAAGGTTTTATTCTAGTCTGCATGCTCTCTTTATAATTTTTTAAAAAATTATTCATTCATTTATTTTGATAGGGCAGAGAGAAATTGAGAGGAAAGGGGGACAAAGGAGGAGAGAGAAGGCAGCGCTGCTTCACTGCTCATCAAACTTTTCTCCTACAGCTGGGGGCCAGGGGCTTGAACCCGAGTCCTTGTAACGTGTGCTTATCCAGGTGTGCCACTGCCCTTCCCTTTAGGGAAAGTTCTTCAAACACTTTGTTTGAAGAAACCCTAAAAGCCTCATCACATAAACATTTTAAATTTTATTTCTTTCAGTCAAGGCAAAATTAAAATACACACACACACACACACACACACACACACACACACACGCACGCACACACACGTCTCTATATGCATAAAGGGACTAGTGTAGTGAGTGAATCAGCTACAACAACTCTCAGCTCAGTGATGGTCTCGGCTACTTCCAGTCACTCACTCCCCCACCTCTTCAAAAATGATCACTTTACCCACAGACATTTCAGTCTGAGATTACCTCCTTTTTCTAAGTATATACACTCAGAAGTTAAAAGAAAACAATAGGGTGGCACAGCTGGTCGAGTGCACATGTCACAGTGCAGAAGGTCCCGGCTTTGAGCCCCAGTCCCCACTTATAGGGCAAGCTTTGCGAGTGGTAAAGCAGTGTTGCCAGTGTCTCTCTGTCTCTATCCCTCTCTATCACCTTTTCCTCTCTTGATTTCTAGCTGTTTCTATCCAATAGATAAAGATAATATTAAGAAAAAAAGGAAGAAAGAAAAAGAAAAAATACCAGCAGAGCGAGTCTGTATATTCATACCTAATCGCAGCACTTTAAATTCAGGTAACTTTGCTGAGGCACAAAGCTGATAGAAGATATGGTAGTTTCTCTCCTCTTCTGCCTTTGAAATAAAAATAGTTTTCAATTATAACATTTTGACCTAAAACTGAGAAAAATCAATCATAAAATTAAAAACCAGTACTAGTTATCTTAGTTGGTGAAACAGACACCCTTTTCTAAATTTCCTAACGCATATTTGACTATTAAGTCCTTTGATTTATCATCTATTTGTACTTGGTGCATTTATCTTAATTGTATAGCTTTATATATAAACTCAGAAGTTAAAAGAAGGTGGGTCGGGCGGTAGCGCAGTGGGTTAAGCGTAAGGATCCCGGTTCGAGCCCCTGGCTCCCCACCTGCAGGGAGTCACTTCACAGGCGGTGAAGCAGGTCTGCAGGTGTCTGTCTTTCTCTCCCCCTCTCTGTCTTCCCCTCGTCTCTCCATTTCTCTCTGTCCTATCCAATAACGAATAGCGTCAACAATGGCAATAATAATAACCATAAAGAGGCTACAACAAAAGGGGGAAAAAATGGCCTCCAGGAGCGGTGGATTCATGGTGCAGGCACCAAGCCCAGCAATAACCCTGGAGGAAAAAAAAAAAAAAAAGAAGTTAAAAGAAAACAATAGGGGCTGGGTGGTGGCACACCTGATTGAGCTCATCCTGCTCCAAAAAGACCTTTTAGATATCGAGAAATGAGGAAAGACACCACAGCACCATGTGCCCTTCAATCACCTCACACTGGATCATCAAGGAGGCGAACAGTCTAAACGAGCTGTTGTTGGCTCTGCCTGTGTGTATTCAGATGTCTGTCAGCTAGTCACAGGCAATGCAGAATTTCTCCAGTGTGTTCTCTGACCATAGACCACAAGTGGCCCTTATTACTGAGTCTAAACAATACCATGTTCCGAGAGGGGGAGGAAGCCAATTCAAAAGGACAATTTTCTTTGAACTAAAGTTACATTATAAACCCTGCCAGATGGAAATTTAAAATAATAATAATAGTAAGACTAAAGTATTAAACAGTGCCTGTTCTTAGCCAAGCTTTTCCTGTAAGAAGCTAAAGGAAAAAAATTATAATCATTAAACCAAATATAGTGTCTTGTCCAAATGCTATTCGTGTTAAGAGTTATCTCTCTGAGACAGACTGGGAGTATGGATCGACCAGTCAACGCCCATGTTCAGCGGGGAAGCAATTACAGAAGCCAGACCTCCCACCCTCTGCATCCCACAACGACCCTGGATCCATACTCCCAGAGAGACAGAGAATGGGAAGGCTATCAGGGGAGGGGGTGGGATGTGGAGATCGGGTTATGGGAATTGTGCGGAATTGTACCCTCTTATTCTATAGTTTTGTTAATGTCTCCTTTCTTAAATAAAAAATAAAATAAAATAAAAAGAGTTATCTCTCTGACTCCAAAGGCACAATGTCACATGTTTAACCCAAGTGAAGTTGTCATCATATCATACTATGGATGTAAAGGCCTGGGAATCAAATACACGCCAGTAGGCAGAGCTCTGGAATCATGGGGAGCCCAGCACAAGCACCTATGTGTACACGCCCATCTCACCTGGAACACCACTCTGGATTTCTCTAAAAGGTAAGTCCTCATATTGGCACCAATGATTCGATATCGTTTATCAAAACCAATCTCAATGTACTTCCCAAAACGGCTGCTGTTATCATTCCTGGTTGTCTTAGCATTTCCAATTGACTATAAAGCAAAGGAAATAGTAAAAATTTAGAGGGACAACATATAGTGTAACATTCACAGTTGCTTAAGGGTGAGAAAAGACAAAGTAGAACACATTAGAGTGAATTTCTTTTTTTTTTTTTTTTTTTGCCTCCAGGGTTATTGCTGGGGCTTGGTGCCTGCACCACAAATCCACGGCTCCTGGAGGCCATTTTCCCCCCCATTTTTGTTGCCCTTGTTGTTGTTATTGCTGGACAGGACAGAGATAAATTGAGAAAGGAGGGGAAGACAGGGAGAGAAAGACACCTGCAGACCTGTTTCACGGCTTGTGAAACGACCCCCTGTAGGTGGGGAGCCCCGGGCTCAAACCGGGATTCTCGAGCCAATTCTTGTGCCTTGCCCTATGCGCACTTAATCTACTGCGCTACCGCCCGACCTCCCCCCCCTTTTTTGTTTTTTTATTTAACAGACCCAATTTTGCCCCTGTAGGCACAAGTGCCATGTTTCATCCAGAACAACCACACAAACAGGTAAGTTTCTGTGTGCCTTGTTAGTCTCAGACAAATCATTTTCAGGAACAGAAAATCTGAGTCAAGCAGGGGTAGCTAGCATAATGGTTATGCAAACAGACTCTTGTGCCTGAAGCTCCAAAGTCCCAGGTTCAGTCCCCCATACCCCCATAATCAGGGTTGAGCAGTGCTCTGGTTAAAAAAAAAAAAAGGAAAAAGAAAAAAAAGAAAATCTGGGGGGCTGGGTGGTAGCGCAGCAGGTTAAGCGAACATGGCAGAAGCGCAAGGACCAGCAGAAGGATCCTGGTTCAAGCCCCTGGATTCCCACTTGCAGGGGAGTCGCTTTACAGGCGGTGAAGCAGGTCTGCAGATGTCTATCTTTCTCTCCCCTTCTCTGTCTTCCCCTCCTCTCTCCATTTCTCTCTGTCCTATCCAACAACGACAGCAATAATAACAATAACAACAACGATAAACAACAAGGGCAACAAAAGGGAAAAAAAATAGCCTCCAGGAGCGGTGGATTTGTAGTGCAGGCACCAGTCCCAGCAATGACCCTGAAGGCAAAACAAAACAAAACAAAACTGAGTCCAGTAAGTTTCCACATACCATTTGTGGTACTTTGTCAGCAAAGAAAGAATGGATGGACCTAGGGGTTGTCAAGGAACAAATCTACTAGTTAAGATCAATTAAAAAAAATTAGCCTATTTCCTGTGACTAACAGTTAAAACTTTTTTTTTTCTAGAAACATTTCAGCATCTCTTTAGACGACCTCTTGAGTGACAACACAGGTACAACTGGACTGCTTATTAACTGAACATTTAGAAATGTCTCATTCTCCTCAATTTCAGAAACCTGAGCCAGTCAAATTTGGCTTTCGATACTTGGATTTAACTTTTAAAATGATCTGCTACAGAATCCAGAGAATATAACTTTCATTAAGTTTTCATATAGTCTTAAAATTAAAAAGGCTCATAAACTGTTTATCCATTCGCCTAATGATGAACTTAATTCCAGTGTGGGGTTATAGTGAATCAAATTCCTAAAAACAAACAAACAAATAAACAAATTAAAGTGGCATGTATATTGCTTTGTGTTTTAGGCAGCATGCTTAACAAATGTTTCTTTCAAGAAAAAGCAAAAATACAGGAGAGTCAGAAAAGAAAGTGCTTGCATAATGCGTTATATCAAAGGTTTCATACAATGATTTCCTGTCATATCAAATATCCTTCATTTGTGCAAGCTTGGTACTGCCAGAATTAGTATAATGAGTCATAACAGAGAGCAAGATGTGTGCATTTTCTGAAGCATTAAAAAGGAATATACACAAAAGTAATGAAAAACACAGAAACAGCTAAAAGATTTCAATGTGCTATGTTCTCTACTGAAAGGATGTATTTTTCACTCTCTGAAATACAGAACAAATATCACATTTTTGTGTTCTAGCCGTAAGTAAGTACTATTATATTCCAAATGAACATTTCAAACATAAAGGTGGAATTGGAAGCTATCTTCCTAAGAAAACAAGGTACTCCATCCAACACTGAACATGCTTCCTTTTAGTGCCCTTTTTAATATCATCAGTACAAGAAAGTCTTCATTTATTTCCAGTACTTTAATGTTTGTTAAAAAAAATAAAGTAATAGGAGGAATTCTGAGAGTGTGGCTAAAAAGCGACAATGAAAGCAAACGTAAACCTGAAACAAAATCAATCAAACAAACAAAAAAACAGCAAACATTTTGAAAAGAAGAAACTGAAATCACACAGCAAAACCTACAAAGTTTGAAGGCCAGGTCAGCACAACTGGTGGAGGAGACTGTCCTGGGGTGAAAACAACTAAATCCCAAGTGTTAGCAGCAGCTGGGGGGACAGCAGGAGTCCCTCACACGCTGCAGCTGGGGAGACAGCAGGAGTCCCTCACACACTGCAGCTGGGGGGACAGCAGGAGTCCCTCACACGCTGCAGCTGGGGGAGACAGCAGGAGTCCCTCACACGCTGCAGCTGGGGGAGACAGCAGGAGTCCCTCACACGCTGCAGCTGGGGAGACAGCAGGAATCCCTCACACGCTGCAGCTGGGGGAGACAGCAGGAGTCCCTCACACGCTGCAGCTGGGGGAGACAGCAGGAGTCCCTCACACGCTGCAGCTGGGGGAGACAGCAGGAGTCCCTCACACGCTGCAGCTGGGGGAGACAGCAGGAATCCCTCACACGCTGCAGCTGGGGGAGACAGCAGGAGTCCCTCACACGCTGCAGCTGGGGGAGACAGCAGGAATCCCTCACACGCTGCAGCTGGGGGAGACAGCAGGAGTCCCTCACACGCTGCAGCTGGGGGAGACAGCAGGAGTCCCTCACACGCTGCAGCTGGGGGAGACAGCAGGAATCCCTCACACGCTGCAGCTGGGGGAGACAGCAGGAGTCCCTCACACGCTGCAGCTGGGGAGACAGCAGGAATCCCTCACACGCTGCAGCTGGGGGAGACAGCAGGAGTCCCTCACACGCTGCAGCTGGGGGGACAGCAGGAGTCCCTCACACGCTGCAGCTGGGGAGACAGCAGGAGTCCCTCACACGCTGCAGCTGGGGAGACAGCAGGAGTCCCTCACACGCTGCAGCTGGGGGGGACAGCAGGAGTCCCTCACACGCTGCAGCTGGGGAGACAGCAGGAGTCCCTCACACGCTGCAGCTGGGCGGGGGGACATGGTGGCAGAGGGGAGGTGCCAAGGGCTAATGAATAAGTCAGCCAGAGACCTGAATCGACTTAAAAAGGCAGGCACAGCTTGGTCTCAAAACACTAGCAGAAATACCCACACCAAACATCTGGGACAGGGCATTGGGAAAATATTGGCAGAACTCTTTCTCATCTTAATTTTATAGGTATTGTCAATGATACAAATCCAACTGCAAGGAAGACAAAACCAAAAATAAATGCATGGGACGACATCAAATTGAAAAGCTTCAGCACTGCAAAAGAAATCTCCACTCAGGTAGTAATGGTGTCATGACTGACTTGGAGGGGAAGACAGGAAGAAAAAGGGGGCAAATATAGACAGACAAATATAGACAGACAGTTGTAGAGATGATGGCTGGCCTGTGTCTACAACCTTAGGGAGACTGCGGTGGCTTGTGGTGGGGAGACTGAAGATTCAGAACTCTGATAGTGGGAACGGTGTGGAATTATACCCCTGTTGACATGTAATATTGTAAATCAATATTAAATCACTAATAAAATTTTAAAAAGAAAAAAAAAAAAACACCTTCGTAAACAAAAGAAACTCCTTACAGAGTGGGAGAAGATCTTTATATGCCATACATCAGACAAAAGGCTAATAATCAGAATATACAAAGAGCTCACCAAACTCAGCAATAAAAAAATGGAGTGTCTGGCAGTAGCACAGTGGGTCAAGCACACGTGGTATGAAGCAAAAGGACAGGCTAAGGATCCAGGTTCGAGCCCCCAGCTCCCCATGTGCAGGGGAGTCACTTCATAGGTGGTGAAGCAGGTCTGCAGGTGTCTGTCTTTCTCTCCCCTCTCTGTCTTCTCCTCTCTCCATTTCTCTCTGTCCTATCCAACAACAACAATAATAACTACAACAACAATAAGAAAACAAGGGCAACAAAAGGGAATAAATAAATATTTTTTAAAAAAACTTAAAAAATAAACAAATGACCCAAATGACCAAAAATGGGGTTATGAATATTCAGCAAAGAAGAGATCAAAAGCTCAACAGACATGAAAAACTGCTCCAAGTCACCGACTGTCAGAGAAACGCAAATAAAGACAAGGAGGGGAAGTGGCGGTGCACCTGGTCAAGCACTCACATCAGAGCGCGGGACCCAGTGCCAAGCCCTGGTCCCACCTACATCAGGGAGGCTTCACAAGTGGTGGAGCAGGGCTGCACATGTCACTATGTGTCTCTCCCTACCTCCTCCTCCCTCTCCATCTCTGTTTCTATCCAAGAATAAATAAAGAAATCAATTTATTTTTAATATTTATTTATGTATTGTTCCCTTTTGTTCTTTTTTTTTATTGTTGTAGTTATTATTGTTGTTATTGATGTTGTTGTTGGATAGGACAGAGAGAAATGGAGAGAGGAGGGAAAGACAGAGAGGGGGAGAGAAAGACAGACACCCGCAGACCTGCTTCACCGCCTGTGAAATGACTCCCCTGCAGGTGGGGAGCCGGGGGCTCGAACCCGGATCCTTACGCTGGTCCCTGCACTTCGGGCCACATGCGCTTAACCCGCTGAGCTACCTCCCAACTCTCATAAATAAAATATTTTAAAAAGTTTAATTAGATCCCACTTCACTCCTGTATCAGAAATGATACCAACAACAAATGCTGGATAGATTGTGGGGCAAAGTAGCACTCCTGCACAGCTGGTGGGAATGTGGTAATAGAGAAGTAGCTATGCTTACTGATCCCTTCCTTTCTTGTTTATATTGTAAGTAAATTTATATTTTACTGCCAGCAGGGAAATCGGGGGCCCAGTGCCAGCACCACGAATCCACTGATCCTGGTGGCCATTTTTTTTCCTTTTTAATTTTTCTTTCTTGCTATTCTATTGGATAGGACAGAGAGAAATTGAGAAAGGAGAGTGAGGCAGGGAGAGATAAAGAGAGATACCTGCAGCACTTTTCCACAGCTTATGAAATTTCCCCTTCGCAGGTAGGGAGGAGGGGCTTGAACCCAGGTCCCTGTGCGGGGTAATATGTGCACTTACTGGATGCCCCACTGCCCGACCCTGATTTTCATTTTTTATCAAGTCAAACCTATGCTACAGTAAAAACAATCTAGCTATTTTTTCAAGGAGATTACACTGAGATAATAAAGTAGTTCATCCAATTTGTCATATTCTCAAAGGTTCTTTCCAGATTTATTTTACAAGCTCTGAGTCTGCGGAAGATGGCATCTCTTGTCTAATACAGGGACTAGAATGGCCTCAACTACTCACAACACTAAGAATTTGTTGTCGTGACCAAAACCAGTAAAAATAATGCATGCGGGTTTTACCTCCCTCTCCAAAACACAAACTGGTTCTACAGGTCACGTCTCGTAATATTAACACCAGTTTTGTGGCTTACACTGGCCAGCCCTGTAGAAAGGGCCCCCAGCTCTGCTCGTTTTCTCCAGGGAGGAGAGTCCAGTCAGGATGCTGCTTTGGAAAAATCACCAATGAGGAGATACCAGTGTCACTCCTCACTATATGCACAGCTTAAATGTCTTTCAAAATTTTGTTAGCTGCTTAAAATCTTTATTATTCTCTCTTGGAACTAATGTCTGTTCCCTCCCATCCATATCGTTTCATAAAACTTATCTAGTTCTCTTTCCATAGGGCACAAATTCTAGCATCTATTGTTGGCTCCAACCTAAGAGCAGAAGAGCTAGTGCTTCAGAGGACAGCCCCATCAGCAAAAGGACACGTCACACTCTGTTTCAAGTTATCACATACAGCACTGCAAACCAGGCACAATTACCTCTGGGCCAGTTATTGCAAAAACCTTGTGTACCACAGATGCACCAGGCCAGTTCTCAACTCCATCTGTGATTGGGCAAAACAATAAAGCTTGACAAAGGAAAAAAATAGGAATGAAAAATACTGATTTGCACTTCTAAAACAAAATAATCTGTTTTCACACATTTGAACTCATTTCTCTCCGTTTATCAGACTTTCTGTCCCACTTAATGGTATCACTTACAAAAAAATTCAAGCTTCCTAAAATCATACTAATAGAAAAATAATTCTTTAGTTACAAATCTGAAAAACTCAAATTCTTACACAAATAGGTCTATTTTCTCTGCAATAAGCTTTTCCACTTCATATAACCCCACGCCCACCCCACGCCCACACCCCCAGCACTGCTCTTCTCTGGCTTACGGTGGTAACAGGGACTGAACTTCAGACCTCTAGGATCTCGACTTGAAAGTCTTTTGCGTAAGAACTA
This sequence comes from Erinaceus europaeus, assembly GCF_950295315.1. Lineage (NCBI taxonomy): Eukaryota > Metazoa > Chordata > Mammalia > Eulipotyphla > Erinaceidae > Erinaceus > Erinaceus europaeus. The sequence continues at coordinate 78,084,692 of NC_080179.1, read as the reverse complement.
TGCTTCTGTAACTGAGCTAAAGGAGACAGAAAATTGTTAAGAAATTCTGGGGAGGGGTGGCCCAGGAGGTAGCACAGTGGATGAAATATTGTGCTCTCAGACTTAGGTTCCGGAGCTCAATCCCTGGCAGCACATGGACCAGATGCTCTGGTTCCTTCTCGCTAATAAATAAAATATTTAAAAAAGAAGAGTTTTGGGGGGACAGGATAGCATAATGGTTACACAAAAAGACTTTCATGCCTGAAGGTCCAAGGTCTCAGGTTCAATCCCCAGTATCAGTATTAGCCAGAACTGAGCAGTGATTTGGAGCGGGGGAGGGAGGGAAACTTCTTAGTTTACATCTGTTATTGTCTGTTAGTGTTAAGAAAGATATTTTATTTATACCCACTAGCTAGGAAAAGAAAGAAACTCAAAAGGAACTCTGGTGTAATCCCTGCTGGGCACCCTACACTAGAAAGGAGGCATCTGTGCTCTACAGAATGGGCTTTTAGCTTTTAGCGTGTGCCTGACTCTAAGGCCCAGGAAGAAGCTGAGATGCGGCTGCACTGAAAGTCAGGGGACTCTAAGAAAGGGATTTACTTTATTTGATTTACTTATTTATTTTTATGCTACAGAATTACATGTCGACAGGGGTTTGAATCCATACCATTCCCACCACCAGACTTGTGAATCTTTAGTCTCCCCACTGCAACCTACCATGGTTCCCCTAAGGCTGTAGACGTGGGCCAACCATCTTCTCTACAACTGTCTGTTGTACAACGTTTATACACAACTGCCCCCCTTTTTGTCTGATTCAATCCTCTCTTCCCCTCCCAGCCACCCATGACAACATTACTACCTCCATCTGTCCCTCTCCTGTTCCTTCTCTCTCTGGGTGCTGATGGAGCTGGGGTGCAGAGTCCTCTGGTCTTCATCCTATCACTTCTCCCTCGCTGGGAGTCTGGATCAAGGTTGCTTTGGGGGTGCAGAAGGTGGGAGTTCTAACTTCTGTAATTGCTTCTCTGCTAAACATGGGCATTGACAGGTCGATCTATACGCCTAGCCTGAGAAAGGGCTTTTGATTTTAGAGATTATTTAAACTGCAAATCTCAGCTCCTGCCTCAGCCAATGGTTCCCTTCTTCTTTTAAATAAATTTTTATTTTTCTTCCTTACCAGAAGTTATGTCTTATTGTTTATTAATTTAAATATATGTTATTTTCGAGGGCCTGGCGGTAGCACAATGGATTAAGCGTATGTGGCGCAAAGTGCAGGCCCTAACTCCACTTTTCATTTCTCAATAATGTATAGTTATTAAAGTTATTATTATTATTATTTTACTTTATTGGGGGATTAATGTTTTACATGAAGTTCTTTTTCTAACCTAAAGCTTTATGGTGCTCTAGAAAAAAAAAAGAATAACATTTACGAGATCATAATTAAATTCACAGCTCTAATGTGGGAAAAAAAATCAAACTTAGAGATGAACAGACTGAACTAAGTACAGAAGGTAAAATGTGGGCAAAAGAATAATGAAATTCATTCATGGTTGAGCACAGTGAATTCCATGTTCTAAAAGAATCTTAAATGAAATCAGGCTAGTGGAATGGGAACAGATATAAGTAAATTAACTATAAAATCAAGTACCATTGCCAGTTATTTAATCTTTTGTGTTTTTTTTTTTTTTTTTTTTGTGTGTGTGTGTGTTTAGTGATTAGAAGGCTCCAAACTAACATGTGCATTCCAGTTAATTTTTTTTTTTTAGCATGCTTCTTAGCAAGGGAATATAGCAAAAAGGCCAGAGACGCTGCTGTCTTACCTCCATGATGGGGTTGGAGGCCAAGACCTTTTCCTCAACATTGGCTTCACTGGCAGAGCCACTTACAGTTGCAAAGTATCGCATGGCATACTTCGCGGAGACTGTTTTTCCTGCCCCAGACTCTCCGCTTACAATGATGGACTGATTTCGTTCATCTCTGCAAAAGAAGGGACAGTAGCTCACAATGCTGCCAGTTTTAGATTGTGGCTAACATCGTCTCTTCCGCATTCTCACTGATAAGTCATGGTCAGTTTCTGCTGGCTCACACAAGAAGTAATGCAGAAAGAAGTACGAGAATGATATTTTCCACTACTTAAGAAGAGAAATATTTGTAAAACAAGTAGTACAGTGAAATCTCTCCAAATACTTTTACATTCTATATGGCCACTGAAAGGAATGTCTGAAACATAAGACAAGAGGTAGGGAGCCAATTAGAGATGCAGAAAGTAAAAAGGTAATACAGAATAAAGACAAAGAAAAAACAAGAAAAGTATGATAGAAATTGGAGGCTGGAAACAAAACCATCAGGATTAAAAAAAAAAATGTTGGGCTGGGAAGATAGCGTACAAAAAACAACTTTTTTCTTTTTTAGCTACACAAAAAACAACTTTCATGCTAGAAGCACCAATGGCTCCAGATTCAACTCACCATAAGCTAGAGCTCTGTAGAAAACCTCTACCAGAATATCTACCAAATATTTTTTTCTCTTTCTCTGTTCATCTCCCCTCAATTTCTCTCTGTCCTATCAAGTAAAATAGGGAAAAAAAAAGGGGGGGGATAGCTTCTGGGAATGATAACCCTGGTGGCAATTTAAAAAAAGGGAAAAAATTATGCTTTTATATAGGAAAAGGAAATTATCATTAAAACAAAAAAGTACTCCAATTAACAGGATCAAATATTTGCACATACAAAGTGCTAACATCAAAATGCAATCTAAAAAAACTCATAAAAATGAAAAAAAAATACATAAACAAATGACCCTCTCAGAAAACAGGAAGAAGAACTGAACAGACATTTTATCAAAGAGGACACAGAACAGACAAATGAAAAACTCATTCTCACATCTTGTCAGGGAAACGCACATCTAGATAATAAACAGAAATCACCTCACACTTCTGAGACTAGCCTACACCAAGAACAGAAACAAGTACAGGTGAAAATGGAGAGAAAAAGTGCCCTTTGATACTGTTTATAGGAATGTAAATGGGTCCAGTCCCTATGGAAAACTGCATGGAGGTTTCTCAGAACATTAAAAATATACCTACCACACGATCTAACAATTCCACTTCTAGGTATGTATCTGAAGAACACAAAACACCTATCCAAAGAGATGTATAAACAACTGTGCTAATAATGGCACTATTTATAACAGCTAAGATATGGGAACAAACTAAACACCCAAGAGGACATGGGTAGATGAGAAAAAGGCATAGCACACAGATACACAATGGGACACAACTGAACTGTATGAAAATAAGCCGCCTTTTTCTACAACATGGATGGAGGTGGAGGAGGTCGAGCTAAGTGAAACGATTCAGGAGAGGTTAAAAAAAATCAACTTATCTTACTCGTATGTAGAATATAAAAGTAATACAAAATAAAGCAAAGGAATTAACAAAATCAGAACAAAACAAAGACTCTGAAGTGGAACTGAAGTTACCAGAGGGGCAAGGGTCTTAATGGAATTGTGGAGAAGACTGATATGTCGGTGGTGGCCACGGAATGGCAACACACAATTTGAATCAAGGTTAAATAGTTCATTAAAACACATACAGGCTTCTAAACAAATACTGCCTCATTACAAAGGAAAAACGTGTGAATTTAAAAAGAAATACAACATACAATTATAAAAATAATATGAGCTGGGGATGTCTGGAATGGAACTAGTCTAGAGGAGTTGGCTCTTCTCTCAGACAACAAATTTTTTTAATATTTTATTTTTATTGGATAGAGACAGAGAGAAATTAAGAGGGGCAAGGAGAGACACCTGCAGACCTGCTTCACCACTCGTGAAGTTTTCCCCCTGCAGGTGGGACCAGGGGCATGAACCTGGGTCCTTGCGCACTGTACTTTCAGCATTTAACTAGATGAGCCATAGTCCATGGAACAAATATTATACAATTTCTTTAGAGAACAACTGGGACTGACAGTAAAGTAAGAAAACACCACTATCTGGAGGCTGGTGATTGCATGTGGACAGTGGTAGCAAGAGAGGAGGGAGAGGACTCGAGCAGAAATACTGCACTGCATTGCTGGCAAGCACCATATCTGCAGTTGCTGCAGACTCGTGCGGTGGATTTAAAGGCCTGTACAGAACCACTCAGTCACCAAGTGGCATGAAAGAAAGGAGCTCAGGACTTCTACTTCACACTACAGAAACCACAGGCCCTGAGCAAAGCCCAGCAATCATTTGGCAGATTCAAGGAGCTGCCACTCCTATGGTAACAGGGGACCAACTAAACTCTGAGGTGTTCCACGAGTGATTAACCCGCAGTCAGGAAGGGAACTTAGAGCTCACAGCAGAGTTTCCATTTTCGGCAAAGAGTCTGTAAGAGAAAAAGGAGACCTGGGCCTCTCCCCTCCTGCACACAGCCCTCACACCAAATTAGGGCTCTGTTTAAGGGATATTGGGCACCATAATACTATGTCTTTTCTTCAAACCACCTTCCCTCTGCCTGCAATTCAAACACAAAGCAGAAACCAACTCCAGCTACAGACCAACAAGACACCAAACCACTTGGGTAAAATGAGGGAATCCTCAATACTGGGAAAATCAGAATGGCCAGGCACTTAGTGATCTAGGTCCGGAAGAGAAAAAATTCAGAAATTAGCAGGAATAAAAAAAGAATTTAGGAGCTACACTGTTAAGAAATTTGAAGAAATATGAAGTTTTCAGTTTAATATGGAGAAATGAATTAAGAAAGCATGATCTTAAAGATTCCCTGTGTGAGAAAATGGAAAACATGACAATGGAGCTGTAGGGCGTGAAAGGCATCCTGAATGCATTCTACCTTCAAATAGCAACTCAACAAAGCAAGCTTACCCATGTATCAGACAGAACAACAGAAACAAAAGACAAAATTATCACACTCGATGACTTAAACATAACTTTGCACAACCTCAAAGTTCTTGTTTTCTGTGTCTTCCCTGCTGAACTCTGGTTGCTGGGGGAGAGAAAGACACCCGCAGACCTGCTTCACCGCCTGTGAAGTGACTCCACTGCAAGTAGGGAGGCGGGGGCTCGAACCGGGATCCTTAGGCCGGTCCTTGCGCTTTGTGCCATGTGCGCTTAACCCGCTGGGTTACTGCCAGACTCTCTTATTTATATTTTAAATCATGGTTTTGATATTTTATTGTTTTTAAAATAAATTGGACTGATTTCTGCATTTCTTTTGGTTGAATAGGGCTTACTTCTGCATTTCCTTTGATATATGTAACATTCTTTTTTTTTAATCCCCTTTTGTTGCCTTTGTTGTTTTATTGTGGTAGTTATTATTGTTGTCATCATTGTTGGATAGGACCGAGAGAAATGGAGAGAGGAGGGGAAGACAGAGGGGGAGAGAAAGACAGACACCTGCAGACCTGCTTCACCGCCTGTGAAGCGACTCCCCTGCAGGTGGGGAGCCGGGGCTCGAATCGGGATCCTTACACTGGTCCTTGCGCTTTGCGCCACCTGCACTTAACCATATGTAACATTCTAAAGCCTACTGCTCATGATTAGAAGATAGTGAATTTGGGAGTCAGGCGGTAGCGCAGCGGGTTAAGCGCAGGTGGCACAAAGTGCAAGGACTGGTGTAAGGATCCCCGATCGAGCCCCCGGCTCCCCACCTGCAGGGGAGTCGCTTCCCAGGCACTGAAGCAGGTCTGTAGGTGTCTCTCTTTCTCTCCCCGTCTTCCCCTCCTCTCTCCATTTCTTTCTGTCCTATCCAACAATGATGACATCATCAACAACAACAATAATAACTACAAGGGCAGCAAAAGGGAAAATAAATAATAATAATAATAAATAAAATATAAATAAATTAGGAAAAAAAAAAGACAGGGCTACTTCACATGGCAACCTGATCTAACATTAATCCAGAAGGTTAGATGATTTGATGCCCTGAAGACTCACACCCACCATTGCTGCTGTTTGGTTTTAAGGCTCACCCTGTCTATCCCAAAATCCACCTCACAAGTCTATTGTGGAACTTATATGTTCTCTGTAACAAAACAAACAAAGAACAGAAAGAGAGAGAGGGAGAGGGAGAGGGAGAGGACCCTGACTAGAGCAATGTTTAACCCTTTACTGCATCCTAGATTTATGTAAGAAGAAATCTGCAGTGGGGGTAGATAGCATAATGTTTATACAAAGAGACTCTTGTACCTGAGGCTACAAAGTCCCAGGTTCAATCCCTCGCACCACCATAAGCCAGAACTAAACAGTGTTCTGGTAAAAAATAAGTAAATGATAATAAAGAAATCTGTAAAGAACAGGACTTTACTGGTAAATTGGGGACAATATGTACCAGATCTTAGAATCCCAACCCTGTTCCAGTTACTCTACAGTAACACAAAATATGAAATTAAAGGCTATAAAGAGGGAATCGGGAGCACAAGGACAACCTTCCCCAACAACTAGTGGTAGGTAGCTTCCTACATTTCAGTGGACACCATAATGAAATTCAGTCTCCACAGTAACAGACCATAGCAGTGAGTTTAGGGGAAAATCCCTTCTATAGTTAGCTGACAGCCTGCTGAATTCTGCTCCCTAGTCTTTTAACAATGTGAAAGGAAGAATTAAAAATTGGTAAGGGGGAAATGAGGAGTCATAGCTGTATCCCTACTGACTTTCCATAGTATGTAAAAACTTTGAGGGAACACAGGAGTTCAGTTCCCAAAGTAACAGGCCCTGAATAGATTTTCAGCTCCCAGTCTGCCAGAATATATTCCCGGCCAGTCCCAGAGTGTGTGCAGAGCGGTACACAGACAGAGGACACAGTCACGTGAGACCTGCAAACCCACCCATGACAACCATGTAGCTACTGAGCTCTGGCAACCCCAAGCTTCTAGCCAATGCTCATGTTCAAACACACCCGAAAGCTCTGCAGGGAGCAACATGCATAGTCAGAGGCCACCAGAAAATACACACACTGTTGGGACCACAGAGAAAGTGGCAGAAAACACTGAATTCACCAGCTAATAAAGAGGGACTTCCAGGAGCACAGCCAAAGAGCAAGAATGAAGAAACAAAAACACTTAAAAAAAAAAAAAAAAAAAAAGGAAAAACCAGAGCCTCACAGCAAACCTACAGAGTCTGAAGACCAGGTGAGCACAACCTGGTGAGGAGACTATCCTGGGGGAAAAGTGGGCCCACAGTGATAGCAGCAGCTGGGTAAACAGTCGAGAGTCCTCGACAGGCTGCCGCAGCAGACAGCAGTGGGAAACAAAGCCGCTGAACAGTCTGCAGAGAGCAGAACAGTCTGAAAAAGGCAGTGGCAGCTCGGTCCCATAACGCTAGCATAAATACCCACACCGAACAACTGGAATAGGGAGCTGGGAAAAACAGTGAAAAATAGACAGCCTCATCTTGAAATACCCACTATCCGTCACAGACTCATCTTAACCAGGACTGAGTAACGAGGACTCTCCCCCTCCACCACCACTACAACATCCAGAAACAATACAAGCACAGAGACACCTGCTGGTTCAACAGAAACAACATACAACCAGATCACGGAAATACATCGTAACTGGGGAAATATGTCTGAGATTGCTTTCAAGAAGCTACGAATTAAAAAAAAAAAAATCGGGAGTCAGGCTACCGGTAGCGCAGTGGATTAAGCACAGGTGGCACAAAGCACAAGGACTGGCGTAAGGATCCCGGTTCGAGCCCCCAGCTCCCCACCTGCAGGGGAGTCGCTTCACAGGCGGTGAAGCAGGTCTGCAGGTGTTTGTCTTTCTCTCCCTCTCTCTGTCTTCCCTTCCTCTCTCCCTTTCTCTCTGTCCTATCCAACAACAATGACATCCATAATAACTACAACAATAAAACAACAAGGGCAATAAAAGGGAATAAATAAATAAAAATAAAAAATAAATTAAAAATTTAAGACACCAACATCAAACACAAATTAAGCCAACCACAGAGCTCTTCGCTAAAGAACTAAGAACCTCACAAAGGGAACTCTGAAAGAAAATACTGGAAATAAAAGAAAGCCTCACCGGCATGAAGGCCTATTTAAGGGGCCCTGTATCCAGAACAAATCAACTTGAGGACAGAATAACAGGGCTGGAGGACAAAATCACCACCCTTTCAAAGTACCAAGCATCTGAAGAAGAAAGGTGTAGGAAAAATGAGGCAAATCTATGTGAAATAGCAGACCTAATCAGAAGGGGAAAAAATTAAAGTCATTGGGACACCTGAGGAGGAAGAAAAAGAGAGAGGAGCAGAGAACATATTACAAGACATTATTACAGAAAACTTTCCTCACCTGGGCAATGATCAAAAGACATGAGTAGAGGAAGCTGTATGGAAGCCAAAAGTACTCAACCCCAAGCAAGCAACGCTGAGAAACGTAAAAGTCACTCTGTATTACAGGCTGCAGAGGAAGGAAGAAGCTGACAGACAGAGGCAGAACCATCAGGCTCTCACCAGATCTCTCAACACGAACCTGAGAAGCAAGGAGGCAATGAAATGACCAAAGCAAGAAATTCTGAGGAGGGAAAGGAATAGTGACAAAGAAGAAGTGTTCTGGAGTATTACAGCTGGATTCAAGATTCAGTTCTCAGGTACTACAGAGCAGCATGAATGCTCAAACTAATTACTTTCTTCACTTGCAAAGCAGGGTTGACAGTATCTGCTCTTAGGGATATAATGATTAGAGCTACGACAAGTGACGCCATGTTCAGCACACAGTGAGCATCTAGTCATACATACTCAAAGTTAATTCATTTTCCAACACCACACACAAAACTCTCTGTTGGGTGTATTACTTCAAGTCTAACTGCAAACAAGATACCTGCTGCCAAGCTGAGGCACACTTGCTAACAAGGGCTTATGACTTAGAACAGCCAGCATCTACCTGGCTAATAGAGCTCAGTAGAGTGTTGCCTTCGGAGACTGCCAGATCAAATGGAAGAAGAGGCCGCTTTAAGGAAGGGAGAGGCAGTAAGTAGAGCCAGGAGCTGTAAACCAGATGAGAGACTAAAGTTTATGAAAGAGAATGCAGCTATGAGACTCCCCATGTAATGGCAACTACAGCAGCTTACATTTGACTAGACTACTACTTGGTATTTTTAAAAATGCTTTTGCATTTTTCATCTCATATGATCGTCACCTCTGAAGAAAGCATGACTAGTCTGTCTTTTCCTCCTTTGGGGAATAATAACTCAGAGAGATTAGATGCATGAGCAAAGCTGACTTCTGTGGACAAGCAGAGCTGTGCTGGCCCACTCCACATCTTTTAATTTCCAGGGAAAAGTCTATACTGGGGCCAGGGAAGTGACTCGGTGATAGAGAACATGTCTTGCCAGCTTGATTTCCGGCAGCGCATAAGAACCAAGTGACAACTAAACTCATAGACAAGATAAACAGAAGTCCATGATGGCAGAAAGGCCCACTGGTCTTTCTCCTTCCCTCTCACACTCTCATCTGCTTTCTCATAAAACCACGCCTAATGCTATACCTTATATCTTCTGTTTTGTCCAATAGCTCCTTTACACGGTCTTCCCTCCAGTAGAAAGAGGAAAATGCTTATATAGTTTCTATAAGAAAGGTAGGTAAAGCATATCACAAAATATTACAGATATAAATCTACACCATCTGTTTCATTTCATAGGTGATAAAATTGAGGCCCAAAGAAGCCAGGAAATTATTAGTCCTTATAACCTCTTTTTTTCTTCCTTTTGTATCTATGGAGTTGTAACTAGTCCAGATAATCTTTTGAATTTACCATACTCAGAAATGTAATAGAAATCATAGCTAGCATAGCTATCTCATTTTATATTTAATATGTCCCTCAGCAACGAGTATTTGAACATATCACTTAATATCACTCAATCTTGAGTCACTCATTTATAAAACATGTTATGTCCTTACTTCATAATATTACTATGCTGAGATTCCAAAGGCAGTTGCTAAAACTATATGTTGAATGCAAATGTAAGATTATTTTAATAATATAGGCCCGAATGGGACAAACTAGTCAAGGCTGCTTACTGAATAATAATTTACAGGTTGCTATTCATGGTACTAAAAACAAAGGAAAAAACCATCACATCTAATAACCATCTAATAACCATCACATCTAAAATAACATATAATTGAGCTTCCACCAACCTGGCCATTTGTTTGTAAGCTTCTTCAGCTACCGCAAAGATATGTGGATCCATGTCACCCATGTTTTGACCACTGTATGCATTGATAATATCTTCCCCATAAATAGGCAGCTGTTCATAGGGGTTTATAGCTACAAGCACTATACCTGAAGAAAGGGACAAAAAAAGGAGTCAGTGGTACTCTGGTGATCAAACTTGGTAAAGTAAGGTAACAGCATGAATTTCAATTTCAACTAATTAACAACTAGAATCAAAAAGTCATCGTCTTAAGGGGACAGGTACACCGAGTTGATTGCACATTACAACGCACAAGGACCCAGGTTCGAGCCTGAGGTCCCCACTGCGGGGGTAAAGCTTCGTGAGTGGTGAGGCACTGCTTCAGGTGTCTCTCTGTCTCTCTTCCTCTCTATCTTCTTCTTCCCTCTAGTTTTCTATCTCTATCCAATAAATAAAGATAATACAAAAAAAAATTTAAGTAGTCATAGTCTTTATCTCTGAACCAACTGAATGAGTCTGTTATAAGATTAATCGTAACACTGAAATAAAATTCTGCTTCTAGACATTTAGCTCAATTAATCTCCAAAGATCCTAAGCAATGTTGCCTATCACAATGTCTCATAACAATGAAGAAGAGGAAGACATGATGATGAAAGAGTAGCTGAATACACTTTGTTACTTCATATGGCAGACTGTTTTGCTACCACTACCAATAACCTTTAAAAGAAAATGAAATATCAAAGAAAAAACATGATATGAAACTCCAGATAGACTCATCACAATTTTATATCTACTAATAAAATCTTACACACAGAATCAGAAAAGATAAGTCAACATGAAATTCTTTTTTCTTTTAATGCTTTTCTATTCCCTTGAATCTTAAAGTATGTGTATAAAGTGATTTTAATGAAGCTAATATTTTAACAAGTATTTTCATCTCCAACTATTTTTCAAGTATTTTAAGTATTCTTTTTTTTAAAAAAAAAAGATATTTTTAAACTTTATTTAATTTGATAGGACAGAGAAAAAAAGGGGGGGATATAAAAGGCCACCAGAAGCAGTAGACTCTCAGTGCCAGCACCAAGCTCTGGTAACTGGAAACAAAAAAAAAAAAAAAAAAAGACTTCTTTTTTTAAAAAAATATTTATTTATTTCCTTTTGTTGCCCTTGTTGTTTCATTGTTGTAGTTATTGATGTCATTGTTGTTGGATAGGACAGAGAGAAATGGAGAGAGGAGGGAAAGACAGAGAGGGGGAGAGAAAGATAGACACCTGCACACCTGCTTCACCGCCTGGGAAGTGACTCCCCTGCAGGTGGGGAGCCGGGGGCTCGAACCCGGATCCTTAGGCCCGTCCTTGCACTTTGCGCCACGTGCACTTAACCAGCTGGCTACCGCCCAACTCCCCAAAAACAAGTCTTTACCTTCATATATAGTAAGGAAATCCAGACAGTAAGTAAGAGTGTGTGTGTGTGTGTGAGTGTGTGTGTGTGTGTGTGTGTGTGTGTGTGTGAGTGTGTGTGTGTGTGTGAGTGTGTGTGTGTGTGTGTGTGTGTGTGTGTGAGTGTGTGTGTGTGTGAGTGTGTGTGTGAGTGTGTGAGTGTGTGTGTGTGTGAGTGTGTGTGTGTGTGTGTGTTCTCATAGGTTAGCTAATAAGGACTGTAGTAAGGAAGAAGGAAGAGAAGAGAAACAGTAAGGAAATAGGGGCCTATTATTTAGTCAAGTATAGTTAGAAGCAACTTCACTGAGAAGGTAGCATGAAAAAATAAGAAGAAGGTAAGCTGAACAAAAATTAAAACTGATAAACAATATTGAGCTGATAGGGAAGGGAAGGAGTTGATACCAAGGACATAGAAGTAAGAGTAGGTAGTTGAATAACTGACTCCGTTCAAAACAGGAGAGTAATGAAGAGCCAAGGACTTTCAGAGGATGACTAGAGAAAGACTAAGTGGGAGTGGGGAGGGGAGAGAAGAAGAAAATTTAAGAAAACATGAAAACGGACCAAGAGGGAACAGAGAACTAAATGGGGAATGAACAGAAATCCCACATGTGCTTAATTATAAGCAAGAGTGCGGTGCTGACTCTCCCACAGCTCATATACAATGAATAAGAGCAGGCAAACGTCGTTAGGGAGAGCCAAGCCCGCTCTCCATTTCTAAGTAACTGAGGAAAAAGGTAATAGTCAACTTCTTAAACTTACTCTAGAGGGGTGTCTTTGGACATCTACTCGTCACATAACAGTTATGTAGAGATGAAAACAACTAACAGGCTAGCACTGAATTTGACAGAGACCTTCTCTGTGTGGGCAAATCCAAAAGAAGAGACTTCTTTTTATTTTGAGCAAACTTATCTAAATTTATACAAGAACTTTTCAGTACAAAATGCAGTTTAATGAGCACAAATGAATCTTCTGGATATGATATTTGACCAATAAATGATCAATGAATCTTTTTGATTTTAGATTTGTTGTGTCCTAACCCTTCTCTCCTGGCACACAATACTTTTCTGTTTATATTCACTATAGGGCAGGGTTCCCTGTCTACTCAGACAGCCAGGCACACTCACCACAGTATGTATAAATAAGTTTGGAATCAATAAAGCGAACTCTGAGGTTGTGGAGCACAGCAGGCTCATGCAGATAGCTGAGGGCTGTGAGGTCATTTTCACCGACAAGAATATCCGGGTTCCGTAAGTGAGGCAGTTCCTTGGTCTTTGGATCTAGACGGTATTCTAAATCCTGAAAATAAGTAAGATAAATTATCTGGGTAAGTAACAGCAATGAACCTGAAGCACATTTATGCACTTAGCTTACTTCATATTTCAGATCTGCTTCTCAGCTAGTAAATACATTACCTTCAGGCACACTGCCACGGCACAGAAACTAGAGGAAATCTCACACTCACACACACACTCACACACACTCACTCACTCACTCACTCACTCACTCACTCACACACACACACTCACACACACCCACACTCACACACACACACTCACACACACACACTCACACACACACACTCACACACACACACACACAGACACACCCACACAGACACACACACACTCACACACACACACACTCACACACTCACACACACACACACTCACACACACACACACACACTCACACACACACACACGCTCACACGCTCACACACACACACTCACACACACACACACTCACACACACACTCACACACACACTCACACACACACACTCACACTCACACACACACACTCACACACACACACTCACACACACACACACTCACACACACACACTCACACACACTCACACACACACACACTCACACACTCACACACTCACACACACTCACACACACACACTCACACACACACACTCACACTCACACACACACGCTCACACGCTCACACACTCACACACACACTCACACACACACACACTCACACACACACACACACACGCTCACACGCTCACACACACACACACTCACACACAGACACACACACACTCACACACACACACACACACACACACTCACACTCACACACACACACTCACACACACACACACTCACACACACACACTCACACACACACACTCACACACACACTCACACACACACACTCACACACACACTCACACACACACACTCACATACACACTCACACACACACACTCACACACACACTCACACACTCACACACACTCACACACACTCACACACACACACTCACACACACACACTCACACACACACGCTCACACGCTCACACACACACACTCACACACACACTCACACACACACACTCACACACACACACACTCACACACACACTCACACACTCACACACACACACACTCACACACACACACTCACACACACACACTCACACTCACACACACGCTCACACGCTCACACACTCACACACACTCACACGCTCACACACACACACACTCACACACGCTCACGCACACACACACACACACACACACACACGGTTTTTCTAAGGTCCTGCCCTCTCTTCCTTTCAAGAATTTATTTCTTTATTTATGCAAAAGATAGGAGGAGAGAGAACCAGCCATCACTCTGGTACATGTGCTGCTGGGGACTGAACTCAGGACCTCATGCTTGAGAGTCTAGTGCTTTATCCACTGCGCCACCTCCCGGACAGCCCTCTCTTCCTTTCTAGGTCACACCTACATCTATTACTATGTTTGAGTGTCCTTCCTTTTTTCCTTTTCTCTCTCTGGGTCCTGAGGGAATTGAAGTTCAGAGCCCTATGGTCATCTTACCCTAACCTTTTTCCCTCTGGGAATAGGGACCAAAATTCTTTTTTTTTTTTTTTTATATATATATATATACTTATTTTCCCTTTTGTTGCCCTTTTTTTAAATTGTTGTTTTAGTTATTATTGTTGTTGTTATTGATATCATCACTGTTAGGGCAGAGAGAAATGGAGAGAGGAGGGGAAGACAGACAGGGGGAGAGAAAGAGAGACACCTGCAGACCTGCTTCACCGCTTTTGAAGCGACTCCCCTGCAGGTGGGGAGTTGGGGGCTCAAAACAGGATCCTTACGAGATCCTTGTTCTTGCACCACATGCGGTTAACCCGCTGGGAACCAAAATTCTTTATGGAGTACAGAAGGTTAGAGTTCTGGCTTCTCTAATTGCTTCTCTACTGGACGTGGGCATTGGCAAATCCATTCGTACACCCAGTCTGTTTCTATCTTTTCCCTAGTGGAGAGGTGAGGTCCTCTGCCAGGGGAAGTCAGGATGCAATCATAGTAGCGTTTACAACTTGGTGTCTGAAAAGTGCCAAGATAGAAAGCAAGACAAAATGTTTAATAAGGGAGTCGGGCGGTAGCACAGCGGGTTAAGTGCAGGTGGCACAAAGCACAAGGACCAGAGTAAGGACCAGGTTCAAGGCCCCGGCTCCCCACCTGCAGGGGAGTCGCTTCACAGGTGGTGAAGCAGGTCTGCGGGTGTCTCTCTTTCTCTCCTCCTCTCTGTCTTCCTCTCCTCTCTCCATTTCTCTCTGTCCTATCCAACAAAAACGACATCAGTAACAACAACAATAATAACTACAATCATGAAAAATGACAAGGGCAGCAAAAGGTAAAAATAAATAAATATATAAAAAAAAGTTTAATAAACAGAAACCATAAAGTAGGAGCAGAGCAAATGAGAATAGTCACCTTAGGGTGGCAAGAAGCTAGGAAGTCTATTTAGGTATTCTCCTAGAGACCCATGACTTTCATAGTTTTTGTTTGAGACTGATAGCTAACATAAGAGGTGGACAAAAATACTGTCTGGGAAGATGGTGTCTGAGTTGATAATAGGCCTAGAAAGCTGGATTAGGGCAGAGAGTTGCTCCCAACCTTGCAGGATATATATAAATTATAATATATATATATATATATATAAATTGCAAAATTATATGGTAACAGGGATATAATTCTCATCAGTCTGCCCCAGGGGCCCTTCCCTTTGATGCAATGCACCAAATCCAGTCCAAGTCTGCTTTGTGTTTCCCCTTTTATTCTTATTTTTCAACTTCTGTCTATACTCACCCTTTTCTTTCTGGCTTATCTCACTTAACCTGAAGAATACTCATTCTGATATTAGAGCCTCCAATCCATGAGCATGGGGTCTTTCCCCTTTCTTTCTTTGAACTGTGACTCATAATTTTCAGCATGGAAGTCTTCTTTTGTTAGGTTTCCTCCTTGGTAATTGATTGTTTTTGTAAATAGGACTAATTTCTGTATTTCTTCTTCTGCCTTATTGTTTATATAAAGTTTATATTCTTTTCCTTGTTTTATTTTTATAAGAGACCTTCTTAGCTCTGGCTTATGATGGTGTGGGGGATTCCATTTGGGATTTTGAAGCCTCAGGCACGAGAGTGTCTTTGCATAACCATCATGCTATCGCCCCCACCCAATTTCTGTATATTAATTTTGTAATCTGCCACCTTATTACACAGGTTGATAATTTCCAGAAACTTCCTGTGACATTCTTTGCGGCACCCCTGCAGGTAGGGAGCCGGGGGCTCAAACTGCCAGTCCTTGTGCCTCATGCCACGTGCGCTTAACCCACTGCGCTCGCTACGATCCTGCCCTCATTGTTAGATTTCTTACCTTTCCTTCCTCAAGGTGGAGCAGGAGTACTTTGTCTCCTGGCTTGTAATCTTTGAGCAGTTCTGCTGACTTCCAAACTTCCTCAGGATCAGGAATCCAAACCCTGGCAAACTAGAAAACCAGACAGAAAAATGAATGAGGCAAATTAATTACTTCATAGCAATATGTAATTTTAGATTAATGTGTACATATAAATCAATTTTTTCCACTGAACATGGATATTCACAGATTTCATGCATTCTGAAGGTCACAAGAGGTCACTAGCTCTGCTAGTTCTAGTTGTAGAGGTTAACAATTCAAAATTCCTAGAAGGTTTTATTTATTTATTAGTACAAGACAGAGAGAGAACCAGAGCATTATACTAGTACAGGGCTGTGGGACTGCTCAAGTAGCACCCTACTCATTTTTGTTGTGGTTTTTATCCTGTGCTGTGCAAAATTTTAGTGACTTACCAGATATTCTTCAGGGATCATTATGGTATGAAGAAAAGAGGAAGTCTCTGGCTTGGGATCACAGTACGTTTATATACTTGAGATCAGGAATTTTCACTGAACAAACACAGTTCTGTTGTGTGTGTGTGTGTTTTGTTTTTTTTTTAGAGGCAGAGAGGCAAAGAGATAGTGAAAGAGACCACCACAACACTACTTTTAATGTAGTAGGGCCCAAGTTCAAAAGGATTAAACACATAGGAAAAGAGAGAGCAGAAAGGCCAGAGTGATATGACCAACATTAGTGAATCAAGTCTAATTATAAAAATCTAGACATCCAGGGGCAGAGCCAAGATGGCAACTCGGAGACAACGCCTGGCCTTAGAGGCTGCTTCAAAACTGGGAAGCTGGGGTGAGGGTAGGCGGTCTGGGTCAGTAGTGGGATAGAGCACTGGGTGGGCAGACAGACTGAAGAAGACTCCTATAATCCATACTGGGCTGGCAAACAGAGGCCAAAAAGAAGAAAAGAAACAGGGAGACTGGCTTGGAGTTTTCTGTTTTGCTAGTTCCCAACCTCCACACCAGCTACTCCTGGATAGACTCCTGTGTAGATAATTTCCTTATCAAGATTCCTGGATCAGCAGAGGCATCATTCAAGAGTGTCATTCAAAGGACATTGAAGGGAGCTGGAGTTCTGAGTCAGAGATACCTGACCAGTCAGGGCTGGGTTTTGCCTGGGGTAAAGTGCCTGTGTTTCTCCACTAAGGCTTGAGTATGCCTGATAGTTTACCTCTTGTAATTGATTATTTTTAGCTTGGTTTAGGAAGGAGACAAGGCTGTGGTGGAGCCAATCTGTACTGGTTCAATCTGCAGACTGACTGTCAGGGATTTTTATTTAATTTTACTCTTATTATTATTATCATTCTTTGTGCTTGTCTCTTATCATGAAAAATTGCTCCAGGTCACTGATTGTCAGAGAAATGCAAATAAAGACAACATTGAGATACCACCTCACCCCTGTGAGAATGTCATACATCAAAAGGACAGCAGCAACAAATGCTGGAGAGGCTGTGGGGACAGAGGAACCCTCCTACACTGCTGGTGGGAATGTAAATTGGTCCAGCCTCTGTGGAGAGCAGTCTGGAGAACTCTCACAAGGCTAGACATAGACCTTCCATATGACCCAGTAATTTCTCTCCTAGGGATATATCCTAAGGACTCTATAACACCCAACCAAAAAGATCTGGGTACACGTATGTTCATAGCAGCACAATTCATAATAGCTAAAAGCTGGAAGCAAACCAGGTGCCCAGCAACAGATGAGCGGCTGAGAAAGCTGTGGTATATATACACAATGGAATACTATGCAGCTGTTAAGAACAATGAACCTACCTTCTCTGACCCATTTTGGATGGAGCTAGAAGGAATTATGTTAAGTGAGCTAAGTCAGAAAGACAAAGACGAGTATGGGATGATCCCACTCATCAACAGAAGCTGACAAAGAAGAGCAGAAAGGGAAACTCAAAGCAGAATCTGAGTTTGGAGAAGGGCAGCAAAGTAAAACTCTCTGGGTGGAGGGTGAGAGTACATGCTCAGCTTCACAGTCCTTTGGTGGTGGGAATGGTGTAGCCTCACATGTCACTATTTGATTAATATGAGAGGGAAAAATTGATTGAATGTCTCAAACTCTTTAATGCACAGAGCAAAGGTTGAGTATATATTCCTTCAGACTAAGCATGTAAGACTTCAAATTGGTAATCAGACTGAATTTTAACAGTGGGCTCAAATTGTTAATACATTTCTAATAATGACTTGCTCTTTGAAATGTTAACTCTCATAAAAGCTTAGACCAGGGAGGACAGAAGCAATGGGTGATGTTACTTTATAAGATACAGCTATATATAAATAAGTAACGTCAAAGGACACGAATTATGGTGAGGTCTTGTATGATACAGCAAATCCTAACAATGGGATTTTCAAAATTAACCCAATTGTCAATTAATTTGGTTATAGCAATAACTATCTATTGCCTTCTTAAACCTTAAGACAGCAGGAACCTCCCATGTCGGGAAAGAGCCCACTGTCTGGGAAGTCCAGGCCATTATTTCCAGGAGAGTCTGAGCAGGTTGACCCTAAGTTCACCCCCTTTTCCTGGGGGGTGCGGTAGGCAGGTCCCTCCTGACCTCATGAACTTATGATGATGGACTTGTTCAGACTGGGAACTTTCCTGTACATGCTACCCCATCCCTTTTGAGCAAAGGCTATAAATTACTGTGTAGGGCCAATTTGAAACCCACCACAAATATCCTGGCTTTGCTCAACCGCTCCCTTCCCCCCTGCCTGGAGGTGCTTGTAATTGGCCCTGAGGGAAAAATACCTACCTATGCATGGTGAGCTCATGACCAGACCTTCTACGGTAACTTTCTAGTTGTGATCAAGTACTCTGTAGGTGAAGACGGAACCGTGCATTGCGTATGGGTTAATGATTACCTCAACCATCTCTCTGAGTTATGGGTATATTTACTTGCTCATATCCCTTAATAAACGAGTCGTCCTAAGAGGCTTCTCCGGAGCTGACTGACTGGTTATGGGTTCCCTTCCTTTCTCTCTGCACACTTCACCCTCATCACCAGCTCCCCTCCCCAGGGCCCCCAAGGGCTTCTCCCAGTTTCCACTGCCAGTGTCCAGGGAGACGGAGAGCCCCAGGACAGCCCAAACTCCCACTTCCTCTATAAAGCCCATAGTTCCCCGAGTCCTGGAACCTCTAGGTGGGGCTCACTTTCTTGCCTGCTTTTCTCAGTTCATACAAAGTGATATTACATCTGCTGATTCCAACCTAATCAATGCAATGAGTACCACCTCGGCATGCTTCACTTCAGACTGTGTCCAGAGACGTCAGGTGTGGAATGTCAACCCTTCAGCCTCCTTACTCGGGTGAGACCTTTCCTTTCTCATAGGACTCTTTAATTCCATTTTGGGTGGTACACTTCCTAACAAAGTCCCAAAACCTGGATATAGACGAGGTCCCATGAGATAGGGCATATGTTCACATGTATCCATAAATTGGGGCAAAATATATAACTTAAGGCAAAAGTGCACAATAGTCTGCAGTGAGTCAGTAAATGAAACAGGCCCCCACTCCCCACCTGCAGGGGGGGTCACTTTATGGGTGGTGAAGCAGGTCTGCAGGTGTTTGTCTTTTTATCCCCCTCTGTCTCCCCTCCTCTCTTGATTTCTCTCTGTCATACCAAACAACAATGGCAATGGTAATAATAATAACAACAAGGGCAAAAAAATGGGGAAAATGGCCTCTAGGAGCAGTTGATTTGTAGTGCAGGCACTGAGACCCAGCAATAATCCTGGAGGCAGTAAATAATAAATAAATAAAGCAAGCAAGCAAATAAAAAGACAGCATAGGGAGTTGGGTGGTAGTGCACTAGGTTAAGTGCACAAGGCACAAAGCGCAAGGACCAGCTTAAGGATCCCGGTTCGAGCCCCCGGCTCCCCACCTGCAGGGGAGTCGCTTCATAGGCGGTGAAGCAGGTCTGCAGGTGTCTGTCTTTCTCTCCCCCTCTCTGTCTTCCCCTTCTCTCTCCATTTCTCTCTGTCCTATCCAACAACGATGACATCAATAACAACAACAATAATAACTACAACAATGAAAAACAACAAGGGCAATAAAATTAATTACATGGGGAAAGCAGAGTCTCTTCAACAAGTGGTGTTGGAAATAATGGGTTGAAACATGCAGAAGAATGAAACTGAACCACTATATTTCACCAAACACAAAAGTAAATTGCAAGTGGATCAAGGACTTGGATGTCAAACCAGAAAATATCAGATATGGTAGTCAGGCGGTAGCACAGCGGGTTAAGCGCACGTGGCGCAAAGCGCAAGAACTGGCATAAGGATCCCAGTTCGAACCCCTGGCTCCCCACCTGCAGGGGAGTCCCTTCACAGGCGGTGACGCAGGTCTGCAGGTGTCTGTCTGTCTCTCCCCCTCCTCTCTCCATTTCTCTCATTTCTTTCTATCCAACAATGAAAACATCAATAACAACAGCAACAATAAAAACAAGGGCAACAAAAGGGAAAATAAATAAATATAATAAAAAATTTTTTAAAAAAAGAAAATATCAGACACTTAGAGGAAAATATTGGCAAAACTCTTTTCTGCATAAATTTTAAAGACATCTTCAAGGAAACGAATCCAATTACAAAGAAGACTAAGGCAAGTATAAACCTATGGGACTACATCAAATTAAAAAGCTTCTGCATAGCAAAAGAAACCACTACCCAAACCAAGAGACTCCTCACAGAATGGGAGAAGACCTTTACATGCCATACATAAGATAAGAAGCTAATAACAAAAGTATATAAAGAGCTCATCAAACTCAGCAAGGAAACAAATAACCCCATCCAAAAATGGGGAGAGGACACGAACAGAATATTCACAACAGAGGAGATCCAAAAGGCCGACAAACATGAAAAAACGCTCCAAGTCTCTGATTGTCAGAGAAATGCAAATAAAGACAACAACGAGATACCACTTCACTCCTGTGAGAATGCCATACATCAGAAAAGATAGCATCAGCAAATGCTGGAGAGGGTGTGGGGACAAAGGAACCTTCCTGTACTGCTGGTGGGAATGTCAATGGGTCCAACCTCTGTGGAGAGCAGTCTGGAGAACTCTCAGAGGCTAGAAATGGACCCACCCTATGACCCTGCAATTCCTCTCCTGGGGATAGATCCTAAGGAACCCAACACACCCATCCAAAAAGATCTGTGTGCACCTGTGTTCATAGCAGCACAATTTGTAATAGCCAAAACCTGGAAGCCACCCAGGTGTCCAACAACAGATGAGGGCTGAAGAAGTTGTGGTCTATATACACAATGGAATACTACTCAGCTATTAAAAATGGTGACTTCACCATTTTCAGCCCATCTTGGATGGAGCTTGAAGAAATCATGTTAAGTGAAATAAGTCAGAAACAGAAGGATGAATATGGGATGATCTCACTCTCAGGCCGAAGTTGGAAAACAAGATCCGAAGAGAAAACTCTAAGCAGAATTGGGACTGGAGTTGGTGTAAGTAAAAGACTGAGGTGCGTGGGTGGGGGGAGAGTTCAGAGGGCCCAGTAGGGGTTGTATTGTTATGTGGAAAACCTGAGAAATGTTATGCATGTACAAACTACTGTATTTACTGTCAACTGTAGATCACTAATCCCCCAATAAATAAAATGAAATACAAAGATAGCTAAGTTTCATGTGAATCCTGGTGTGCTAGAATGAAAATGAGTCAGAGCAGAGATGCAGGGAGTGGGCAAGTAAGGGATGTCATTACTCATGCCTCCTTCCCGGCATAATTCATACGTTGAGAGTAGGACAGAGGTTCCGTCTCCACTCCCAACCTACTACAAACTGAGGCAAAGAAGCACCACAACCACCACTTCCCTTTGAAGCAGCAAAAGGAAGAAACAGATGGGACAAAGGCTAAGCCAAAGCCAAACCAAATGGGTGAAAGAGAAAAGGCCTAGAGGAACGAATCCTGGGTAAGGTTTGAAGCAAAGAGCAGACATGGCCTGTGCCCTTGCTACACTTTCAGACAACGATGCTGAGCTAAGAGGAACTCATCCTTGCTTCTTGGAACTTGATGAAGGTGAAGTCGTACCTCCATGTTCTTTCTCTAAGTTGGTGGAGGACTACAAAACCCACACGTGTATGTGTATAATTTTGTGTACAAGACAGAGAGAACCAGAGCATCATTCTGGGACAGATGATACTGGGGATCAAACTTGAGTTCTCATGCTCGAGAAATCCAGTATTTTACCTACTGCACTATTTCCCTAGTCACATTTATGTATATATTATGTGTACAATTTTATTCCATTGCCATCAGCATTGCCCCATTACTAATCCATCCTAATACTGAGGCTTAAACCTTAAAATCTTTTATATTATATTTTATATATTGGTATTGCTAGAGCTGGAGTTGAAATCTATGTCTACTGCAAAAAAAAAAAAAAAAAAAAAAAACAACTATAAATTCTTTCCACTATACCTTACTTCTCTTAGTGTTATAATAGGAATAGTCAGGTTATGATACTGGTCCACATCACCAAGTGAGACTAACAGATGTCTCATAGAAGGCAATGTGTCAACACCAAGCCAGTCAGGCTGCTCTCCATCTTGCAGTATTCCAGCTAGTGCTAGTCACAGAACCTGGCCACGTTAAAAATGCATTTAGGACTAATAGGAAAAAAAAAATCTGAGAATGCCAAAGACTAAAATAATGATCAATGAATCGCTATTATAAATTTACTTTCAATATTCTTATAATTTATTATTTATTTATTTAATTAATTTATTTATTTGGCCTTCAGGGTTATTGCTGGGGCTCAGTGCCTGCACTACGAATCCACTGCTCCTGGAAACCATTTTTCCCATTTTGCTGCCCATGTTGTAGTCATTTTTGTTATTATTATAGCTGTTGTTGTTGGATAGGACAGAGAGAAATCGAGAGAGGAGGGGAAGACAGAGAGGGGCTGAGAAAGACAGACACCTGCAGACCTGCTTCACTGCCTATAAAACGACTCCCCTGCAGGTGGGGAGCCAGGGGCTCGAACTGGGATCCTTAATCCAGCCCCTGCGCTTTGCACCATGTGCACTTAACCTGCTGCACTACTGCCCAGCCCCCAATTTATTATTTATTAATAAGAAAGGAAGAGAGGAAGAAGGGCCACAGCATCACTGTGGCACATGTGATGCAGGGGATTGAACTCAGGACATCACGCCTGAGAGTTCAATACTCTATGCGTGGTGTCACCTCCCAGACCACTTATTTCCATTTACATCATGAACAAAATATGATAGGATTGAGCTATGGTTTCTAAAATTTGTACTCCTTCAACTTATTTTGCATTTACTGTGAAAAGTGCATGGTTTAAAATGAAACTGAGGGGCGGGGGGTAGATATCATAAAGAATATGCAAAGAAATTCTAAGTCCTAGATTCAATCAATCTCTCATTCCACCATAAACCAAAGCTGGTCAGTGCGCTGGAAAAAAAAAAAAGGTTAACCTTTAAAATAAAATAAAACAGACTTTAAATTGGCTTCTACGAGGCCCTGAAATTACTCTACATTTATGAAGAAAACACTATGAAAATTAATGGATATAATCTGTCTCCACCAAGTAGCAAAACTACATAACCTTTCACTCTAGAATTTTGTTTGATGGCAGACTTTGGAATGAACAGTTTTAGAGACTACAGTTCTTTAGCAGTCCTATAATGATTATTTCTGGAACAAGGTCTTACCTGATATAGTCTTAATATGAGCATAAGGAAAACTGTACTCTTTCTATATGCAGTTAACAGGTGATATTTGGGGAGTCTGGCGGTAACGCAGCGGGTTAAGCACATGTGACCGGCATAAGGATCCCCACCTGCAGGAGAGTCGCTTCCCAGGCGGTGAAGCAGGTCTGCAGGTGTCTGTCTTTCTCTCCCCCTCTGTCTTCCCCTCCTCTCTCCATTTCTCTCTGTCCTATCCAACAACAAAGACATCAATAAAACAAGGGCAACAAAAGGGAATAAATAAATATTTTTTAAAAAGCAGGTGATATTTGAGGAGAATTTTCTTAAGACTAGATAAATAAGCAGGGCAAAGCAACAATCACCAGTAAAGAAAGAAATCACATTAATCTTTGCTGCAAGCTTTTCCCCGTTATTTAATTAGAATAAAGGAAACTGTACATTCTTTTACATAATTGGTGCAATATCTTTATAACTGTCATTAATAAATAAATTCCTCAATCTACAGTCTGAAAGAAGTTTAATTGACTACTGCATCATTCAGCTAGCAAATGACAGAGGCTGGATTCAAACCCAGGACAATCTCGGACTTTGAAATGCTTAGGAAAAATATATAAAATATATAAAAATATACGGAAAAACAAACATAATCCCAGTGAACCTCTTTCTCCTGATGTGACCAAAGTTGCCAAATTAAACAAAGCAACTCACACTTTCTTTGCATTGCCAACACTTGCTCCCAATTTAGAGCACAATATAAACAGAGTGTCCCTGAGTTGAATGGGCTAGGTTCCAGGCAGCAGCGGGTCCTTGACACACCCCAGCCCACCTGTGCAG
Organism: Erinaceus europaeus; assembly: GCF_950295315.1. NCBI lineage: Eukaryota > Metazoa > Chordata > Mammalia > Eulipotyphla > Erinaceidae > Erinaceus > Erinaceus europaeus. Next base: position 78,059,889 of record NC_080179.1, on the reverse strand, counting down.
AAGCTAGTTGTGCGGCCACCCGGGCTCCACGTGGGCTTGTCCCAGGACACTGACTTAGAGTCCAGCCATCAGTATGCAGCAGGGGGAGACTGCACCTACTGCTGCCTCTGCTGCAGCGTCATTTCGCTGGTGAGTTCTGCAGCTGCTGGTCCCGGCCATAATGCCTGGCCAGTGTCTCTGCCCCATTGCCTACTGTGCAGGGTAAGTTAAATAACTGCGATGTGAATAAACCTTGGCTTGTCTGAAACCCCACGACAAGCCATGCCCAAGTTGTCTATGTTTTAATGACTATAGATGACACCCAAACGTGTCACATTTTTACCCCACCCATGTGGTTTGACTTTAAGTTGCCCACGAGTTGCATCTTTTTTTTTTTTCATTTATTTTCCCCTTTGTTGCCCTTGTTGTTTTTCATAGTTGTACTTATTATTGTTGTTGTTGATGTTGTTCGTTGTTGGATAGGAGAGAGAAGTGGAGAGAGGAGGGGAAGACAGAGAGGGGGAGAGAAAGACAGACACCTGCAGACCTGCTTCACCGCCTGAGAAGCGACTCCCCTGCAGGTGGGGAGCCGGGGGCTCGAACCAGGATCCTTAGGCCGGTCCTTGCACTTTGCACCACGTGCGCTTAACCTGCTGCGCTAGCGCCCGACTCCCCTGTTGCATCTTTTTGACCCACTTCATTTTTGCCCGCTTCGGTTTTGATTCAACTTTAAATCATCCATGCGTGTTGCATCTTTCTGATCCACAGTGTTTCTGCGCTCCGCAGTTTGGGTTTGACTTTAAATCTACCACACATGCCGAATTTTTTTTTTTTTTTACCTCCACGTTTTTTGCCTGGTGTTTTTTCCTGCTTAACTTTAAACCTACACTTCTAGACCCTCAAAAGTGATCGGGTACCCAACCAGCCTATGCTAATTCCTGGTAAGTGGTCTACGTTTAATTTTAAGCTTTCTTCTACTTTTACCCCTTCTGAAACTCACTATGGGAATTTTACATTCTAAGAAAGAGAATTTTCACCTCAGACAAAAAGACTTTAAAGGCAGATAAGTAAAATTCAGTGCCCAAGCCAAGAATTACATCAGTTGTTATATGTAGTTAAAGCTGTCTCCACAAATCTTTCCAAACACGGAGCTTTATTGGTTGAGATATGGAAAGAAATTGGCAATGATTTATATAAGGATTGATCTGGTCACAGCAAAACAGGTTGAGGTTTTGCTCTCCCCAATCAACTACCAAGGGCAACGATTATCACCTGAAGATTCAACAATTTACAACCAGAACTCACCAAGCCACAGGTGAATAAAACACGTGTGGCTCATGGACACAAAGGAGCTGGAGGAAGATTCCTAGAGTCAGAAGACCTTACTCAGGAACTACTAGTGGTGGTCCGGGAGTTTGCCAGCTGAGACATACCACTACCAGGTTTGAGTTTAGCAACAAACACTGTTTAAAAAAGGGACAAAACCACCTAAGGCTCACTAATTCACAACAGTGGGTGGGTTCTAAGTCTCCTGTGCTGTTGCCCTCTCAATGGCGGGAACAGCAACAGGGACCCTTACTGACATCAAGGAATGGCACAGAACTGGCCAGTGACTCAGGATAAAATCTACCCTCACAGTGACCCAGAGTGTGGATGTTGAGTGGAGCCTTTTCGCATAGCTCTCCTTCTTCTTCTTCTAGCGTTTGCCCTTCTTCCGCAGCCAGTCAACAGCGTCAGGTTGAGCCTGATGTCAAGTTTCGAGACCTCCTTTGAATCTGGAGAGGTGGCAGTCGTTGACTATGTGGGTCATAGTCTGTCTGCAGCCACAGGGGCAGTTCGGGTCGTCTCTGGCTCCCCAGCGATGGAACATAGCGGCGCACCGGCCATGGCCTGTTCGATAGCGATTGAGGAGGGCCCGATCATAACGTGCCAGGTCAAAGCCGGGTGGACGCTTACAGGGGTCTGTGATGAGGTGTTTGTTCTTTACCTCAGCTGACTGCCAACTCTGTTTCCAAGAGTCTGGAACAGAGAAGTTCAGTGCAGGCGTAGGGGACCAGATTGGGTGATGAGATGTCAAGCGTTGGACAGGGTGGGCGAAGATATCCGCGTAGATTGGCAGGTCCGGTCGAGTGTAGACGTGGGAAATGAACTTAGATGATGCCACATCCCGACGAATATCTGGCGGGGCGATGTTGCTAAGAACTGGCAGCCATGGGACCGGGGTGGAACGGATGGTTCCAAAAATGATCCTCATGTAGGAATATAATTTGGAATCGACCAAGTGGACATGGGGGCTACGGAACCATACTGGGGCACAGTATTCTGCAGTGGAATAGCATAATGCCAGAGAGGGTGATCGCAGTGTGGAAGCGCTCACGCCCCATGAGGAGCTGGCCAGTCTTGCAATGATGTGATTCCTCGCGCCCACCTTTGCTGCAGTCTTTATGAGATGTTTGTGAAATGACAGAGTGCGATCGAGAGTAACGCCAAGACAGACTGGCTGGGCTTCATGCCGGATTCTCGTACCGCCAAGCTGCACATTAAGCTCACTCGAGGCCGACGCATGGTGTAGATGGAAAACAGATGATACCGTTTTAGCAGTGCTAGGGATTAGTCACCATTTTTTACAGTAATCAGATATCAGAGACATGCCTTTCGTGAGTGTTTCCTCGAGGATGTCGAACTTGGATGCCTGAGTTGCACAGCAGATGTCATCGGCGTAGATGAACTTCCTTGAAGTTTCTGGGAGGTTATTGATGTAAATATTAAACAGAGCCCTGGGGGAGGCCACTTGAGACAAGTCTCCATCTGCTAGACTTGTCACCCAGATGCACCCGGAATCTTCTGTTTTGGAGAAGAAACGATATAGTGTTGGCCACCCATGGAGGCAGGCTCTGCTGATAGGCTCGGAAGAACAGGGAAGAATCACATGAGGACTCAACAGAGAGGAGCAGCTGGGGTTTCTTCAGGGTCCGAGCTTAGCCTGGGACTTTGGACCCTCAGGCATAAGAGTCTCTGCATAGCCACTGTGCTATCTATCCTCTGCTCTGTTTTATCTCTTGGTCACCTTGAGAGTTAAGCTAAAAAAAAAAATTAAAAAAAATAAACCAAAAACCTTCTCATAGTTAAAAAGCCCTGTGATTGATTCAAGTCACACAGCCCACAGGGAAGATAAATGTCAACATAACAAAGGTTTAACAGCCACAGTACTTCACCACAGGTGGCAGAGGCAAAGTCAAGCCTGCTGGCTGACAAGGTCCAGGCAGGCTGGATTTGCCTGCAGAGTGGAAAGTCCTAGACCAAACTGAAGCTATTCATCCTTTTTGTTTTCAATTACATTGGTAGTCTGAGGACTTATTTGCTATATTGGACATACACAAATACTACCTGGAGACAATAAAAAGAGATCCCCAGGGCAAGTACATAGTAACAACAATTATGGAAGTAAGTGTAACGAGACTAAAAATGACCTAGGAGCAGAAGCAGCTGTATTCACTAAGAGGCTTTCAGAAAAAAAGCTATTTGTCACCACTGCAGCTTCTCAATTAGTTGGACTCAGACCAATAACCAGAACTATGGGTGACTTATAGAATGAGTGGAAGACTGTGGTTTCCACCTAAATATAAAAAGGCCCTATCGCTTACCCCCTGCTTCCCTTACAGGTATCTATGATGAATATAGACGTTGTGTAGTTAAGTAGCTAACGTTAGGGTAAGTGGGTAGAAGCTAGTAAACTTTCATATGGGTAAAAGCTAGTAAACCCTCCTAAATGCAAAGGCTAGCCAGAAGAGAGCTCCTATGGTGTGTGCTTACTTTACAGCAGAAGATTTCTTTAGGTAGACAGTTTACTAGATATTACAAAAGACTTGGTTTAAATGATATAGTTATATCCATCCAAGAGTGGGTTAAGAACACTTCATCTGCACCATTCCAGCCTTTAGGTCCATGATTGGTCAACAATTTGTTTGGCTTTCTATGTGAACTCTTAGTCTCTATGTTAACTCTCAGTCCCCAGAGTTGGTTCTTCTAAATATCAAAGACTGACAGACCCCAGAGTCAGTTGATTAAAATTACTTTCTTCAGCATTTTTTGAGCTTTCATTTATGAAGGAAGAAACAGGAACTTAATACTAATTGTCATAAAACTTGATTGTGAAATTGCAGGTTTTTAAGTTTCAGCTTCAACTACATCATCAAAAATTTGGCCTATTTATATTCTACTTTAACCCACAGGAAACATCTGCAGAATATAAGAAAAAACCTATTTCAAACCCCTACAGTGTGAAATTCCAGGCAGTTTAATGATAATCTAGTCCAAACATCTCACTTATAAGGAAACAGAACTCCAAAAGTTATCTACACTGCAGCTATTTGAGGCCAGATGTAGGTCCTTTAAGCCCCCAATATTAAGGCTCTTTGTGAGTCCCTGTCTGTATATTTCTCTCACACTTGCTCACTCCCTCTACCTCTATCAAACATAGCAGGTTGTAAAAAAGAAAGACAGAGAGAGAGAGAGGAAGGAAGGAAGGAAGGAAGGAAGGAAGGAAGGAAGGAAGAGAGAGTACAGTTTCACAGATAGAAAAAAGCAAGCAAAATCAAGACGTGGTTGAAATTGCAGGGTCATGGATAGCGCCACAGTAAAGCACACGCCTTGTTCTATGTGAGGCCCTGATCTGAGCTCTCGCACCAGATGTATAGTGCCAGGGTAGGCCCCTTACTTAGTGCTGAAGCGCTAGCTATCATGTTCTGTTTGTCTCTCCCTCTTCTCTTGACTCGTTTCTCCTCTAAAAAACAGAGCAAAACACTTGATTGGGGGAGGCTGCATGTGTGAGACCCTGGGTTCATCACAAAGCACCGTATTTAAAAAAGGGAAAAAGACCCCCGGCTCCCCACCTGCAGGGGAGTCGCTTCCCAGGCGGTGAAGCAGGTCTGCAGGTGTCTGTCTTTCTCTTCCCTTCTCTGTCTTCCTCCTCTCTGCGTTTCTCTCTGTCCTGTCCAACAACAACAACATCAAGACCACAACACTTAAACAACAAGGGCAACAAAAGGGAAAATAAATAAATATAAAAAAATTTAAAAAAAAGGAAAAAGAAAGAGCGGTCGAGCAAGCGAGCAAGCGTTTGGTGAACTCTTTACACATCTTGGCTATTAGCTTTTTTTGATGCGTAAAGATCTGCCATTCTGTAAGGAGACTCGTTGGGTGGTGGTTTTTTTTTTTTGTTTTGTTTTACTCTGTAAAAGTTTTTCAATTCAATGTAGTCCCATTGGTTTATTTTTGTTTCAGTCTTCCTTGCAACTGGATTTGTATCACTGAAGATGCCAATAAAATTTAAATGGCAGGGAGTCGGGCTGTAGCGTAGCGGGTTAAGCGCAGGTGGCGCAAAGCACAAGGATCCTGGTTCGAACCCCGGCTCCCCACCTGCAGGGGAGTCGCTTCACAGGCGGTGAAGCAGGTCTGCAGGTGTCTGTCTTTCTCTGCCCCTCTCTGTCTTCCCCTCCTCTCTCCATTTCTCTCTGTCCTATCCAACAACAACAACAATAATAACTACAACAATAAAAAAAAACCAACAAGGACAACAAAAGGGAATAAATAAATAAAATAAATATTAAAAAAAATTTAAATGGCAAAAGGTGCTGCTGCTATTTTCCTGTAAGTGTTTGATATAGTTTCTGATCTAACATCCAAGTCCTTGATCCATATGGAGAGTTTACTTTTTTTTTTTTAAGTTTACTTTGTTTACTTTCCTGTCCAATGAAATGTAGTGGTTCAATTTCACTCTTTTGCACATTTCAACCTAATTTTCCCAATACCATTTGTTGAAGAGATTCCCCTTTCTCCATTTAATAGTTTGGGTCTCCTTGTAAAAAAAAAATATGTCGATATGTATGGGGGTTTATTTCTGGGCTCTCAGTTCTACTGCACTGGTCAGTGTGTCTATTTTTGTTCCAGTACCAGGCACTTTTTATTACAATGGCTTTGTAATATAGTTTGAGATCTGGGCATGTGATGCCTCCACTTCTATTTTTTTTTCCTCAGGACCCTTGGTGATTCCATAAACTTTAGTAGCTTTTGTTCTATCCTTTTTAGAAAAACTGGTGGGCCTTTGATGAAGACTGCATTAAGTTTATACATGGCTCTGGGTAGAATATTCATTTTGATGGTTTTAATTCTTCCAGTCCATGAACATGGAATATCTTTCACTTTTTGTATCTTTTCCATTTCCTTGAATACTGACTCATAATTTTCAGTATACAAGTCTTTCACTTCTCTTGATAGATTTATTCCTAGATATTTTATTGTTTGTAAAATAAGTGGGACTGATTTCTGCATTTCTTCTTCTTCTGACTTAATGTAGCATAAATGAATAACACCAACTTTTGCATGTTAATTTTGTAGCAGGACTCCTTACAATGTTGCCTGATAATTTCCAGGAGCTTCCTGCTGGATTCTTTTGGTTTTCTAGGTATACACCGTCATGTCATCTACAAAAAGGAACAGTTTGGCTTCTTCTCTTACGATCTATAACTCTTTGATTTCTTGCTCATGCCTGTTATGGCAAGAACTTCCAACACTATGTAGAACATTGATAATGGGCAGCCCTGTCTAACTTCTTTTTCTTCTGATACCTTAAGGTGTGTAGTCAGGCTGTTTATATGAGCTTTCTCTTGTTTGCTAATGTGTGCTTGCATGGCTATGAATTTCCCTCTCAGTATTGCCTTAACACACTGTTAACCCAAATTAACCCAAATATTTTGATAGCTTGTGTCTTCATTTTCATTAAACTCTTGGAACATTTTAATTTCTTCCTTAATTTCCTCTTTGACCCAGTAGTTGCTTTTAACCCAGTAGTTGTTAAGCGGTGTACTGCTGAGTTTCCATACTTTGGAACTTTTACTAATTTTTGCTGTTAAGTGTTAATTTAATTCCACTGTGGTCTGAGAAGATGCTTGGGATGATTTCAATGCTCTTGAATTTGCTGATGCTGTCTTTGTGGCCTAATGTATAGTCTGTGCTTGAGACTGGCTCATGTGTGCTTGAATAGAATGTGTATTCTATTCCAGATTCATGGGGTAAAGGACTGAAAATGTCCAGTAAGTTCTAGCTTATCTATCTCTTCATGTAATTCTAGTTTCTTCATAAATTCTCTGCCTAGAGAACCGGTACATTGAGAGAGTGGGGTGTTGAAGTCGCCTGCTGTGACTGTGTTGCTGCTATAGAGAGTGGGGTGTTGAAGTCGCCTGCTGTGACCGTGTGGCTGCTATAGAGAGTGGGGTGTTGAAGTCCCCTGCTGTGACTGTGTGTCTGCTATAGAGAGTGGGGTGTTGAAGTCCCCTGCTGTGACTGTGTGTCTGCTATAGAGAGTGGGGTGTTGAAGTCCCCTACTGTGACTGTGTGTCTGCTATAGAGAGTGGGGTGTTGAAGTTCCCTACTGTGACTGTGTGTCTGCTATAGAGAGTGGGGTGTTGAAGTTCCCTGCTGTGATTGTGTGGCTGCTGCTATAGAGAGTGGGGTGTTGAAGTCGCCTGCTGTGAAGTGTGGCTGCTATAGAGAGTGGGGTGTTGAAGTCCCCTACTGTGACTGTGTGTCTGCTATAGAGAGTGGGGTGTTGAAGTCCCCTGCTGTGACTGTGTGTCTGCTATAGAGAGTGGGGTGTTGAAGTCCCCTACTGTGACTGTGTGTCTGCTATAGAGAGTGGGGTGTTGAAGTCCCCTACTGTGACTGTGTGTCTGCTATAGAGAGTGGGGTGTTGAAGTCCCCTACTGTGACTGTGTGTCTGCTATAGAGAGTGGGGTGTTGAAGTCCCCTGCTGTGACTGTGTGTCTGCTACAGAGAGTGGGGTGTTGAAGTCCCCTGCTGTGATCGTGTGGCTGCTACAGAGAGTGGGGTGTTGAAGTCCCCTACTGTGACAGTGTGGCTGCTAGAGAGAGAGGGGTGTTGAAGTCCCCTACTGTGACTGTGTGGCTGCAATAGAGAGTGGGGTGTTGAAGTCTCCTACTATTATTACTGTGTTGCTACTAATAGATTGCTGTAGTTCTTTCTGAAGATGTTGGATGTATTTAGATGACCCCTCATTGGGTATAGATGATAAAACTGTAAAGTCTTCTTGATTGACTTATCCTCTGACATTAAGTAGTGTCCATTCCTATCTTTAATTACTTTATTTATTTTAAAGTCTATTGTGTCAGATATGAGAACAGCTGTTCCTGCCCTTTCTTGTGGTCCTCTAGCTTGTATGATAGCTTTCCACCCTTTCATTTTGAGTCTCTATTTGTCCTGTTGACGTAGGCGGGACTTCTGCAGACAACATATGGTTGGGTTGGGTTTTCTTTCTTCCTTCCTTTCATCCTTGCTTTCTTTCTTTTTTCTTAATTAGAGATTCAGTAGTGATTTACACAATTACGTGTCAACAGGTGTATAATTCCACAGTACTCGCATCACCAGAGTTCTGTGTCCAAGACCCTCCACTGTAAACAACTGTGGTTCTCCCAAGGTTGCAGACGTGGGTTAACTGTCATCTCTACAACGTGGCGCAAAGCACAAGGACTGGCAAAAGGATCCTGGTTCGAGCCCCCAGCTCCGTACCTGCAGGGGAGTCGCTTCACAGGCGGTGAAGCAGGTCTTCAGGTGTCTGTCTTTCTCTACCCGTCTGTCTTCCCCTCCTCTCTCCATTTCTCTCTGTCCTATACAACAACAACAACATCAATAACAACAATAACTACAACAATGAAAAAGAAAAAGGACAACAAAAGGGGAAATAAATACATAAATTTAAAAAACTTTAAAAAAAAGTATTTAAAAAAAGGCAAGACTGTATGAGTCTACTCATAGGTGGGAATTAAGAAGCAAAGAAAATAAAAGCGACATAAAGTGAAAGCTGGACTGGGTGTGGCGCCTTGAAAGGAAGGCAAGGGAGGAACAGGGAACACACTGGAGAGCTGGTGAACCATGGCAGAAAAGGACCTAGGGTGGTGGGGACAGTGTTTTATAGACACCTACTATGCATAGCTGAGACACTGGACCCACGTGTGAACAGATGTGCTGCACTGCAAGTTGGACTCCTATCACTATCGACACATGCACACACAAACGCACATGAGCACACACGTTCGTGCAAAAGAATATGATATAGGGGGTAGAGCGGTAGCACAGCGGGTTAAGTGCACATGGTGCAAAGCTTAAAGACCGGCAAAAGAATCCCGGTTCGAGTCCCCGGCTCCCCACCTGCAGGGGAGTCGCTTCACAGGCGGTGAAGCAGGTCTGCAGGTGTCTGTCTTTCTCTCCCCCTCTCTGTCTTCCCCTCCTCTCTCCATTTCTCTCTGCCCTGTCCAACAATGACAACAATAACAACAACAATAATAACCACCACAACAATAAAGCAACAAAGGCAACAAAAGAAAATAGCCTCCAGGAGCAGTGGCTTCCTAGTGCAGGCACTGAGCCCCAGCAATCACCCTGGAGTCAAAAAAAAAAAGAGTACAACATACATGGAAAAAAACCTAGAAACAAACTTGGATAAACAAACTGAATAAACCAATAACAAAGGGGGTGGGAAATCCCAGAATAGAGTTTCTACCTGAAGAAATATCTGAAGGGAGTTGAGCGGTAGTGCAGCAGGTTAAGCACACATGGGCGCAAAGCACAAGGACGGGTGTAAGGACCCCGGTTCGAGCCCCTGGCTCCCCACCTGCAGGGGAGTTGCTTCACAAGTGGCGAATCAGGTCTGCAGGTGTCTGTCTTTCTCTCCCCCTCTCTGTCTTCCCCTCCTCTCTCCATTTCTCTCTGTCCTATCCAACAACAATGACATCACTAACTACAACAATTTATATATATATATATATATATATATATATATATATATATATATATATATATCTGAAGGGGTCAGGTGATGGTGCACCCAGTTATACGCACACAGTACTAAGCGCAAGCACCCGAACAAGCATCTGGATTCAAGCCCCCAGCTTTCCACCTACAGGGGAAGCTTCACAAGTGGCGAAGCAGGTCTGCAGGTGTCTGTCTTTCTCCATCTCCCTCCCCCCATCTCTCAGTTTCTCTCTGTCCTACCCAATAAAATGGAAAAATTGGCCACCAAGAGCAGTGGATTCGTAATGCCGGTACCAAGCCCCAGCTATAACACTGGAGGCAAGAGAAGAAAAGAGAAGGAAAGAACACAAGTTTTACCTGAGAATTTCCTCAAATAAGTAAGACATACCTCCAGGACTAGGAAACTCAAAGATCTTCAAGAACAGTCATAAATTACTCCAAACCTAAAATTTGCTCAAAGAATAGTGAAAATGGCAAAGATCAAAGACAAAGATAAAACTGATAAAGTCTAAGAGTCACATAAGACTGTCAGCTGATTTCTCAACAGAAACTCTAAAGGTCAGGAGGGACTGGCAGGCCATACTGAAGTTGTACATGAAAAACACCTCCGTTCATGAATATTTTTATCCTTCTAGGTTACTGCTCATGTTGGAAGGCACTAAGAAGAGGTGTTTTTTTTTTTAATTTTATTATCTTTATTTATTGGCTAGAGACAGCCAGAAGCCTAGAGGAAGAGAGTGATAGAGAGGGAGAGAGACAGAGAGACACCTGCAGCCCTGCTTCACCACTCGCAAGCTTTCCCCCTGCAGGGGGAGACCGGGGGGCTCCAACCCGGGTCCTTGAGTGTTGTAAGATGTGCGCTCAGCCAGGTGCGCCACCACCTGGCCCCGAGTTTTTTTTTTATGCAAACAACAGCTAAAAGAATTCAGTACTACCAAATTAGACCTACAAGGACTATTAAAGGGACTTATAAACAAGCGTGGTCCAGCTAGAACTATGAATTCAGAATGCAGAACTGAGGTCAAAAACTACTATTATTTTCAAAAAGAAAAAGCAATTGAGTTCATCCACCAAGTGACTATATAAACACAATCAAGTGTATTCTACGGCAACTGAGGCCACTGAACATTTTATAACTGTCGTGATTTACATTTTCTTAACATATTACATTCCCACAAAAGCATAGCTGAGGAGCCTGCAAGATGCTTGTCTGCTCTGCCATGTGCATGACCTGGGTTCAAGGCCATGGTACCATGCAGGAGTACTACAGCAATGAAGGAAACTTGGGTGCTGTGGGTGTCTCCCTCTCCATCTGATAAGTAGGCTCAGGGCAGTGAAGCCCTGACAAGAATAGTATAGTTTAGTTACTAGCATGCAAAGAACTGGAAAGCAAAATGCCTACTTAGTTGAGCTCCTTACACATGTGTACACACACACACATCACTAAGGATATGAATCTATTCTAATAGTTGAGAGAGGGAGTAAATATCCAGGGAGGGAACATTTTACTTGCTTAAAGCTATTTGTTTGCTTAAAGTTTATTTTAACCAGAGCACTGCTCAGCACTGGCTTATGCTGGTGCTGTGTATTGAAGTTGAGATCTCAGAGTCTCATTCATGGAAGTCTTTTTGCGTAACCATTATGCTATTTCCCCAGCTGTTAAGGCTATTTTCATTACCAGAAAAAATACAGAGTAAGAATGAAATTTCAACCCTGACTGGTTTCTGTTTACACATGTTTTCACAGATCGAAATAGTCTTGAGAGACCACTATAAGATACCATGAAGCATTAACTTTTTAGTTTTGATATTAACAAAACAATTTTGTAGACAGAACCAAAAGGTATAAATACTTCCTTAGCCACACCCCCAAATATCTTGTGATTTAATAATGTTCTCTTTTTAACTGAATAAAAATTTTTGTTTGCTTTTGATTTTTTAAGATTGAGGTAGAGGTAGAAAGAGACCACAGCACGGAAGCTTCCTTCAACATGGCGGGGCTGGGCTGACACCTGGATCACATATATGATAAAGCAGTGCTTTCCAAATGAGCTGTTTCATGGCCTGAATAAATTGTCCTCTTAAGTAATCATAACAAGCTGAGTAATTCAGAAGAATTACAGAACTTTTCTATATTTATTTACTTTAATGAGAGAAAGGCTAGGGGAGAGACAGAGAGAGAGAGAGAGAGAGAGACTAGAGCACTGGTGGTGCTGGGGGTTGAACCTGGTACTTCAGAGTCTCAGACATAAAAGTCTTTTGCAGCTGTTGTCCTGTCTCTCCCAGAGCTTTTCAGTTAATTAATGTCTAACTCAACAAAAAGGTCTTCATTTCTAATCACTCTTCACCTGACACAGACATCTCTAATACTTTAAATTATTTCTCCTCTACTAATGTACAAATGATAGAATACTAATAATCTTCAGCAGAATAAAACGTAAGACTGAAAAACTGTACATTCAAAAACATGGTTAGAATCATGGGGATGATCAGAGAACTCTAGAGAGAGTTCCAAGTCTTCTGTCCCATGAGTTAAAGCAATCTGTTTAAAAGTAGTCAGCTGATGCCAGACCAGTTCTCTGTCATCCTCTTTCTCCCATGAAATAAGTAAATCTTAGGGGGGGAAAAGGTCAGTTGATCACCACAGGAAACAACTGACTAGATCATGAGATACTGAATCCTTAAATAATAAGGTCTCCTTAGAAATTCCAACACTACATACATCACTGAGAGACGTGAAAGTATAACCCTAAGCATACAGCTTCGTATACCAATGTTACCTCACAAACAATTATAAAGCTGGGGCAGGGGGAAAATCTTATTTGTTATTTATTTATAAAATGGAAATATTGAAAAGACTACAGGATAAGAGGGGTACATTTCCACACAATGCCCACCCCCGCAGCTCCATATCCAATCCCCTCCCCTGACAGCTTCCCTATTCTTTAGCCCTCTGAGAGCATGGACCCAGGATTCTGGTGGGGTGGAGAATGTGGGCTTTCTTAGGAAAGTAATGAGGTGCTATTTGTGATGTATGTGAGTGCTTCTGAAATATTTTCTTTTATAGAGTCAGCTATAGGCGTCTTCAGGGACTACTGGAGAGAAGCAGATGGCATAACACAACACTACCTGCGGCAACTACAAAGCAGAGTGCAGAAATGGGTCTCACAGTGAGTTTTTCTGCTTTCAGTTTTGCATTACTTTTATTGCCTTAATACAGTACCAGCGTCTCATGAATGTGAGGTGTCGCTGACCAAGCAGTTTTTCATTCTTTATTTCTGGGAAAGAGAAGAAAGAGGGGCAGACAAAGGGAGAGGAGAGAGACACCAGGGCACTGCCCCACCATTCCTGGAGCTCCCGCACTGCCCACTGCCCGCTGCACTCCCACTGGGCAGAGGGATCTCTGTGACAATTGGGAGAGTCAACTCCCACTCTCAACTGTGCACTTACACCTTGACCCTCATTCTGGGGTTTCCAGACCCTGTCTGTAGGATCAACTCCTCAGCGACTGAAGGAACCAACCTACCAATTGCAGCAAGAATTCTAATACTTCTGTCCTTGCTTATCCCGTCCCCAATGACCAAACAACCCAGCTTCAAACAAAGCCCTCTGGATCCCGGTAACACTGGATAGCCAAGCAATACACCAGCTTAGACAGACAGTGAGGAAACTCTAGGCGGGGGAAGTATTAGCCTGCACAGGCTCATCTCCCAACACCAACTCACATCATGCTAGAGCTGAGCAGTGCCCCCCCTCAATAAGTAAGAAATTAAATCTTTTAAAAAAGAAGTCTTTCTAATCTGAAATGAGGCTTCTGGTTATCCCCTCAATTTAAGGATTGAGTATTTCTGAATTTTAAATTTCCAACTACACTTCTATAGAAAAAAACAAAAAACCAAGCTCCCTAATTCATGGAACTTTATTTAGCTCCCCTGGGGTGGTGGAAAGAGGCTGAGAGAACTATAATGAAGCTGGTGGTCTTAGTACATAATGCCCACCAGTAGTGAAAGGACAGGGAGGAAGTAAAAAGGAGAAGCATATTGTTGTGATCTTTCCTCTGAGTTCTCATTTTAGCCGTCTGTGAATTATGTAGCTGACATTATAAATATGGGGTTCTTGGAAACCACAATCTAACATGGGCAGCTGTGCCCAAAAGAGCACTGCTATAACTGAGGTTTGATTTCCTGAGGCTTAGATAGCATATTTATTATGTTGCTCCTATGACAACTTTTTCATTTATCACATTATTGCTTCACCATCTGCAGAGCTTCCCCCAGTACCATGGTGCTTATATGTGGTGCCAGGGCTCAAAGCTGGGGCCTCACGTATGGTAAGGTGAACACTCTACCAGGTGAGCTATCCCCTGACCCAAAAATCTGTATTTACCATTAAACATATAAATATGAGCAACATGGTTGAGATGTGCCTTCAAGTGCTCTAGAAAAGAGGACTAGTTAGACAGGTCAGCAGCCAGGCAGTGTGCCCTGCATATGCAGCCCAGGCTCAAACCCTGGCCCCATGAGAGAGTCACAGCATTGGGGGGATGGGTTCCATGGTGTGGGCTCTATCTCTGTCTGTCTGTCTGTCTGTCTCTCTCAATTAGTGATTTAATATTGATTTAGGAGTAGTCTCTTTCAATCTGAATCAAAAAGCAGCCTGGGGGGGGGGGAACGAGTGGTTGAGCGCATGTTACAGTGCGCAAGGACCCAGGTTCGAGCCCCAGGTCCCCACCTGCAGAGGGAAAGCTTTGCAAGTGGTGAAGCAGGGCTGCAGGTGTCTCTCCTTCTCTCTTCCTCTCTGTCTCCCCTACCCTCTCTGTTTCTGGCTGTCTCTGTCCAATAAATAAAGATAATAAAAATATCTTTTTAAAAAAGCAGCCTGGGAGCAGTGAAACTGTCTAAGGCACCAGTTGCTCCAAACTGAAAGGAAAATGTTGGGAAGGAAAAAGGTGAGTCAGGAGGACTTGTCGAAGCTGTGTGTCTCGGGTTTTGTTCTACTTTTCTCTTCAGTTTTCATGATAAAGAGCTCAGGACTCTACCCTTAAGATTATAGTCATTACTTAATAATCAATGAATATTGACGACTGCTTCTCTCCCTCATGCCAGGCTCTGGGTACAATCACCAGGACTGTGTGAGAGTAACAGGAAGTCCATGGAAGCTCCCCCTGCAGGTGGGGACCAAAGCCCAGAACCCAGGTCCTGGTACACGGTAGTGTTTACTCAAGTGGACATGCCACTGTCTAGCCTAACATACATTAGTTTTTAGAATGCAAAGAATTACTACAATGAAACTGTGCAGCTTGCTGTCAACTTATTAGTATGAGGCTGAGATAAAAGGAGCTCACTGGCTCAGTCGTAAGACTTGAGTTTCTGAGATGCTGAAAGATCCTGGCACACAAGGAACTAATGCGTGTTGACTTGTAGATTTTGTTAGTCCTAGCGTTTTCTTCTGTTTTTAACTTGTATGGTCTTAAAAAATAATATAAAAACACTACACTGTAAAAACACTACACTTTCACCTACATCATACCTGACAAGCATGGCACTAAACCAGCCGTGGGTAATTAAAGTCAGCCTTAGTTCAGGGGACTCAGCCATGGTTGACACTTGATGAGTAAGGAGCAGCAAGGCCATGCACTCTGAATTCTCCAAAGCACGAAGAATCAGGCTCCCAGATCAGAAGATGTAGTCTCACGCTCATGAAAACAAAGATACTTACTGTGAAATCTTCTTTATCCAAATAGCTCCAAGTGCTTGGTGAATAATAATCAAATGTAGATTTTAAGGTATAAACAACCTCAAGACCTAAGAAGCCTCTAAGTCCAGCTACTAACTGACAGAGAAACACACCACTGCAATATAACAGAGACAGCACTTTCCTCCACAGACACAGACATAGTGAAATGACAGTATTTCTGAGGCATGCTTCCAAATAATAGACGCAGGTCTGGGTGGTGGTCCAGAGGTGGGGTTATATACTGGGAGCTTTCCCACACTGTTCTAACGAATTGGGAAACATGATGAATAACTGCCTCAGATTACACAGAGTACAAACAGGTTTTCATCAGAATCTTAACCCTGTGCTGCCAGGTTCAGCTCTGGCTCTTGGAAAAGCAGTGAACTGGGCCTGGGGCTTCGGGTGTGAAAATCTCTTTGTATAACCACTGTGCTATCTAGTCCCCCACCCAGCTTTATCTCTTGTTAAATGAGTGATTAAGCTTAAAAAAAAAATCCTAACAAAGGGATTTTTCAAAGTTAACCCAATTACCAAATAACAATTTGATTATAACAATAACTATCCATTGTCTTCTTGAGCCCTAAGACAGCAGGAACCTCACATTTCCACTACAGAGCCTATATTTCCCCCAAACACCTTAGGGTGGTATGCACTTTTCTACATGTTTCTCTCAATTCATACCAAATAATATTGCATCCGCAGATCCCAACCTAATCAACGCAACGAGTGCCACCCTAGCATGCTTCACTTCAGACTGTGTCCAGAGACATCAGTATGGAATGACAACCCTTCAGCTTCATTACTTGGGTGAGACCTTTCCTTTCATAGTATCTCTAATTCCATCCCAGGTGGTTCACTTTCTAACAAAGTTCCAAAACCTAGATATAGACTAGGTCCCGTGAGATAGAGTTTATGTTCACACGTATCCATTATCTAGGGCAAAATATATACCTGAAAGCAAAAGTACACAATAGTCTGCAGTAAGTAACTCCCAACACTTCATCTGCACTATTCCAGCCTTTAGGTCCATGATTATTCAACAATTTGTTTGGCTTTGTATGTTAACTCTCTTTTCAGCCACCAGGTTCCAGATGCCACCATGATGCCAACCAGACTTCCCTGGACAGACGATCCCACCAATGTGTCCTGGAGCCTCACTTCCACAGAGCCCTTCCCCACTACGGAAAGAGAGAGGCAAGCTGGGAGTATGGACCGACCTGTCAACGCCCATGTTCTGCAGGGAAGCAGTTACAGAAGCCAGACCTCCTCCCCACCTTCTGCATCCCACAGTGACCTTGGGTCCATACTCACAGAGGGATAAAGAATAGGAAAGCTGTCAGGGGAGGGGATGGGACACGGAGATCTGGTGGTGGGAATTGTATGGAGCTGTACCCCTCTTATCCTATGGTTTTTGTCCGTGTTTCCTTTTTATAAATAAAATTTAAAAAATAAAATAAAATATATTGCATGTTACTTTAACTTATTTTACCAGATGTCAATATGAAAAGCTGTCAATTACGTTTTTCTTAAGATATGAGTCAAGAAAGTATATTTAGGAAAGATACTTAAGTAAAAGCAATACCTCAGTGGAAAATGTTACTATCATATTCACTTCACAGTATGGTCCAGTTTTGAACTTTTTTTTCCAGAATAGTTGCTATCTGACCAGCTGCTAAGAATAAGACTCATCTGTTTTGTTTGTTTTTGCCACAGGGTTATTGTTGGGTTTGGTACCTACATAACTCCACCATGCCAGCAGTAATGTCTTTCTTTCCTCTAGACAGACAGTGAGGGGGAAGAGAGAAATACAGAGAGGAGAGATTCCATGACATTGCTGCACCACCTGTGATGTGTGCACTCTGATGGCTGAGCCGCCTGCCAGCTCCCTCACACAGGGTGACGTGTGCACTCTGATGGCTGAGCCGCCTGCCAGCTCCCTCACACAGGGTGACGTGTGCACTCTGATGGCTGAGCCGCCTGCCAGCTCCCTCACACAGGGTAACGTGTGCACTCTGATGGCTGAGCCACCTGCCAGCTCCCTCATCTACTGCTTGGCTCTGCATTAAAAGCCTCCAGGCTGAACAAACAAATGTTATTCCATTACATTTTCAGTGCTTCTCTCTCTCTTTTTTTAAAACTGTCTTTTTAAAATCTTTTTTAAAAATTATTTATTGGATAGACACAGCCAGAAATCAAGAAGGGATGGGGCTATAGAGAAGTCGAGAGACAGAGAGACACCTGCAGCCCTGCTTCACCACTCGCAAAGCTTTCCCCATGCAGGTGGGGACCGGGGGCTCGAGGCAGGACCCTTGGGATATTGCAACATGTGCGCTCAGCCACGTGCGCCTCCACCCAGCCCCGCCACTCCATTTTCAAACCAGATCAACAAACTTATCTAAATATCATAATATCACTACATAATCTAAAATTTTTTAAATTTATTTTCCCTTTTGTTGCCCTTGTTTTTTTATTGTTGCTGTAATTATTGTTGTAGTTATTATTGATGTCGTCATTGTTAGATAGGACAGAGAGAAATGGAGAGAGGAGGGGGAGACAGAGAGGGGGAGAGAAAGACAGACACCTGCAGACCTGCTTCACCGCCTGTGAAGCGACTCCCCTGCAGGTGGGGAGCCGGGGGCTCGAACCGGGATCCTCACACTGGTCCTTGCGTTTCCCGCCACGTGTGCTTAACCCGCTGCGCCACCGCCAGACTCCTGATAATCTAAAATTTAACGGCATGTGGTTGTGCACATCATTTCACCACAAACTCCACATAAGACAGATCAACTGGAAGTGAACCCCAAACTGGAAGGTGCCTTTAGTACCTATAAGAGTTTGTTAGGCCTTCAAAGGCCTTTAAAGGCTGGGAAATTAGTCCAGGGCCTCACACTGTTGTGATACCAGTGAACTTTCACAAGGGAGGGAGGAAAGAGGAACGAGGAAGGAGGGAAAGACTCAAAGCAGCACTTCATTCTAGAGGAGTTCTGTCCATGTCCACAATGCTTGAATCAAACCCATGACCTCAGGACGGCAAGGCATAAGCTTTAACCACACAGTCATCTCCTCGACCTGTTTTTTTTTTTTTTTTTTTGTCTTTTTAATATCCTTTTCTTTTCTTCCCCCACTGAAACTCAGTAACACGGAGAAGAATATCCTAGGAGCAACTTTGGCTGGAGCCTAGTATGGCCTCTACACACTCACTTTTTAAACGATTCCTGCCACCTACCCACGTTAGCTACTTTTCCCTTATAAGTGAAACTTTAGTCTCTGCCTCGTTCACATCTAGGTTTCTATGCCTGAGGAAAGCAACTCTTTAAAAACTGACAGGTAATGTGGGAAGGTGCTCAGGAGCCAGAAAACCTAGCAACTGTAAGGCAGGATTGTTTTGTATTACCACCCATGGCTTGCAATGTCAAGAAAAGGACTAGAATTCCCTTCCGCCTCTTGGCCTGATCCTTCTCCCATGCTACCAACTGGTTGTTTCATTTGTTTTTAGTAAAACTATTTTTTTCTTTATTGGGGGATTAATAATTTATAGTTGACAATAAAATACAGTAGTGTGTACATTTCTTAGTTTTCCACATGACAAGTCAACCCCCACTAGGTCCTCCTCCGCCATCATGTTCCAGGACCTGAACACCCCCCCCCCACACCTCAGCGTCTTTTACTTTGGTGCAACACACCAACTCCAGTCCAGGTTCTGCTGTGTCTCCCCTTCCGACCAGCAACTGCCGTATGTATAAGTAATGCTATCTAAGTCTCCCAATTGTATATTAACCATATTCACATTCAAGTGGTCATATCTTGTTTGATTTAGGAATGCTCTCACTACAAAGTAAAAAAGTCTAAGTAACTCAGAAGCTATAAAACCTTTAATAACGTATAAAACGGGAAATCCAAGAGGTGATCTCAGTGTTGTTCCAACAAGTCACAAACATCAGGAACCCAGACTTTTGTAGCTTTCTGCCCTACTAACATAGTTTGTTAACTAGGACCCAATGATTTACAACTGCAACTTCAGATAACAAACATACTCTACATCTAAGGATGGCAGGAGGAAGGAGATAGGTGCCCAAACAGAGCTCTGGCTTCTGTTCTCTTATCCTGAAAGCAGGTTTTTCCCTGCAGGTCCTCCAAATGTTGTCCCATTGCTAGATGTGAATCATACTTGCTTTTTAAATTGTTGTTGTAGTTATTGATGTCGTTGTTGGTGGATAGGACAGAGAGAAATGGAGAGAGGAGGGGAAGACAGAGGGGGAGAGAAAGATAGACACCTGCAGACCTGCTTCACTGCTTGTGAAGCCACTCCCCTGCACGTGGGGAGCCGGGGGCTCGAACTGGGATCCTTAGGCCGGTCCTTGCACTTTGCACCATATGCGCTTAACCTGCTGCGCTACTGCCCGACCCACCATACTTATTCTTAACAGCCAGGAAACTCAGAAAAAGGAAAATTTGTCTTCTGGTTGGGGATATATATCTGCAGGGAGAGCACATGCAAGATTGTATTGTGAGGCTGCAGATTCACTCCCAAGTACCACATAAGCTCTGGTCTTGTCCTCTTGTCGAGCAATCTATCTTAAAGGAGTATTTGTCACACTTCTACTGGCAAGAGAAGAAGGCTGGGATTGATCTGAGACTCATTCAACAGTGTTTGACACTAGTTCTGCCAGCCAGCTGCGACTGGTTACAGGACCTTTGCCTTCACCTCCTCACTGCTTCACTATGCTTAATCTTCTCCAATTCCATCCACTTTATCCCAAAGACACAATATCATTTTTTAAAGTGATTTGCAAGACTATAAGTTAAAGGAGTGTATATTAGCACCACTCCTGCCACCAAAGGTTTGTGTCGTGTGCCCCCCCCACACACACAGAGTGAAGCTGAAAATCTACCCTCACCCTTCACTCAGAGATTTTCACTTTGATACAATACTCCAAACTCAGAGTCTGCTTTGAGTTCCCCTTTCTGTTCTTTCTCAACTTCTATTTATGAGTGGGGTCATCCCATATTCATCTTTGTCCTCGCGCTTTGCGCCACCTGCGCTTAACCCGCTGTGCTACCGCCCAACTCCCAAGAATATTCATTTTGATGATAATGATTCTTCATCCATGAGCATAGGATATCTTTCCATTTCTTTGTATCATTTTCTATTTCTTTGAATAGAGACTCATAGTTTTCAGTATACAAGTCTCACTTCTTTGGTCAGGTTTATTCCTAGATATTTTATTGATTTTGCTGTGATAGTGAATAGGAGTGATTTCTGGATATCCTCTTCTTCAGAGTTAGTTTGCATAAAGAAATGCCACTGATTTTTGTACATTAATTTTGTAGCCTGACACTTGCTATATTGACTAACGGTTTCCAGAAGCTTTCTGCTGGATTCTTCAGGTTTTTCTATGTCTACGATTATATCACCTGCAAAGAGTGAGAGTTTGACTTCTTCCCTTCCAGTCTGTATTTCTTTGATTCCTTGCTCCTGCCTGCTTGCTATGGTGATAACTTCCAATATTATGTTGAAGAGTGATGGTGACAGTGGGCAGCCCTGTCTAGTCCCTGATCTGAGTGGGCTTTGAGCATAATCTGCCCATTGAGCATAATCTCCAGTTTCATCCACTTTATCCCAAAGGACACAATATCATCTTTTTTTTTTTAATTGCTGGATAATACTTCACTGAATATATGTCCCACAACTTTTTATCCAGTCCTCTGTCAAAAGATATTTTGGTTGTTTCCAAGTTTTTGTTATTGTGAATAGAGCCGCTATGAACATGGGATGCACATGTCCCTTCAGATCAGTGTGGTTACATACACTTTGGGCACGTGCCCACAGCAATGGAATTGCTGGATCATAAGGCATCTCCATGTGTACTCTGTTTAAGGATTCTCCACTCGGTTCTCCATAACGGCTGCACCAATTTGCATTCCCACCAGCACTGTATTAGAGTTTCTCTCTCTCTCTCTCTCTCTCTCTCTCTCTCTCTCTCTCTCTCTCTCTCTCTCCATCTTCTCCAACACTGTTATTGATGGAGCCCTTTTTCATAGGTGTAAGGTGGAACCTCAATGTGATTTTAATTTGCTTTTCTCTGAAGATGAATGAATTGGAGCATTTCCACACATGTCTGTGGGCACCCAGTCTCTTGTAAACTCCAATATCCCAAAAGCAAACAGACCTAGTATGTACTACCGTGCTTGTACACACAATGTTTATCTGTTGGGTCCACTGTTTCTAAATATGTCTAAAATATGGCAACTATGAATAAAACAATGAAATAAATGGCATTTTTAGACGACCACAAAGGCAAAGTTCATGGTCACCTCTCCAGGAAATTGTCCCTGAAGGCAAACAGGGAGAAATCACTCCAGGGCTTAAATATTTCATGATGAAAGTAGAAGCGTCAGAGGAGGACAGTAAGGTGGGTCAATGGCACGAAATGGTCTCAAGTCAACAATCTGTGCCTTTCGCCTTCTCTAGTCCTTGGGGAAAACTAGAGAGGGAAAAGAGGTCAGAGGTCTGTAGTAAGGCTGCTATTCCGTTAATTATCTGAGGCGGTGTTTGCTTCACTAGAATAAATAAGATGCCTCTTCTTCAAGCTCCAGCTGCATCTGATACCACTAAGCTGTGGCAGTGAGAACAAAACACAAAGGACAAAGGGCTACTTAAGGAATTGAACTGGTGGATGCGAAGGCTCTAGTGCTGTGTCTGAAACTATCTGCCTATATGCTGACCACATTCTGAGTAACTCAACATACACAATTCCAGGCTTCAGATGTCATTTCACCCATTTTTCTTTATTTCAGTCACTGATTTGGTGCCTGGCACCAAGCCCAGAGTCTCACTCACACATGAAAAGCGAGCTTTCCACCAACTGAGTTTCATTTGCAAACCATGTTTTTCTAACGATTAATATGGCCCCCACTAAGATTTATTAAATGTCACCATACATTCTCAGACACACAAAAGCAAAAGGAATTCGCCTCTCCCAAATTTGCCTTGCAAAAATTACAAGAGTCTTATGAGAGAAAAAGCAATAAACAAACACAAACTCTTAAGCAAAGTGATAAACAGAACACGAATGACAGTAATAGGAGATAATGACGCGATATAAAGAACGGGAACAAACGAACAGAACAGTCCGATCAAATCATGGTGAGACAACCACTAGTTTAAAAAAGACCATTTTAGAGACAGTAAGTTAGCCACAACACCCATGGTGATCACAAAACAAAATAGAGAGCTGAGGCCTATTTTCAAAGGTATAAATGAAGAAAGTGAGAAAAAAAAATACAGAAAACTATCCATACAAAATGACAGAGAGAAGCAAATGGAACAAACAACAACAAAAATATGAAACTACCAGAAAACAGATTATAGATGGCTGTAAGTAGGCCTCACGTAGCAGCAGTTACTCTAAATGTGTTTGGCCTAAATGCACTAACGACAGACAATGGTTGAATGGAGAGAGAACTAGAGTTCATTTTGTCTATATTTGGAGTAAACACACACTTTAATACTCAGAGTAAATGGCTAAAGGAAGAAGTTCCAAGCTAATAATACAGGGAAAGGGGGCTGGAACAGCTATTCTGCTATCAAATGAGATAGACTCCCAGGCAAAAAAAGGTAACAAACAGAGATAGATATCACATAAAGATCAATGGATCCGTCGAACAAGATAATCTAATGATCATTAACATATTTGCTCTCAGCATGGGTACACAAACATCCATCCCACTCAAACTCTTGCCAAAAAACCAAAAAACTGAGATGGAGAAATACTTCTAATATACTCTATGAGGCCAATACTACTTTCATCCCCAAAACAGAAGAGGAGAAAGAAGTAAGGAAAGGAGAGAAAGAGGGAGAGAGAGAGGAATGATAAAGGGGCCAAGGGAGAGAGGGAGGGAGACGGACAGAACATGCAATAATATCCCTGATTAATATCAAGGCAAAAATCCTAAACTACATCTTGGCAATAAAAAAACAAATAAAAATACATTTTAAAAAATCTTGGCAAATCAAATCCAACAACACTGATAGAACAATACACCAAGACCAAGTGGGATTCATCCCAGGAATGGCCAACATTTGCAAATCAAGTAACAAGCAGACAATGTCAATAGATCCAGTGAAGTATAGGATATATAGACATGCCATTTTCATACACAAGTGATGAGGCAGAGGAAAGTGAAATGAAAGGTGGTCTGGGCGGTGCACAGAGTATAAAGCACTGGACCCTCAAGCTTGAGGTCCCGAGTTCAGTCCCTGGCAGCACATGAACCAGAATGATGCCTGGTTCTTTCTCTCTCTCCTGCCATCTTTCTCATTCATAAATAAATAAAATCTTTAAAAAAGAAAGGAAGAGAGAAAGAGAGAGAGAGAAAGAAAGAAAGAAAGAGAAAGGAAGGAAGGAAGAGAGAGAGAGAGAGAAAGAAAGAAAGAAAGAAAGGAAGAAAGAAAGAAAGGAAGGAAGAAAGAAAGAAAGAAAGAAAGGGAAAGACAAATGAGGGAGTCCGGCAGTAGCGCAGTGGGTTAAGCGCACGTGGCGCCAAGCACAAGGACTGGCGTTAAGGATCCCGGTTCGAGCCCCCGGCTCCCCACCTGTAGGGGTGGGGGTTGCTTCCCAGGCGGTGAAGCAGGTCTGCTGGTGTCTGTCTTTCTCTCCCCCTCTCTGTCTTCCCCTCCTCTCTCCATCTCTCTCTGTCCTATCCAACAATGACAACAAAAAGATAAAATAGCTTGGAAAGGCCTCCACCACCCCTCCTTTTTAGGGTTAGAGCTTTTCTTTAACTATCACTATTAATTTATAAATCATGTTAATTAGCTCTGATTTTTATAGTGAATTATACTATTAATTTATTTCTAATTTTTTAAGAACGTTTAAAAATTTTTTGTCTATGGAGAAAAATTATTTTACAGGACAGTTGTCTTAGAGGTAAGATGTCCCAAAAATATTTTGACAATACTATTTTATGATCAACTACCCAAGGCCTCATCATTTTTTCCAAAATTAATATTTGTTTGAAAGATTTTATGGCCCTGCCTTCCCCCTACCCCCCACCAGCAGCTCTATTCTGGCTTATGGTCGTGTAGAGGATAGGAATCCAAGATTTTTCTCCTTGCAAAACCCTAAGGCTATCTCCCCCACCCTCCTTTGAGAGACTTCTACAATATAAACTATGTATCTTTGTTAAAAGAAATGGAGACGCACAAAGAAATAAAAGACTGTCCATTGCTCACGGGTAGAAACAATAAACATCATTGAAATGGCCATCCGACCAAAAGCGAACTAAGAGTCAATGCAGCCCCTATTATAATCTCAGTGGCATTCTTTAATGAACTTGAACAACCCCAAATTCATTTGGAATCACAAAAGACCAAAGCAATTCTGAGAAAAAAGAAAAAGAAAATGGAGGTATCATGCTACCCAGTTTCAGTTATACAAAGCAAATAGTAATTAAAACAGTGTGACATTGGAACAGAAACTGTCACCATAGAAATGGAAGAGAGGGGAGTCGGGCGGTGGCGCAGCGGGTTAAGCGCAGGTGGCGCAAAGCGCAGGGACCGGCGTAAGGATCCCGGTTCGAACCCCGGCTCCCCACCTGCAGGGGAGTCGCTTCCCAGGCGGTGAAGCAGGTCTGCAGGTGTCTGTCTGTCTCTCCCCCTCTCTGTCTTCCCCTCCACTCTCCATGTCTCTCTGTCCTAGTCAACAACAGCAACATCAATAGCCACAACAATGTTACACAAAAAGGGCAACAAAATGGAAAATAAATAAATATTAAAAAATAAATAAAAAGAAATGGAAGAGAGGGGGGGGGCAGTGGGCAAGGACCAGCGCGACGATCCCATCTCCCCAGCTACAGAGCGGCCGCTTCCCAAGCGGCTAAGCACTCTTTCTCTCACTCTACCTTCTTCACTCCCCTCTCAATTTCTCTCTGTCCTATCCAATAAAATGAGAAGAGGAGGAGGAGGAGGAGGAGGAGGAGGAGGAGGAAGAAGAAGAAGTCGTCACTAGAACAGAGAATTAACAGTGCAGGCACCCAGCCCCAGTGATAACTCTGTAGGAAAAGAAAAAGAAAAAAATCAAAGAAATGGAAGAAAATAAATAAGCCAGAAATAAATACACACACACATATATAGAGGAAAGAAAAATTCTTCAACAAATGATGTTTAGAAAACTGGTCCACCATATGTAGAGAAACTAAAGGATCATTTAATACCATATACTAAAGTTAACTCAAAATGGAATAAAGGCCTGGATATTAGAACTGAAACTATGAAGGGAGCCAGGTGCACCTAGTTAAGCACTCACATTACAGTGCACAAGGACCCAGGTTCAAGCCCCTGGTCCCCACCTGCAAGGGGAAAGCTTCACGAGTGGTGAAGCAGGGCTGCAGGTGTCTCTCTGTCTCTTTCCCTGTCTATCTCCCCCTCCCCTTTCAATTTCTCTGTCTTTATCCAATAATAAATAAATAAAATAATTATTTTTTTAAAAAACCTGAAACTATGAAACAGAAGAAAACATCCATGAAACACCTTGGGACCTTAACATCAAGGATGTATTTGGAAACTCAACATCATAGGCAAGAGAAAATAAAATGAAACAAACAAAAAAATTAAATGGGACTGCATCTAATGAAAAAGTTTCTACACATCAAAAGAAAATTCAACCAGGGGAGCAAAAAGTTTCTACACATCAAAAGAAAACTCAACCAGAGGAGCCAGGCAGTGATACACCCAGCAAAGTGCACGTTTCCATGTGAGAGGACATGGTTTCAAGCCCCTAGTCTCCATCTGCAGAGGGGAAGCTTCGTAAGTAGCGGAGCAGTGCTACAAATGTCTCTTTTTCTTCTTCTTCTTCTCTCTATTAGAATAAAGGAAAGAAAATGAAAGAAAGAAAGAAAGAAAGAAAACTGGAGAGAAAGTAAGTTTCACAAGGATAAAAAGGCAGCCCAGTAATATATCTGCACGTCACACACTTAACAGGAAATTGTTATCAAAGACTCCACTGTGGGGGGGGGGGGGGGGGGCTTGAACCCGGATCCTTATTCTGGCCTTTGCGCTTTGCGCCCCCATCATCTTTTAATGGGTATTTGGGTTGCATCTATACTTTGATCTATTGTGAGAATAATGCAGCTGTGAACATAGGGGTACCTGTATCCCTTCAAATCTGTATTTTCATGTCATTTGGACACATATCTAAGGGTGATATTGCTGGATCGTAAGGTATTTTCAATTTTATTTGTTTAAGGACTTCCCTGCAGGTGGGGAGCCGCGGGCTCGAACCGGAATCCTTACATGGGTCCTTGCGCTTTGTGCCACGTGTGCTTAACCCGCTGCGCTATGGTCAGACTCCCTATTCAGATCTTTTACCCATTTTTAATTAGGTTGCTTTTTTTCTTCTGTTGTTGAACGGTATGATTTCTTTATAGGATCGAACCCGGATCCTTAAGCTGGTCCTTGCCCTTTGTGCCAGGCGCTCTTAACCCGCTGTGCCACCGCCCAACTCCGGATAAAATATTTTTTTAAACTATCCCACAGGAAATGACAGAGTCCTGCAAGCATCATGTCCCAGTGATAACTTGGTGACAAAATAAAAGTAAAACAACTCGCTTGGAGGCTTGCTGACCATCCCTTTTTCTCTGTACAGATATCAAAAGAGAAACTATGCAGTTATGGTCGAAATTGTCCTGTTGTAAGCTAAAGGGGCTTGCTAACTGTGCCTGCATGTGCATGTGGCACACAGGAGAGAAAGTGATGCCAGCTAACCTTTCTGCTGTTAGTGGTTCTGGGGTTCAGGTGAGGACCAAACCAAACTGAAGGTCTCCTTCAGGCAACGTAGGAACACTAGAGGAAAGTCACATTCCCTCACGTCCCCGGCCCCAGCAGGGGCTTATTTGAATTCTTAAATACTTCAGTGTTATATCTTAGAAACTATTCCCCTCATGACTTCTCTGTTTATCCTAAGTCACCTTTTTAGTTCAATAACCATCGGTTTCTAAACAAACAGGCTTTTTTTAAAAAAGCAAGACCAGTCTGTAGATCACAACAGCATGTCCAGCATACTTCAGAAGGGGCTTATCTACTGTCCTCTCAAGATGGACCTTGAGTGTGGTCCAGAGATGGTGCAGTTACAGGGCACTGGACTCCCAAGCATGAGGTTTCGAGTTCAATCCCTGACGGCACATGTACCAGAGTTATGTCTGGTTCGTTCATTCTCTCTCTCTCTCTCTCCTCCTATCTTTCTCATTAATAAATAAATAATATGTATATATTTAAAAAAAAAAAAAGATGGAGCTTGATTCACCTGGTTCACAAATCAATGATTTTGTCTCTAGCAGCTGCAGAATTTCCTCCCAGTAGGCGGTTGGGGCCACCATACTCAGACCCCAAGTGTCTAACTGTATATAAGGATTTGTTTCTGCGTGATTTGGGTGTATGCATATGCAAATGTACACACATACACACACAATTTAAGTTCTTCTAAACTTCTAGCATTACACAATCGTCATAACATCAAGAGGATACTCAAGTTTGGGGGATTTTTAAGTATTTTATTTTACTTTAATGAAAGAGAGAAAATCCCCAGAGCACTGTTCAGCTCTAGCTGATGGTGGTGCTGGGTAATAGAGTCCTTGGAGCCTCAAGGATGAAAGTATATGTTCATGACCATCATGTTGTCTCCCCTTACCATTTTGGGAATTTTTGTACTTAGTCAAATTTATCAGCAACCACTGATTCATTTTTAAAGAAAAAGCACACCAGAGCACCCGTCTCTCATACCTAAGGCTCCAGGCTTTATCGCCAGTGCCATGAGAGCAGAATGTGGTAGGGCAGAGCTCTGTACGCTCACTCTCCAGCACACGTGTGCGAGGCTCGCCCCTCTCTCCCTCCCCCTACACATACACCTGAGACACGGGGTTCAATCTTCAGTGCTGTATTAAAGACTATGACATATATTGACATACTAAAAGCATATGAAGATCGTGGGGTTACATGCACATTTTCTTTTGCAAACTTGAGTTCCAGAGGTTTTACACTGAACAGTGAAAATTCTCTTTTTTCTTTTTCCTCGGCCGTAAGATTATGGCAGAGGCTCAGGGTCTGCTTGACTCCACTGCTCTAGGTGGTCATTTTTTCTTTCTCCTAGAAAGAAGACAGAGAAAGCTAGACAGGGAGAGAGAGGGGGAGAGGGAGAGGGGAGACAATGCAGCACCAGTCCGCCAGCCCTGAGACAGGGAGAGAGAGGGGGAGAGGGAGAGGGGAGACAATGCAGCACCAGTCCGCCAGCCCTGAGACAGGGAGAGAGAGGGGGAGAGGGAGAGGGGAGACAATGCAGCACCAGTCCGCCAGCCCTGAGACAGGGAGAGAGAGGGGGAGAGGGAGAGGGGAGACAATGCAGCACCAGTCCGCCAGCCCTGAGACAGGGAGAGAGAGGAGGAGAGGGAGAGGGGAGACAATGCAGCACCAGTCCGCCAGCCCTGAGACAGGGAGAGAGAGGGGGAGAGGGAGAGGGGAGACAATGCAGCAACAGTCCACCAGTCCTGAGACAGGGAGAGAGAGGGGGAGAGGGGGAGGGGAGACAATGCAGCACCAGTCCGCCAGCCCTGAAGCTCCCTTCCCGGAGTGGTCCTGAGGACTTGAACCTGGATCCTTGTGTAACGTGCACTCTACTGGCTGAGTCACTTGTCAGTCTTCATTTCTTATTTTTATTGGTTGTTTTCAGTTTAAGTAAAACTTTCTGACACTAATCCACATCCATAAATAAAGGTAATGGGACACCTTTAACCACAGAAGATTCTCCATAAATTTTAACAGAATGGAGGCACTTTGTCTAGTTGCCTATAAAAATTCTGGAAAGGTTTACTGGGCCACTAGCAGGTGCCAGGTCTTCTCACATAGTCTATTAAAAAAGGAAACATCAGGAGTCTGGTGGTAGCGTAGTGGGTTAAGCGCACGTGGCGCCAAGCGCAAGGACCGGCGTGAGGATCCCCCCGGCTCCCCACCTGCAGGGGAGTCGCTTCCCAGGCGGTGAAGCAGGTCTGCAGGTGTCTGTCTTTCTCTCCCCCTCTCTGTCTTCCCCTCCTCTCTGCATTTCTCTCTGTCCTATCCAACAACAATGACATCAATAACAACAACAATAGTAACTACAACAATAAAACAAGGGCAGCAAAAGGGAATGAAAGAATAAATATTAATAAAAAATAAAATTAAAAAATCTAAAAAAAAAGCAACATCAGGGGTCAAGCAGAGTACTCAGTAAAATACACAAACCACTATAAGCAAGGAACTGGGCTCAAGTTCTTGGTCCCCATCAGCAGAGCAATGCTAATGCTACAAGTCTCTCTCTCTCTCTCTCTCTCTCTCTTACTCTCTCCGTGTGTGTGTGTGTGTGTGTGTGTGTGTGTGTGTGTGTGTCATATACCACTAGGAATCTGGGAATGGTAATTATATATGAAGCAAGCCCAGAGATAACACTACTGACAAAAAGAAATGGGGAGGAAAAAAAAGTATTTACTAGGTGAGTGCTCTGGTTGAAGAGAGAAAGGAAGGTAGGGGAAGAAGAAAAAAAGAAAACACAGAGAGCAAAAGTCCAAAATCAAGGGGCCAGACGGTAGTGCACTGACTAAGTGCACATAGTTTGAAGCGCAAGGATCTAGGTTCGAGCCCCCGACTATCCACCTGCTGAGGGTGGGGTCCACTTCACAAGTGGTGAAGCAAGTCTGCAGGTATCTATATTTCTCTTCCCTTCTGTCTTCCCCTCCTCTCTTAATTTCTCTCTGTCATATTCAACAGCAGCAGCAGCAGCAAGAACAATAGCAACAGCAACAATGATGGCAAAAAGACGGCCTCCAGGAGCAGCGGACTTGTAGCTCAGGCACTGAGCCCCAGCGATGACCCTGGAGGCAAAAGAAAACCAGTTCAAAATCAAGCCCAGAAGGAATGCAAGAAGCAAGAAGCAGAGACATCCAGGGCCGTGGTCAGGCAGCAGCAAAAGGATTCCTGGACACTCCACTTCACAAGCTTAGCCCACGAGGAAGTAGGTAACTTGAGCAGGTCAGTCACTACAGAAATTGAATCAGAAACCAAGAATCTTCCCAAGAATAAAAATCCAGGTTTTTACTAATGAACTCCATAGGGCTTGCAAACAAGAAAGATGGTTTCCATGTGGATCAATTGAACAAAACTGAGAGCCCAGAAATGAGCTTACAAATAAAGTCACCTAATATATAACAAAACAATTTAATGGACTAAAGAAGGTCTCTTCAACAAATGGTGCTGGGAATATGGGTCAGCCACACGTAGAAAACCACAACTAGACCACCACCTCACACCATGCACCACTCCACAACTCGTGAAATCTACCTTGTGCATGGTATTCCTATGTGGCACCACAGACTCAAACCCAGGTTCTCTGGCATGATACAGTGTGCACTCCATCACAAGGGCTATCTCCCAGCCCCTATTCTTTTTTTTTTTTTTAAATTTTATTTATAAAAAGGAAACACTGACAAAACCATAGTATAAGAGGGGTACAAGTCCACACAATTCCCACCACCAGAACTCCGTATCCCATCCCCTCCCCTGATAGCTTTCCTCTTCAACCCCATGGGAGCATGGACCCAGGGTCACTGTGGGATGCAGAAGGTGGGGAGGAGGTCTGGCTTCTGTAACTGCTTCCCTGCTGAACATGGGCGTTGACAGGTCGGTCCATACTCCCAGCCTGCCTCTCTCTTTCCCTAGTGGGGAAGGGCTCTGGGCAAGCAGAGCTCCAGGACACATGGGTGGGGTTGTCTGTCCAGGGAAATCTGGTCGGCGCCCTGCTAGCGTCTGGAACCTGGTGGCTGAAAAGAGAGTTCACATAGAAAGCCAAACCAATTGTTAATTAATCATAAACCTAAAGGCTGGAATATTACAGATGAAGATTTGGGGGTCTCCGTTTTGGAAATAGCTAGTAGGTCTATTTTACATATATTCCAAAGGGCCCATGACTTTATTAGTTTTTGCCTGAGCCTGCCATCTGATATGCAGGTGGACCCAGGTTATTGTCTTGGGGAGATGATGTCATGGCTGGAAAAAGGACCAGAAAGCTGGATCAGGGAAGAGAGTAGCTCCCTAATATGGGAGAGGGGTATAAATATTGTTGACTGTAAACCCCACCAGTTTGGTCTGGGGCCCATATTCAGTATAGGAGAGCCTCTGACCTCTACATCCCTGTAGGTCTGAACTCACACTCTGGTCATGAGTAGGAACATGCCAACTTGCACCAGTTCCAGGACCCATCTTTTCAGGTGGTGATAGAGTATGTTGTCCAACCCCCTACAGAGGATGGAACATTCTCTACTATTGTTGATCCACATTGAGGGCAAGGTCCTATGGGGGCCCCCAAAGGGGTCCATTATGTTGTTCCTGATGGAGATGACCAGTGACAGTGAAGAGAGGGATCTGTTAGAGGTCTAGGCCCATCATGTCTGTGTGGGAATCACAGGACTCCCCAGATAGGGCCCCAGCTGATGGGGTGGCCTGATAGTGACTGAAGAGTCATCATTAAAGTCTGCCAGTCTCTTGCCCTTATTCAGCTTTTGCAGTCCTTACTTTGATACGGTTAGCTTTGGAATGAGTGAGGGGAGTGTAATAGGAAGTAGGTGAGGAGGGTATCTAGGTCTAAGTAGAAACTGTTTCATTAGGTACTTTATGGTGCCTTTTTAGGTCTTTCTACTTGCTAGCCTCATTTATTGGCTCACTGCAAACTATTGTGCACTTTTGCTTTACGGTATATATTTTGCCCTAATTTATGAATACATATGTACATATTCCCTGTTGCATGGGACCTGGTCTTTATCTACATTTTGAGGCCTTGGACACATTCAAAGTGAAGCATGCCAAGGCGGTACTCACTGTGTTGAATAGGCTGGGATCAGCAGATGCAGTGTCAGTTGTTATGAATTGAGAGAAGCATACAGGAAAGTGAGCCCCACCCTAGAGGTTCCAGGCCTGTCCCTATGTTTAACATACTTTGTATATTAAATAATCAAGTCTCCATTAAAAACCATTTGAGGTAGGCATTATAACTCCCATTTATAAAGATGAATAAATTGAGGGAGGAAGAAGAAAAAAAAAAAAAAGAATGAAAACAAAAAGAAGATACTACCATCAGGATTCAAATCAGAACTCAAACTTCAGGTGTCAAGTCCATGCCCTTTCTGCAGTGTAGCCTTTTTTAGGCACAGGGAGGGCTGAGAGGTAAGGAAGGGTTTTAATAAAACCTTCAGAACACTCTCTGGCCCACAATAAGGCTTCAATAAACACTAACCATTGTTATTTGACAATTTTATGGCAGTAGAGTCATGCATTGATGCTTGTCACAGTTTTTACAAGAAGACAAATGACAACAGTAAGGTAGAACTCAAGGTTTAGTGAAGAAGGTAAGGACAGACATTTCCAAGGATGCTGCCAGCTATGCCTTCAGTACCCGTTTCCAAACACTCATGCTTCTGCCACAATTTCTGCTTCCTGCTGTGATACAAACTCTTAAAAAGGGTCACTAAACATAGCAATGTCTTGTAGGCCTCACAAAGCCCAAGTCCTTTCTGAGCACTGTGAAGATGGAGGGGTGAGCCACACCATCCTAACTGCTAACACGTGGACAGCTGATAGTGAAGGGTTCTCAGGCAGCCTCTGACCACCTCAGACAATTGGCATCTGTCCTAACAAGAAGACCTGTCACCTGTGGTAACATGAGGTAATTTTCAAGCAAACATTAAATTATTTAAGACAGGAGGATCAGTGGATGTCCCACCTCTTTTTTTTATTTAATTATTTATTTTATTTTCCCTTTTGTTGACTTTTTTATTGTTGCAGTTATTGTTGTTATTGATGTCATCGTTGTTGGATAGGACAGAAAGAAATGGCGAGAGGAGGGGAAGACAGAGAGGGGGAGAGAAAGACAGACAACTGCAGACCTGTTTCACCACCTGTGAAGCTACTCCCTGCAGGTGGGGAGCCGGGGGCTCAAACTGGGATCCTTAAGCTGGTCCTTGCACTTTGTGCCACGAGCGCTTAGCCCACTGACTCCCCCCACCTCTTTTAAAAAAGCTTTCTAGCCAGGGAAATAGCAAAGCCTGATATTCCACATTTAATCCCCAGCATGTATAGGCCACGATAAGTAGTGCTGAGTGCGTGTGTGTGTGTGTGTGTGTGTGTGTGTGTGTGTGTGTGTGTGTGTGTGAAACAAGTATGAAAAAAGCATAAATATTCTTTTAAATGCAATTTTCTATCTGGTCCAGAATCTCCCTGTATCAAAAAGAAATAAAGGAACAATGATCAGGATCAGAAAAACAGATTTCCAAAAGGCTAAACTTCACAAATAAATGTCCACATTTCTGCTTTAAGAGAATGTCTCAAAACAGGATGAAGGCAGAATGGCAAAAAGTAGCTCACAGAAGTGGGACATATGATCATCCTAGTTCTAAGGCAATGTACATCAAAAGTGCTATTTTTAAAAATAAAGTAAATGTGGGGGCCAGGTGGCAGCACACTGGGTTAAGTGCACAGAGTACATAGCATAAGGACGGGAGCAAGGATCCCCGTTTGAGCCCCTGGCTCCCATCTGCAGTGGGGTCACTTCACAAGTGGTAAAGCAGGTCTGCAGGTATCTGTCTTAATCTCCCTTTTTTTATCCCCCCCTCAATTTCTCTCTGTCCTAACCAACAACAACTAAAATGGAAAAAAGATGGCCACCAGGAGCAGTAGATTCATGGTGCAGGCACTGAGCCCCTGCCGGGCTAGGGTGCGGGTGTTTCTTCCCAGGCACGTGCTCCCTGGGTTGGAGAGAACTCAACCAGAGCCAACCTGGGCTGCTGCTTACTCAGCGACGCGGGAGAGAGACCAGGAACTCGTGGCAGAGCGGAACGCAGTGCAATGCCTTTATTGATCAGAGACAATGCCTTTGTATATATCTTTAACTGGAAGTGGCAAATGGGAAAAGGAAATGGCTAGGAAAGGGGTGGAGAAAAGAGCGTGAAGGTAGCAAGCTTCCAGAGCGGCTGTTGCGAAGGTTTTTTTATTTATTTATTCATTCCCTTTTGTTGCCCTTGTTGTTTTACTGTTGTAGTTATGATTGATGTTGTTGCTGTTGGATAGGACAGAGAGAAATGGAGAGAGGAGGGGAAGACAGAGAGGAGGAGAGAAAGACAGACACCTGCAGACCTGCTTCACCACCTGGGAAGCGACTCCCCTGCAGGTGGGAGCCGTGGGGCTTGAACCCGGATCCTTACTCCAGTCCTTGTGCTATGCACCACCTGCGCTTAACCCGCTGCACTACCGCCCAACTCCCTGTTGCGAAGGTTCTAACCAGTGGGATTAACCAATGCCCTGCAGGCAGGGCGGGTCTCAGGCAAAACAATGATTATGTAAATAGACCACAGCATCAAGCCATGCAGGGGAGCTGGCGTAATGCCTGACAAGCCCCAGTGATAACCCTGGAGGCAAAATAATAATAATAATAATAATGAATAGTAATAACATAACCTGTATAAATGTAAATGTCAACCTTTGCCAGGAAGATCTGGAAACTAAAGTTGACTAGAATGGATTAATTCAAACATGTATACACAAGACGTTAATCACCGTATATTTTACCTAACAGTGAAAACATCTATAATAGAAAATAAAAGTGTAATCAGAGAATCAAAAATTATGCTACTATTAAAAATATTCTCAGGGGGCGCTGGGCAGTAGTGCACTGGGCTAAGTGTACAGAGTGTGAAGTGCAAGGACCTGAGCCTGGCTTGATCCCCCAATTCCCCACCTGCAGGGGGGTCGTTTCACAAGTGTGAAGCAGGTCTGCAGGTGTCTATCTTTCTCGCCCTCTCTGTCTTCCTAGCAACCTTTAAAAAGATGACTAGAGAGCTGGGGAGATAGCAAAATGGTGATGCCAAAAGACTTTCATCCCTGAGACTCTGAGGTCTCAGAGTCAATCCCCAGCACCTCCATAAGCCAGAGCTGTACGTCACTCTGCTTGTGCTCTCCTCCCCACCCCCAGCCTCTGATTACAATAAATCTCTCTCATTACAATAAATTTTTAAGACTGATCAGCATCCCAGGAGATGGTGCAGTATACAAGGTGCTGGACATTCAAGCATGAGGCCCTAGCATCATATGTACGAGTGATTCTCTGGCTCTGATAAAACCTTGCTAGAAAATAAAACAAAAATGATTACTTTTATGACTACAGATAAAAGACTGAAGGAAATAAAATAACTGTCAACGGTGATTACCTCTGGGCAGCATAACTGTTTTAATTTTTTTATGTTTACAGATTGTCTAAAATATCTTACTTCTATAAGCAGAAAAAAAAAACTACTGAAGAGGTCACTTTTAAAAAAGTCTTTCGGGGGTCGGCTGGTGGCGCAGCGGGTTAAGCGCACGTGGTGCAAAACACAAGGACCTGCACAAGGATCCCGGTTTGAGCCCCCGGCTCCCCACCTGCAGGGGCGTCGCTTCACAGGCGGTGACGCAGGTCTGCAGGTGTCTTTCTCACCCCATTTCTCTCTGTCCTACCCAACAATGACATCAATAACAACAATAATAACTACAACAATAAAAAACAAGGGCATCAGAAAGGAAAATAATAAAATAAAAAATGTTTTTAAAAAAGCCTTTCAAAAAAGAAAAGATTTAAAAAGTCTTGCGATTAGCTCCTGTTTATATTCTCTTTTCCACTTTTTCCTCACCAGTCTTAAGTCCTGAGTCCCACAGCAGAGTGGGACTCTCTAGAAGTGGTAGAGGATGGGATGTGTGCCCTTTCCAGGGGAGGATGTTTGGAGGGGGAGAGGCACTGGAGGGAGCTGTAGGTTCCCTGTGCCTGGACCCAGGCTGAGGGCAAGAGGATTCACAGACGCCATCACAGAAAGATGAGAGACTACCCATGTGTTGACAACTGTACTGTAAACCAGTATCCCCAATAACGAGGGCCCTGGGAATGCAGCACATGATGGAAAGGAACTAAGCTAACGGGAGTTATGTGCAAAGCACATGTCATAGATTAAAAGTTGTACCCCAAACTACTAATAACAAATAGAAATTTTTAATAAGTTGTGCCCATGTGTAACAACTGTCCTGTAAACCATTATTTCCCACAATAAAATGATTTGAAAAGGAAGAAAAATTAGCACTCCTCCCCACTCCCCTTTCTGGACCCTAACTCACAGAACTTCCTTCTTTGTGTTGGAGCTACCTTAATGCTAAGAGCCCCGGGATGATTTAAACTGTTTGCCTGGTACTACCAACTGTAATCAGAATTAGAACCACTGTAACCTTTTAGCCACTAGACAAAGCATTCAGTTTGCACATTTTTTTCTTTTCTTGCAGCCAAAGAAACTTATTTTTTAATATCTATTTATTTCCCCTTTTATTGCCCTTATTGTTTTTTATTGTTATTGTAGTTATTATTGTTGTTATTCAAAGAAACTTATTATCTAAGTTTTTTCTTTTTTAATTTTATTTATCAAAAGGAAACATTGAGAAAACCACTGGAGAAGAGGGGTCCAACTGCACACAATTCCCACCCCCAGAACTCTGTATCCCCTCCCCTCCCCTGCCCTCCCCTCCTCTGGTAGCTTTCCTATTCTCTATCCCTCTGGGAGCATGGACCCAGGGTCACTGTGGGATGCAGAAGGTGGGGAGGAGGTCTGGCTTCTGTAACTGCTTCCCCGCTGAACATGGGCGTTGACAGGTCGGTCCATACTCCCAGCCTGTCTCTGTCTTTCCCTCGTGGGGAAGGGCTCTGGGCAAGCAGAGCTCCAGGACACATGGGTGGGGTTGTCTGTCCAGGGAAATCTGGTCGGCGCCCTGCTAGAGTCTGGAAGCTGGTGGTTGAAAAGAGAGTTCACATAGAAAGCCAAAGCAATTGTTGATCAGTCTTGAACTGAAAGGCTGCAGGAGTGCAGATGAAGAGTGGTTGCAGGTGGCAGGGGTTGAGGCCTAGGGGTGGGGCTGGGCCAGTCTGAAGTGAAGCATGCTGAGGTGGGACTCGTTGTGTTGATCAGGTCGGGAACAGCAGAGGCAATAACAACGTTTGAAAGGAGTGGTGGGCAGCAGGCAGCAAAGGGAGCCCCACCCTAGAGGTTCCAGGACTGGGGCAAATAGAGGCTCTCTAGAGGAAGTGGGAGGTTCCTGCTGTCTTCGGGGTTTAAGAAGGCAACAGACAGTTATTGCTAGAATCACATGATTTGGCAATTGGGTTCACTTTGAAAATCCCTTTGTTAGGATTTGCTGGATCATACACATCGCCATATGTACGTCCTTTGCCATTATTTGTATAGAGCTGCACCAGCTCTCACATGCTGAGACAGTAACAGACTCCAAGAGGAAACGCACCCAAGCATTCTCTTTTGCTCAGTTGAGGAGACTTTCAAGTTCTACAAGGCCAGCAGAAATCTATGGCGCAATGCTGATCCACTTCTCACTTCCAAAGCTGCAGCAACGGCCAGACCTTTCACTCTTCCCTCTACATTTTCTCACTCCTTATTTATTTATTGGATAGAGACAGCCAGAAATGGGGAAGTAAGGGGGGATAGAGAGGGAGACACCTGCAGCCCTGCTTCATCACTTGCAAAGCTTTCCCCCTGCAGGTGGGGATCAGGGGCTCAAACCCAGGTCCTTACACACTGTAACATGTGTGCCACCAACTGCCCCCACGCTTCCCTCTCTATTCCACCCTGCATCTAATCCATCTGAAATTTTTCTCAGATGTCCCCCCTTCTCTCCCACACCCTCAGTAGTCTACCAATCTGTGGGCCATTTCACATTGTTTTTCTGTAACAGCCTCCTTGCTCTACCTCACTCCAAGGCCTGCTATTACTCACCCTGTCCAACATGCCTGAAAATGTACATACTTGTTTAATCACTTCATTGTACACTGCTTCGTTCTAACAAACCGGCTGATCACAATCCATTATTTTCTGTCTTTCTACTATTTAGTATTTTTTCTTTCATTCATTCAACATTTAATGAGCACCTACTGTGTAAGACAATGTGCTTAGCTACACAAAAAATAAACAAAATGTTGACAAGCATCTTTGGTGGAAATGAAACACTAGAGGAATGGGGCACATAACAAAAAAGTAAATATAGTGAGATAGAAATGTTGTACAGGTCATTACAACCAAAAGTTGTCTAGTGGATATCAATTAAAATTGGATATGAGGGAGTCGGACGGTAGCGCAGCGGGTTAAGCCTAGGTGGTGCAAAGCACAGGACTGGTGTAAGGATCACGGTTCAAGCCCCCGGTTCCCCACCTTCAGGGGAGTCGCTTCACAAGCGGTGAAGCAGGTCTGCAGGTGTCTGTCTTTCTCTCCCCCTCTCTGACTTCCCCTCCTCTCTCCATTTCTCTCTGCCCTATCCAACAACGACATCATAAACAACAACAATAATAACTACAACAATAAAACAACAAGGGCAACAAAAAGGGAATAAATATTTTTTAAATAAATAAATAAATAAATAAATAAAAATAAATAAAGTTGGATATGAGTAAAGTTGTAGGCTGGGAAGACAGCATAATGGTTATGCAAAAGACTTTTATGCATGAGGCTTGGAGCTTCCTGGCTCAATCTCCCACTTTAACAGAAGCCAGAGCTGGTCAGTGCTCTGGTATGTATGTATTTATGCAAGCATGTATGTATGTACATACCTATATCTTGGTATCTCTCGTTAAAATAAATATTTTTAAAATAGATAAAGTAGAATGAAAAAGAAAAGGAAGAATGTTAAGGAACTAAGAGAGCAGCAGTGTCCTTAAGGCCTAAAGACATCGCAGGAGGAAATAAAGATGGGAGAGGACTGACAGGAGACTTAAGCAAAGCAAATATACTTACCAAACCTCAGATTAAGGTGCATACTCAGAGAGGAGATTTCTGTCCTACTTAAAAGATGACGCAAGCAGTTTGCAAATATAACTTTGACACCAAAATATTAGCACTTCCAAAACTGATGGTATAGAATTCAAAACTGAAGCTATTCCAGAAACAATCTAGGTCATGCGGCTGGCTTCACTAGGTATGAGGAACCTGGGTGGTCCAGGAGGTGGCGCAGTGGATAAAGTGTTGGACCCCCAATCATGAGGTTCTGAGTTCAATCCCTGGCAGCATATGTACCAGAGTGATGTCTGGTTTTCTCTCTCTCCTCCTATCTTTCAAATAAATAAATAAATGTATGTATGTAAAGAATATGGTGTGAAAAGAAAGTTACAGACATTCAGTCTACAGGTCTAAGCAGCTGTTTCATCTAGAAAAGTCTGTTTTGTACATACAGCAAGGGTCTTAAACCATTGTGGCACTATTAGGAAACTTGCCGTGCTGCTGTAACATGGGACTTCCAACTGAACAACTGCAGCTCAGTCAGTGGCGTCTGCGAACTCACATGAGGACGCCATGCCACTTTACTACTGCTGCTAGTGCTCTGAGTCCACAAAAACTAAGACCTGTCACACTGGCTGATAATATGATTCAGGTATCTACTGGCAAGTCAACACTAGCAAATAATTTCAAAGTTAAATTAGTAAGATATCACAATCACTTT
Source organism: Erinaceus europaeus (assembly GCF_950295315.1). Classification (NCBI taxonomy): domain Eukaryota; kingdom Metazoa; phylum Chordata; class Mammalia; order Eulipotyphla; family Erinaceidae; genus Erinaceus; species Erinaceus europaeus. The sequence continues at coordinate 78,019,773 of NC_080179.1, read as the reverse complement.
ACACTATTTGGGGAATAAGCCAGATGGATCTAAAACCAAACTGACACACAGCCCTAAAAATATACTAGAAACTACTGAATTGGACATTTTAAGCTGGTGAATTGTATTGGTTGTATTTCAATAAAACTTTTATTTTTAAAACCAACATAGTTTACAGTAAAGTTACATCCTAGGAGACTAGCTTTTGCCCTTTAAATGCTTATACTGTGGAGCTGGGTAGTGGCACACCCGGCTAGGCACACATATTACCAAGCACAAGGAACCGGGTTCAAGGCCCCACTCCCCACCTGCAAGAGGGATGTTTCACAAGTAGTGAAGCACAGGTCTGCAGGTGTTTCTCCCTCTTCCTCCCCCCTCGTCCTACTCCCTCCTCCCCCTTTCAGTTTGTCTGTCTGTCCTATCTGATAGGGGTGAGCAGTGGGTCGATAGTGGGGGCTGAGGGGTAGATTATGTTGGGAACCAAAACACAGCACAGTGGCTAGAGCAGTGGACTTAGAGTATGTATCAAAGTGCTGCTCAGGCTCTCTCTTGTGTTACTGAATACATCTTTAAAAATAGTTTAAATTAATTCGTTTAAAACAGTGTCTTGCTTTTTTCCTGATTTAAGAATTACCCCTATTTAAAAATTGTTTTATTAAAGAAATACCGTGGGCCCAGTGGTGATGCACTTGGCTGAGCACACATATTTACAGTGCACAAGGACCCAGGTGGTGAAGCAGGGCTGCAGGTGTCTCAATTTTCTGGAGCTTTCTATCCAATAAATAAATAAGGATAACTAAGAAATAATGATTCGCAGGACAGTGGTTGTCACATGAGCTATAAGGAGGAGGATAAGTACCTGGTGATCTCACTTACAGGTCGGACTCAGGAAACAAGGAAGAGGGTGAAACTTGGCCTAGAATCAGCCCTTTTAAAAAAAAAACACATTTTTTATATTTATTTATTTATTTACTTTCCATTTTGTTGCCCTTGTTTTAACATTGTTGTTGTTATTGATGTTGTCGCTGTGGGATAGGACAGAGAGAAATGGAGAGAGGAGGGGAAGACAGAGAGGGGGAGAGACAGACAGACACCTGCAGACCTGCTTCACCGCCTGGGAAGCGACTCCCCTGCAGGTGGGGAGCCGGGGGCTCGAACCCGGGATCCTCACGCGGGTCCCTGCGCTTTGCGCCACGTGCGCTTAACCTGCTGCGCTACCTACCGCCCAGCTTCCGAATCAGTCCTCCTTAAGGTGGCCCGCAGCACCTGGTGTCATCACCTTTTGTTGTTTGTTCCTTTGTCATGGAGGCCAATCCCTAGCCCACACAGAGTGAGACAGACACGGGGAGGTCTAGAAAGACATGGCAGCACCACAGCTTCCCCAAGTGCTGTGGGAGCTGGGGCTGACCCTGCACAAAGCAAAGTTCAGCTCCAGATGCACTGTCTTATAAGTCCAAATTGCATCTTTTTGTTTTAGAAGAAAATTCACAGAAAGTCTACCAAGATCCAGGAGGTAGGAATATCTGGTGTCCTCAAACTCTCACTCTTTTTACCCCAGAAACCAGACCCCACTCCTCCTCTATGCCCCTAACAAGGTGATTTTTTGGATACTGTCATGAAACTATGGCTGAAGCTCAAAAGCTTAGAATTTGAAAATCACAGCACCTTCTTTTTTTCCTAGCAAACTACCTTGAGGGGAAATGCAGGTCCAATGGCAAACAGCCCATATCACCTGCACCTAAACTTGCAACCCAGGCTGATTCCAGCCACAGCACTGGAGGAGAAACTCTGGTGCTGTTGTCTGTTCCCTCCTTCTGCCTCTCTCCAAGTGGGGAAAAAAAAAAAAAAAAGGAAGCAGACATCTAATCTTTGACAAACTGTGCTGGGAAAATTGGGTTGAAACATGCAGAATGAAATTGAAACACTACATTTCACCAAATACAAAGTCAATTCCAAGTGGATCAAGGACTTAGATGTTAGGCCAGAAACTACCAAATTCTTAGAGGAAAATATTGGCAGAACTCTTTTCCAACTAAATTTTAAAGGCATCTTCAATGATACAAATTCAATAACAAAGAAGACTAAAACAAAAATAAACCAACATGACTACATAAAATTAAAAAGCTTCTGGGGGCCGGGTGGTAGCACAGCAGGTTAAGCACACATGGCTTAAGGATCCTGGTTCGAGCCCCTGGCTCCCCACCTGCACGGGGTGTCACTTCACAAGTGGTGAAGCTAGTCTGCAGGTGTCTATCATTCCCCCCCCCCCCCCGGTCTTCTCCTCCTCTCTCAATTTCTCTGTCCTACCCAAGGGCAACAAAATGGGAAAAAATGCCACCCAGGAGCAGTGGATTAATAGTGCAGGCACCGAGCCCCAGCGATAACCTTGGACCAAAAAATATATATATATAAAGCTTCTAAGATACCATCATCCAAACAAAGAGATTCCCTCACAGAATGGGAGAAGATCTTTATATGCCATACATCAGACAAGAGTTTAATAACCAAAATATATAAAGAGCTCACCAAACTCAGCAACAAGAAAACAAATGACCCAATGCAAGAATGGGAAGAGGACATGAACAGAATATTCACCACAGAAGAGATCCAAAAGGCCAACACACATAAGAAAATGCTCCCAAGTCTTTGATTGTCAGAGAAATGTAAATAAAGACAACAATGAGATACCACTTCACTCCTGTGAGAATGTCATACATCAGAAAAGGTAACAGCAGCAAATGCTGGAGAGGCTGTGGGGTCAAAGGAATCCTCCTGCACTGCTGGTGGGAATGTCAATGGGTCCAACCTCTGTGGAGAACAGTCTGGAGAACTCTCAGAAGGCTAGAAATGGACCCACCCTATGACCCTGCAATTCCTCTTCTGGGGATACATCCTAAGGAACCCAACATACCCATCCAAAAAGATTTGTGTTTATCTATGTTCACAGCAGCACAATTTGTAATAGCCAAAACCTGGAAGCTACCCAGGTGTCCAAAAACAGATAAGTGGCTGAGTAAGCAGTGGTAAATATACACAATAGAATACTACTAAGCTATTAAAAATGGTGACTTCCCCCACATGCAGGGAGGTCGCTTCACAAGTGGTAAAGCAGGTCTACAGGTGTCTATCTTTCTCTCTTCCTCTCTGTCTCCCCATTCTCTCTCAATTTCTCTGTCCTATCCAACAACAGTGACAACAACAACAATAATAATAAAAACAACAATGATAAACAACAAGGGCAACAAAAGGTGGAAAATGGCCTCCAAGAGCAGTGGATTCATAGTGCAGGCACAGAGCCTCAGCAATAACCCTGGAGGAAAAAAAATGGTGAATTCACCTTCTTCACCTCATCTTGGATGGAGCTTGAAGGGATCATGTTAAATGAGATCAGCCAGAAAAAGAAGGATGAATATGGGATGATCTTCTCACTCATAGGCAGAAACTGAAAACAAGAACAGAAGGGAAAACACAAAGCAAAACTTGGACTTGGTGTATTGCACCAAAGTAAAAGACTCTGGAGGGGGCCAGGTGGTGGCACACCTGGTTGAGCGCACATGTTACAGTGCGCAAGGACCCAGGTTTGAGCCCCCACCTGGAAGGGGAAAGCTTCACAAGTGGTGAAGCAGGGCTACAGGTGTCTCTCTGTCTCTCTATCACCCCCTTCCCTCTCAATTTCTGATGGTCTCTATCCAACAAAAAAATATTTAAAAAATTTTTAAAGACTCTGGATGATAAATGACATAGTGGGGGTTGTATTGTTAAATGGGAAACTGGGGAATGTTATGCATGTACAAACTGTTATATTTACTGTTGAATGTAAAACATTAATTCCCCAATAAAGAAAAAAAAAACATTAAAAAAAAAAAGACTCTGGATTGGGGGGGGGAGTTTAGACCCTGTAACATGATGGCAGAGGAGGACCTAGTAGGGGTTGAATTGTTATGTTGAAAACTGAGAAATGGGGTGGGGTACAGCATAATGGTTATGCAAAGAGACTTTCATGCCTGAGGCTCTCAAGTCCCAGGTTCAATCCCCCATACCTCCATAAGCCAGAGCTGAGCAGTGCTCTGGTAAAAAAAAAAAAAAAAGAAAGAAAGAAAGAAAGAAAACTGAGAAATGCTATGCATGTACAGACGATTGTATCTTACTGTTGACTGCAAACCATTAATCCTCCAATAAAGAAATGAAAAAGAAAGAAGGAAAAGGTTGGTCCACAGCAGTCAAGTCTCAAGCAGGCCCAGAAGCCAAGAGCAACTCGCTATCCAGTTAGTCTCTACAATTCAGCAGAGCAAGAGCTGAGTTCCTGAGTGGAGAAACAGGGTAGGAGCCGACAGCTCCTATTCCGAAAATGACTCTGATATTTTAAGTACCTTAACTCATAGGTTTGTGGTAAAAAGTAATGAGCAATCAAAACGGTGCCTGGCAGACAGCACCATATAAGTACTTGCAACACAGATGTTTGTTAATAAGGTAACTTGAAATCAGTTTTCAACTGCATTCACTTAGATATTATTCATCTATAATGCCTAAGGAGAATGATTTTGTTTAAAAAGGAGTTCCAGTTTTGTGATCTTAAAAATCTAGAAGGAAGGGGTTCCCAAAAGTGTTTCTCCCAAACTCATATTATGGTTGGAAACATTAATCACATGCCTAGTATTCATAGAGAAATCCAGAAATCCACATTACAAAGGCATCCCTCTCTGTTATTCCTGTGGTTCTCACAGCAGCCTTGCATGAGATGCCTGGCAGATAAAATCAACTTCATCTACAGATGGCCGCCTCAGCACTGAGAGGAGAATGAGTTGTCCAAAATTACAGTCAAGAGGGCCAGATCTGTCTTGCACTTGCAGACTGCAACCGAGAAGCCTGAATCCCACTTGGAAGCAATGAGACTAGGTTCCCAAATGGAGATGCCGCAGCAAACTCAGGGAAGTGGAGGGAATTCTGCTAACTGCAATCAGATTCATTCACGTATGGCAAAACACCTGCTTCCACAGCACCGCAGTAGAAAACGCCGGGGCCACACATCCACGAAGGACCCCTCGCACTGCCCAAGGTAAAACGCCGGCGGTCACCAAGGGACGGTTCTCCAAAATATGCCCCTGCGAGATGGGAAGACCCCGAGCAGGCTGGTGTGAGCAGTACTACTCTGGGAACCCAGTACTACTGCCAGTACTTCTCTGGGAACCCACCCAGTCACCAGAGCATCCAGAGACCACACTCTGCCCAGACCTCCAGCTCTACCCAGTCGAGAAACTTCTCTAAAGAACAAAGAATATCTAAGATCACCTGAGACTGCAACAAGACGAGACTGGGACGACTTTGGGAGCGTGCAATCACGTGTGGCTTGTGGACAGAGAAGAGGAGAGACTCCTGGGCGCTGAAGCCCACATCTACTCCCGAGCGGCTGCTAACAGTCCGGCAGTTTGCCAGCTGAGGAGCCATGTCCAGTCTGTTTTACCAACAAAAAGACGGCTGAAGGGAGGAGAGGATCCCCTAAGACTCACCAAATGCAACTGTGAGTCTCCACTGCTACTGCCCTCAGAGGCTGGAGCAACAGGGGGAAGGCCCTGTGCTGACAGGAGGGGAAGGAAATTGACTAGGAAACTCAAGAGAAGATCTACACCTCAGTGGTCTAGCGGTGAGACTGTATAATGGGATCCTTTTCACATTGTTCACCAGATGAGAACTTAGTGAATAACTGCCTCAGAACCTACAGACTATAAACGGGACTTGTTTAGAAACTCACAGGACCCAGCACTGCTGCCCGCCTCAGCCCGGAGCTTTGGCTCCTTGCGGTGTGGGAGTCTCTTTGCCTAACCACTGGTCCCCTACGCCTACACTGAACTTCTCTGTTCCAGACTCTTGGAAACAGAGCTGGCAGTCAGCTGAGGTCAAGAACAAACACCTCATCACAGACCCCTGCGAGCGTCCACCCAGCTTTGACCTAGCACGTTATGATCGGGCCCTCCTCAATCGCTATGGAACAGGCCATGGCCGGTGCGCCGCTATGTTCCATCGCTGGGGAGCCAGAGACAACCCGAACTGCCCCTGCGGCTCCAGACAGACGATGACCCACATAGTCAACGACTGCCACCTCTCCAGATTCAAAGGAGGTCTCGAAACTTGACATCAGGCTCAACCTGACGCTGTTGACTGGCTGCAGAAGAAGGGCAAATGCTAGAAGAAGAAGGAACCACTGGGCTATCTCTCCCCCAGCCTGATTTGTCTCTTGGTCAAGAGTGAGTGATTAAGCGAAGAAAACCTACTTATAGGTAAAAAGCCCTCAGGCTACCATAGCCTGCAGGGAAGAAAGAGAATAAAAGAGGCTTTAACAGCCACCGTGATTCAACTCAGGGACTGAGAAAACACTGAAACAACTGTTAATTTCCACAACTGTGAACTCTTTTTTAAAATTTTATTTATTTATTCCCTTTTGTTGCTCTTATTGTTTTATCACTGTAGTTATTGTTGTTGGATAGGACAGAGAGAATGGAGAGAGGAGGGGAAGACAGAGGGGGAGAGAATGATAGACACCTGCAGACCTGCTTCACCGCCTGTGAAGCGACTCCCCGGCAGGTGGGGAGCCGGGGGCTCAAACCAGGAACCTTACACCTGTCCTTGAGATTTGCACCACCTGTGCTTATCCTACTGCGCTACAGCCAGACTCCCAACTGTAAACTCTTTAAGTACCTTACTTAGACACAAGTCAATCCAGGCAAGACTGATCAGTGGGCTTTAAAGTACTGAAAACGACCTCATAACACACTGTAATAATGGTTAAACCAAGAAGTTAACATTGGAGAAATTAGCCAGGACAAAAGTCCAGATAAAAGATCCCCCCAAAGGTTGACGCACAGAATAAGGCCACCATCCAAAGGCTAGTTAAGGAACAGTCACAGGAGTGAGTAAAGAGTTTGAAAGAAGTAGGGGCCTTCAACACCCCACTCTCTCAACTTGACAGATCATCCAGGCAGAAAATCAATAAAGAATGGAGGGAGCTAAATGAAGAGATAGCTAAGCTAACTACTGGACATTTTCAGAGTAAAAATGGTGAGTTCACCGTTTTCAGCCCATCTTGGATGGAGCTTGAAGAAATCATGTTAAGTGAAATAAGTCAGAAACAGAAGGATGAAGACGGGATGATTTCGCTCTCAGGCAGAAGTTGAAACAAGATCAGAAGAGAAAACAAGTCGAACCTGAACTGGAGTTGGCGTATTGCACCAAAGTAAAAGACTCTGGGGGGGGGGGGGGGTTTCAGGTCCCAAAACAGGATGGCAGAGGACCTAGTAGGGGTTGTACTGCGTAGAAAACAGAAATGTTATGCATGTTCAAACTACTGTATTTACTGCCAACTGTAAAACATTAACCCACCAATAAAGAAATAAATTTAAAAAAGAAAGGAAGAAAGGCAGGCCTGCTGCCTCCCTCCACCCTCACCCAGAAGTGAAGGCTCGCCAGGGGGATGGTGATGAAGACATGGACCTAGTGAGGCTCTAAGGGATGCAGGCAGGCTGCCAGCTCCCGGGGGTCAAGCGGGAAGCCGCCCTGCCCCGCCCGGACGCGGTGGAACCAGCAGGCTGCTCGCTCCACGGGCACCCGGGGGCAGCAGACGGCAGCCGGCGCCTGACACTCCGCAGGTCCCTCGGGAAGCGGCCCCAGCTCGGCGCCTCGCCCCGGCGCAACCCCGCCAGCAGCCAGAATCCCGCAGCCATCTCCGACCCGGCGCCCTGGAGATGCCCCGCGGGGCCTGCGCGCCAGCGCTCCCACCTGGGAGCACCCGAGCCCCGGGCATCTCCAGCACCCCAAACCCCCGGGCACCTCCCCAGCACCCCAAGCCCCCGGGCATCTCTCCAGCACCCCGAGTCCCCCGGGCCTCTCCCCAGCACCCCAGTTCCCGGACATCTCCCCAGCACCCCGAGCCTCCGGGCCTCTCCAGCACCCCGAGCCCCGGGCATCTCCCCAGCACCCGGAGCTCCCCGGGCATCTCTCCAGCACCCCAGTTCCCGGGCCTCTCCCCAGCACTCCAGTTCCCGGGCATCTCCCCAGCACCCCGAGTCCCCGGGCATCTCCAGCACCCTAAGCCCCCGGGCATCTCTCCAGCACCCCGAGCCCCCAGGGCCTCTCCCCAGCACCCCAGTTCCCGGGCATCTCCCCAGCACCCCGAGTACCCCGGGCATCTCCAGCACCCCGACCCCCGGGCATCTCTCCAGCACCCCGAGCCCCCCGGGCCTCTCCCCAGCACCCCAGTTCCCGGGCATCTCCCCAGCACCCCGAGTCCCCGGGCATCTCCAGCACCCTAAGCCCCCGGGCATCTCTCCAGCACCCCGAGCCCCCAGGGCCTCTCCCCTGCACCCCAGTTCCCGGGCATCTCCCCAGCACCCCGAGTACCCCGGGCATCTCCAGCACCCCGACCCCCGGGCCTCTCCCCAGCACCCCGAGCCCCCGGGCATTTCCAGCACCCTGACCCCCGGGCATCTCCAGCACCCCGAGTCCCGGCATCTCCAGCACCCCGAGTCCCGGCATCTCCAGCACCCCGAGCCCCGGGCATCTCCCCAGCACCCCGAGCCCCCGGGCATCTCCAGCACCCCGACCCCCGGGCATCTCTCCAGCACCCCGAACCCCGGGCATCTCCAGCACCCCAAGCCCCGGGCATCTCCCCAGCACCCCGACCCCCGGGCATCTCCAGCACCCCGAGCCCCCGGGCATCTCCAGCACCCCGAGCCCCCGGGCCTCTCCCCAGCACCCCGACCCCCGGGCACCTCCAGCACCCCGAGCCCCCGGGCATCTCCCCAGCACCCCAGTTCCCGGGCATCTCCAGCACCCCGAGCCCCCGGGCATCTCCAGCACCCCGAGCCCCCGGGCATCTCTCCAGCACCCCGAACCCCGGGCTCCCCACGCCCCGGGCGGGGCCGGGTCCAAACCAGCCCGCGGGCCCGCCGCCTCCAAGAGGGCGCCTCACCTTGGTGTAGAGCTCGGACGCCGCCATGGCGGTGGCGGCGACCCCGGCCAGCGCTACGATGGGTCCCGGGAGCCGCGGGCCGGGCGGGGCAGGCCGGGTGGGGCCGAGCAGTCGCGTGCCTCGGGCTCAGGCCGCTCACGGGGACCTCGCCATCGCCATCGCCATCGCCATCGCCCGGGCTCGCCTGCAGCAGACGCAGCGCCGCGGCCGCGCTCCGGAGGGGGAGGGGAGGGGCGGGGAGGGGAGGGGGAGGGGAGGGAGAGGGGAGGGAGGGGGAGGGGCGCCTCCGCGCAGCTGCAGCTCGGCCGCCGCCCGGTGCATTGTGGGAGCGCAGGAAGTAGTCGCCGCTCCAGGCTCGCTCGGGCTCGCCCCCTGCCCCCCGCATTCGCGCGGTGCCAGGTCCGCTCAGGCTCGCCCGGGTCGCCGCCACCCCCCACCCCGCCGCCACTGTCCACATGCGCTCCTCCCGGCTGCATCCCGGCTGCTCCAGGCTCCCGGGCGCGTCACCCCCTTAGCAGACCCGCTGGTCCCGGCTGCATCCCGGCTGCTCCAGGCTCCCGGGTGCATCAGCCCCTTTGCAGACCCGCTGGTCCCGGCTGCATCCCGGCTGCTCCAGGCTCCCGGGCGCGTCACCCCCTTTGCAGACCCGCTGGTCCCGGCTGCATCCCGGCTGGGGCGCATCACCCCCTTTGCAGACTCGCCGTTCCCGGCTGCATCCCGGTTGCTCCAGGCTCCCGGGTGCATCAGCCCCTTTGCAGACTCGCTGGTCCCGGCTGCTCCAGGCTGGGGCGCATCACCCCCTTTGCAGACTCGCCGGTCCCGGCTGCATCCCGGTTGCTCCAGGCTCCCGGGTGCATCAGCCCCTTTGCAGACTCGCTGGTCCCGGCTGCTCCAGGCTCCCGGGTGCCGTCACCTCCTTTGCAGACTCGCTGGTCCCAGCTGCATCCCGGCTGCTCCAGGCTCCCGGGTGCATCAGCCCCTTTGCAGACTCGCTGGTCCCGGCTGCTCCAGGCTGGGGCGCATCACCCCCTTTGCAGACTCGCTGGTCCCGGCTGCATCCCGGTTGCTCCAGGCTCCCGGGCGCCATCAGCCCCTTTGCAGACTCGCTGGTCCCGGCTGCTCCAGGCTCCCGGGTGCCGTCACCTCCTTTGCAGACTCGCTGGTCCCAGCTGCATCCCGGCTGCTCCAGGCTCCCGGGTGCATCAGCCCCTTTGCAGACTCGCTGGTCCCGGCTGCTCCAGGCTCCCGGGTGCCGTCACCTCCTTTGCAGACTCGCTGGTCCCGGCTGCATCCCGGTTGCTCCAGGCTCCCGGGTGCATCAGCCCCTTTGCAGACTCGCTGGTCCCGGCTGCTCCAGGCTGGGGCGCATCACCCCCTTTGCAGACTCGCCGGTCCCGGCTGCATCCCGGTTGCTCCAGGCTCCCGGGTGCATCAGCCCCTTTGCAGACTCGCTGGTCCCGGCTGCTCCAGGCTCCCGGGTGCCGTCACCTCCTTTGCAGACTCGCTGGTCCCAGCTGCATCCCGGCTGCTCCAGGCTCCCGGGTGCATCAGCCCCTTTGCAGACTCGCTGGTCCCGGCTGCTCCAGGCTGGGGCGCATCACCCCCTTTGCAGACTCGCTGGTCCCGGCTGCATCCCGGTTGCTCCAGGCTCCCGGGCGCCATCAGCCCCTTTGCAGACTCGCTGGTCCCGGCTGCTCCAGGCTCCCAGGTGCCGTCACCTCCTTTGCAGACTCGCTGGTCCCAGCTGCATCCCGGCTGCTCCAGGCTCCCGGGTGCATCAGCCCCTTTGCAGACTCGCTGGTCCCGGCTGCTCCAGGCTCCCGGGTGCCGTCACCTCCTTTGCAGACTCGCTGGTCCCAGCTGCATCCCGGCTGCTCCAGGCTCCCGGGTGCATCAGCCCCTTTGCAGACTCGCTGGTCCCGGCTGCTCCAGGCTGGGGCGCATCACCCCCTTTGCAGACTCGCTGGTCCCGGCTGCATCCCGGTTGCTCCAGGCTCCCGGGCGCCATCAGCCCCTTTGCAGACTCGCTGGTCCCGGCTGCTCCAGGCTCCCGGGTGCCGTCACCTCCTTTGCAGACTCGCTGGTCCCAGCTGCATCCCGGCTGCTCCAGGCTCCCGGGTGCATCAGCCCCTTTGCAGACTCGCTGGTCCCGGCTGCTCCAGGCTCCCGGGTGCCGTCACCTCCTTTGCAGACTCGCTGGTCCCAGCTGCATCCCGGCTGCTCCAGGCTCCCGGGTGCATCAGCCCCTTTGCAGACTCGCTGGTCCCGGCTGCTCCAGGCTGGGGCGCATCACCCCCTTTGCAGACTCGCCGGTCCCGGCTGCATCCCGGTTGCTCCAGGCTCCCGGGTGCATCAGCCCCTTTGCAGACTCGCTGGTCCCGGCTGCTCCAGGCTCCCGGGTGCCGTCACCTCCTTTGCAGACTCGCTGGTCCCAGCTGCATCCCGGCTGCTCCAGGCTCCCGGGTGCATCAGCCCCTTTGCAGACTCGCTGGTCCCGGCTGCATCCCGGTTGCTCCAGGCTCCCGGGCGCCATCAGCCCCTTTGCAGACTCGCTGGTCCCAGCTGCATCCCGGCTGCTCCAGGCTCCCGGGCGCCGTCACCTCCTTTGCAGACTCGCTGGTCCCGGCTGCATCCCGGTTGCTCCAGGCTCCCGGGTGCATCAGCCCCTTTGCAGACTCATTGGTCCCGGCTGCATCCCGGCTGCTCCAGGCTCCCGGGCGCCATCAGCCCCTTTGCAGACTCGCTGGTCCCGGCTGCATCCCGGTTGCTCCAGGCTCCCGGGCGCGTCAGCCCCTTTGCAGACTCGTTGGTCCCGGCTGCATCCCGGCTGCTCCAGGTTCGCCGCCCCTCATCTTTCCAGGTTTGCACAGGCTCGCGCCGCCCTGGGGCTGCAGACACGGGGTTGCCACCACGTCTCCTGCGCTGCCGAGGCCTGGAGACCAGCCTGGACCTTCGCGGGGGTACAGGCTTTGGGGGACCTGTTTAGAAGCCTGTCAAATGAGCCAGAGTCTCAAAAGAGACTTGGCAGCAGCAGTGTGAGAGTGGGGGCCGCGGGGACAAAGAACATGAGGGCCCGCAAGGGCACCTCTAGTGCGTCCGCATCTGCAGCCGGGTCGTGTCGTGATGCCAACCTCTGGGTCTGGTCTCCGATGCCCACCGGGGACTGCATGGGCAACTTTCCCTCCCCTGGGGTTGTGCCTCCCCAACCTGCTTCTACCTTCACCTTCCTGTACCCTAGCGATTACTAGAGAAAGGCAGATCTCTGTGGAGTCCATGTTGCAATTTCACCTTGTCATCAATCGAAGGAAGCTGGGTCGTGGTGTTTAGCTTACCGTTACTGTTGCAAATCCAGCACGAGAACATGGTCTTTCCACTCCCAAGCCCCATGCTAGCTGCACCTTCTATTGCCACACTTTCCTCCTAGTTGACTTAATGCCTCTCTCTCTCTCTCTCTCTCTCACACACACACACACACACACACACCCGGATTCTTGCTGAGACTTCATTGTAGCGGTGGTGATAGAGGTTCTTCTCTTTGTGCCTCCTTCCTGCTCCCTTTTCCCCTTTTTCCACCACTAGTGAAACTTGGCCCCTGCAGGTGAGGACTGGGGGCTTGAACTCCTGTCCTTGAGCACGGTAATGTGTGCACTCTACCAGGGTCCTCCATTTTGTAGATAGCTAGTAGGCATATTTTAGTTATATGCCAAAGGGCCTGTGGCTATACTAGTGTGTTTTTTTGTTTTGTTTTGGCCTAAGCCTGAAATCTGATATGCAGGTGGATCCTAATTATTGTCTGGGGAGATGATGTCATGGCTGGCATGTTGTTGTTATTAATGTCATTGTTGGATAGGACAGAAATGGAGAGAGGAGGGGAAGACAGAGAGGGGGGGAGACAGACACCTGCAGACTTGCTTCACCGCCTGTGAAGCGACTCCCCTGCAGGTGGGGAGCTGGGGGCTCGGACTAGGATCCTTATGCCAGCTCTTACGTTTTGTACCACCTGTGCTTAACCCGCCGGACTACCGCCCAGCTCCCTATTATATACTTTCAAAGTAGATAACAAAAAAAGTATTATTTTATTTTTTCCTTTTTGGGGAGAATAGTGGTTACAGCAGTCATCTATACAATTTCCCAGCTCTGTGTGTGTGTCTGCAAAATACTCACATCCTCATTCTAAGACTCCGCATCTCCCCCAAAGCCCCACTCATTCCTTCCGAGTCCCTTATATCGTGTAGTCCATAATCCCAGTCCAAGTTTCATACTGTCTTCTCCCTTTTTGAACCCTATCACCTACATGTTAGGACATCAAATATTCATCTCTTTCTTCCTGATTCTTGCTACTCAAGACTTCTCCTTCATGTTCCAAACAAAATGAAGCAGAGATCGGGATCCTAGAGTTTGGGTGGGGTCTGTATCTAGGACTCTGGTATGTCGGCCTTGCTTCACCAACCATCAAATAGCTTGTGTACCCTCCCTTTCCCTCTGTATTCACTTTCTCTGTTGTTTGTGTTCCCAGTTCTATTACATCATTGCTCAACTCATTCAGAGTTGCAATTCCTTTGACTCCTTTTTATATTCTTGCAAGCCAGGATTGGTGGTGAATTCCTTCAGATTCTGTATGTTTGGGAAGACTAATTTCTCCTTCATGCTTGAAGGATAATTCAACAGGATAGAGTATTCATGGCTGGAAATTCTTATCTACTGTGAATATTTCATTCCACTCCCTCCTTGCCTCTAAGGTTTGCGGTGAGGAACTAATGAAAGACTGATGGTTCTCTGTATATCAGTTTCTTCTGAGAGAGAGTGAAAGAAAGAGGCCACAACACCAAGGTTCCCTTCAATGTGGTGGCAGTCAGGCTGGAACCTCAGTTATGCACATGGTAAGTGCACTATCCAAGTGAGCTATTTTCCCAGCCCCTTCCTTCTTTTTCTTATAAGCAAGAGATGAGAGGCATTGGTTGCTCAGTGCCTGATACTCGAGGAGGACCCACGCTAGTGGGAGGAGCGGTGTGCAGACAACCATCGTGGGAAGATGAAAAACTGTACTCATATGACAACTATCTTATAAATCATCACTTCCCGAATAGAGCAAGTACGTTTAAAAAAGAGATGAGGGGTTGGGCAGTAGCGCAGCGGGTTAAGCGCAGGTGGCGCAAAGCACAAGGACCGGCGTAAGGATCCTGGTTCGAGCCCCGGCTCCCCACCTGCAGGGGAGTCACTTCCCAGGCGGTGAAGCAGGTCTGCAGGTGTCTGTCTTTCTCTCCCCCTCTGTCTTCCCCTCCTCTCTCCATTTCTCTCTGTCCTATCCAACAACGATGACATCATTAATAACTACAACAATAAAACAAGGGCAACAAAAGGGAATAAAAATAAAAAATATTAAAATTTTTTTAAAAAGGGATGAGGTTCCTATGTGAAGGATGTTCTCCCTATATGAGAAGGAAAATAACGTTTATTCCATCAAGGATGATAAACTGGAGATAAGAAATTCCATAGAGGCAGATTTTTTTTTTTGCGTTTCCTTTTTTTTTTAATTTGCTTTTTTTTCTCACTTTTTTTGTCCTTGTTGTTTAATTGTTGTTGTGGTTGTTATTGTTATTGATGTCACCATTGAATAGAGGCAGATTTTATTAAAGTAATTGTTATTCAGGACTTCCAGAGGCCTGTCCATGGAGTAGCAGCTGCTGGAAAATTGCTCTCAAGATCAGCTATTAGATAAAGCAACAAAAAACACCTGAAACTTCACCAACTAAAACTGGAACTTCTGAAGAAACTCATTTAGCCACAGATTATTGCAGGCTCATGAGGAAATGGATGTTGGAGAAATTCTCTGGACAAAACACGCCTTGTAACAATAGCAAGGAGAACACAGGATCAGTAACAAGAAGGAAATTTACTAGGGAAACACTAAAGCCTTGTGGCGAGTCCAAAATGCAGCAACTGGCTTCCAGCATAAGGACTGAAAAATGGCAGCAAGACCCTGTGATTTCACAGCGGCATTAATCTGACCAGGGATATGCTGCGCCCAGCCCCTCCATCATCACATAGAAACAACATCGCTACAGCGCTGCCTGCTGGCTGGAGAATGGAACTCACATGTCATGTGGAAGTTCAGAAGCAGCTAAGCCATGGAAGAAAATACAAAAAAAAAAAAAAAAAAAAAATCAACCCACAAAAAAACTAGAAAATGTTAGAGATAGAATTCAGAAAACTTATCTTTGAAAGCAAAGCAAATCAAAAATCTAAACACGGAGACATAATTCGAAGAACTCAAAGAAAACACACAAAACTCTAAATAAAAGTACAGGATATGAAGGATACTTTTTTTTTTTTTTTGCCTTTTTAAAAGTTATTTATTGGCGGGGGTAGATAGAATAATGGTTATGCAAAGAGACTCTTACGCCTGAGGCTCCGAAGTCCCAGGTTCAATCTCCCACACCACCATAAGCCAGAGCTGAGCAGTGCTCTGGTGTTTCTCTTTCTCTGTACCTTTCTCAAAAATAAAATAAAATAAATAAAATACTTAAAAAACCAAATATTCAAATAATTGAACCTGGATCCTTCCACAGGTCCCTGCACTTTGTGCCACGTGCGCTTACCTGCTGTACTACCACCCAACTCCCCCAAAAAAGATTTTTTAAAATTATTTATTGGATTGAAACAGAGAGATGGGGAGGGAGAGCCACCTATAGCACTGCTTCACTGCTTCTTCTTCTTCTAGCATTTGCCCTTCTTCCATAGCCCAGTCAACGGCGTCAGGTTGAGCCTGATGTCAAGTTTCGAGACCTCCTTTGAATCTGGAGAGGTGGCAGTCGTTGACTATGTGGGTCCTAGTCTGTCTGTAGCCGCAGGGGCAGTTCGGGTCGTCTCTGGCTCCCCAGCGATGGAACATAGCGGCGCACCGGCCATGGCCTGTTCGATAGCGATTGAGGAGGGCCCGATCATAACGTGCCAGGTCAAAGCCGGGTTGACGCTGGCAGGGGTCTGTGATGAGGTGTTTGTTCTTGACCTCAGCTGACTGCCAGCTCTGTTTCCAAGAGTCTGGAACAGAGAAGTTCAGTGTAGGCGTAGGGGACCAGATTGGGTGACGAGACGTCAAGCGTTGGACAGGGTGGGCGAAGATCTCCGCGTATATTGGCAGGTCCGGTCGAGCGTAGACGTGGGAAATGAACTTAGATGATGCCGCATCCCGACGAATATCTGGCGGGGCGATGTTGCTGAGAACTGGCAGCCATGGAACCGGGGTGGAACGGATGGTTCCAGAAATGATCCTCATGGAGGAATATAATTTGGAATCGACCAAGTGGACATGGGGGCTACGGAACCATCCTGGGGCACAGTATTCTGCAGTGGAATAGCAGAATGCCAGAGAGGATGATCGCAGTGTGGAAGCGCTCGCACCCCATGAGGAGCTGGCCAGTCTTGCAATGATGTGATTCCTCACGCCCACCTTTGCTGCAGTTTTTATGAGATGTTCGTGAAATGACTGCTCATGAAGCTTTACACCTGCAGGTAGGTACCGGAGGTTTGAGCCAGGGTCCTTGAGCATCGTAGCATTTGTGCTACACTATTAGGCGCGCCAACACCCGGACTCATAAAGGAGAGTTCAGCTCTGGTGGCAGGCAGAGAAAGTAGACTAAATTAGACTGAAGAGGAAATAGCAATGTTGAGATAAATCCACCATACTCTCTGAGTGCAAAACTTCTGGAGAGGAAAGGTTTAGGGAAAATGAAGCAATTCTCTGTGAAGTAGCAGTTTCCATCAGAAAAATGAATGTGAGAGTTATCAGGATCCCTCAGGACAAAGAGAAGGAGCGAGAAGCAGAAAACAGATTCAGAGAAATCACAGCGGAAGAGCAACAAAAGAGAATAAATTAAAAAAAAATTTTTTTAAATGTAGTCTGCAACAAAAAGGATCCTGGTTCGAGCCCCAGGCTCCCCACCAGCAGGGGAGTCGCTTCACAGCGGTGAAGCAGGTCTGCAGGTGTCTGTCTCTCTTCCTCTTTATCTTCCCCTTGTCTCTCAATTTCTCTCTCTATCCAATAACAAATTAAAAAAATAAAAACAAATAGCTCAAAAGTAAAATATTAAAAATGAATAATTAGTATGTTTATGTCCCTTGAAGGAAAAAATGCTTTTATATAGAGATTAAGACAAAGATAAAAATCATCAAATATCATTATTCTGTTCAGTCTCCTGCAAAGTTCTAGGCAGAAGAAAAGCATACATAACTTGTGACAGTGTTGACTATTCACTTAAGTGACTTTTATTCAATTTAAAATAACTTAGTGCCCCAGCAAGAAGTTGATATACATTTTATTTTTTTAATATTTATTTTCCTTTTTGTTGCCCTGTTTTTTATTGTTGTAGTTATTATTGTTGTTGATGTCGTCATTGTTGGATCGGACAGAGAGAAATGGAGAGAGGAGGGGAAGTCAGAGAGGGGGAGAGAAAGACAGACACCTGCAGACCTGCTTCACCGCCTGTGAAGCGACTCCCTGCAGGTGGGGAGCCGGGGGCTCGAACCGGGATCCTTACTCCGGTCCTTGGGCTTTGCACCATGTGTGCTTAACCCGCTGCGCTACCACTCCCAATATACATTTGATTTTTGAAGAAAAGTGAAGTGTCAAGGCATTTCACTACAGCCAGAGGGCCCAGACTCATTCCTGCAGTGAACTGGCTGAGCAGTTTCTCAGTGCGCCCGGGGCTGTCTGCACACAGCTGCTGAAATGCACTGATCCTGCCCTGACAAAATACTTGAAGCTGCCTCTGATGACTCCTCATCCAAAGACGGCTGCTACTGATTCACTTGTTATTGATAGTGGTGTGCAAGATTGTAAGATCATAGGCTGTAGGTCCACACCACACCCACCACCACAATTTCCGTCCCCACCCTCCCAGAGACAGCCACCATGGTCCTCGAAGTCTTTGACTGTCTGCTTTAGTTTCTGTTTTCATTTTTAGCAAGTTCATGAGTGAAACCATCTGTGGTTGTCTTTCATCTCTGCTCATTTCACTAAGCACAGTCACCTCCGGACCCATGTACTCTGTCCCAAGGGACACAGTATCATCAGTTTTGATGGCAGTGATACTCCATGGAATATCTCATGACTTTTTTTTTTTTCATGTCTCCAGGGTTATTGCTGGGGCTTAGTGCCAGCACTACAAAGCCATCATTCCTGGTGACCACCCCCCCATTTTATTCAGTAGGATTGAGAAATTCAGAGGGGAGGGAGAAAAAGACCTGTAGACCTGCTTCACTGCTTGCGAGGCATCCTCACTGTAGGTGGGAGCAGGGGCTCAGACCCAGACCCTTGCACAGATCCTTGCACTTAGTACTCTATGTGCTGAGCCCGAGTGGCATTGCTGGCTCATAAAAACAACTCCAGTTTTACTTGTTGAAGGACTGTGCATATAGTCTTGCACAGGGGCTAAACCAGTTTGCACCCCCACCAGCAGCATAAGAGTCCCTTTTTCTCGACAATTTCTCCAACACCTATTACTTCCTGTTTTGTTAATGTAAGTCATTCTCACAGGTGTGAGGTGGACTGACTCATACTCAGAGTATCTGAGAAACAGTTTGAATTCTTGACAGGTTAGTGGATAATTTTCAAATCTAAGTGCTGTGCGGAACTTTCATTAAAGTTGGCACAGCGGATAAGCAGTTGGAGTCTCTCAAGCATGAGATCCCAGGCTTGATTATGGATTTGACAGAGGATAAACTTACAAGGTGAAAAATAAACATATGCACACACAAAACACACAAAGCTAATTCCAGACATGAAGTATATCAACTGTGGCTTGTAGCAAATACACCTATCATTGGATAAAGCCGAGAGGACTCCTGATAGTTTTAATGGTATGCAAATGTTACCAGTCCAAGCCTGTAATCCTAAGAGTAGAAGACAGATGTTACGGAGAGTCAAAAGGAAGGACAGGATGTTCTACACTAGACCACCAAGGAATACAGTGGGCAGTCAATAATAGGAAGTAAAGGAGGGGCTGGGTATTACTGTGCACATGCTGGCTCAAGACACCAGTGCCCACTCACAGGAGGGAAGTTTCATGAGCAACACACAGCAGTGGTCTCTCTCCTACCAAAAGGGAGGGGGAAAAGCTGCTGGGAAAGGTGGAGTTGTGCAGGCACTGAGCCCCCTGGTTAGAGAAAAAAAAAACTAACAGGAAATACAGCTTTACTACTATAAAGAATCAATAGTATCAACATTATAGTAGGAGAATGGGAAGAGGCAGGAAGTATTCTAAGCTAAATCTTCATAAAAAAAATTTATGTGATAGAGGAGAGAGAACCATAGTATCACTCTTGCCACATACAATGGCAGCAATCAAATCAGGACCCCATGGATAGACAGAAATCAGCAGGGAGCAGGGATAGACACCTGTTACACTCCTTCACCACTCGCAAAGCGTCCACAGGTCAATTTTAACATGTACGCTCTATCACATGTACGCTCTATCACGTGCCTCACCACCTGGCCCGAGAGTCCAACACTTTACCCACTACGTCACACTCTGGGCTTCTAAATCCTCATTTATCAATGTTGACAATGTTAATGTGAGTCTAAAATGAAGAAATCAAGAAAGTGACGAACATAACCCTGGAGAGGTTTGGAGGTATAACTACTACCAGAAAAAAAAAAAAAAAAAGTCTGTTTCATGCAAGTAGCTTTTGGGACTTACATTTTGTAGTTTAGAGATGTATTTGATTTTTGCTTTATGAGAATAATGGTTTACAAGCCAGTTGCCACACGGGTGCAATTTCACATCTTTCCTTGATAGGTGTGTGAACACCATCCCCACCTAGGCTCTGCTCCACAATCCTGCACTGGGTCTCCCACAGCCAGTTCACACCCCTTCTCCCCTCCCAGTCCTTGCTGCAACAGACCATGCCTAGTCCAAGTTTCACTCTTTCTCCCTCTGCTCCTGGTCCTTGTAAAACCTTCTCCCACAGGAACATGAACATAGTGCCTGCCATTTGTCGGCAGCGTTGTTATGGAACATGCCAGAGGGTTACAAGATGAAAGGCCAGCGCAGCAGTCCTCTGTGCAGAGGCTGAGACAGTGAGTACAGAGTCTTGGGTGCTCAAGCCTGAGGTGTTGAGTTTGGTCCCTGGCATTGCATGAGTGACAGCGATGCTCTGGGGAGTCGGGCGGTAGTGCAGAGGGTTAAGCGCAGGTGGCACAAAGCGCAGGGACTGGCGAAAGGATCCCGGTTCGAGCTCCCGGCTCCCCACCTGCAGGGGAGTCGCTTCACAGGCGGTGAAGCAGGTCTGCAGGTGTCTCTTTCTCTCCTCCTCTGTCTTCCCCTCGTCTCTCCATTTCTCTCTATCCTATCCAACAACGACAGC
Source organism: Erinaceus europaeus (assembly GCF_950295315.1). Lineage (NCBI taxonomy): Eukaryota > Metazoa > Chordata > Mammalia > Eulipotyphla > Erinaceidae > Erinaceus > Erinaceus europaeus. The sequence goes on along the minus strand of NC_080179.1, from coordinate 77,999,468 downwards.
ATCAGTAACAACAATAAGACAAGGGCAACAAAAGGAAATATATTTTTTTAAAAAGAGTGATGCTCTGGTTCTCCTCTCATTAATAATCAATCTTTAAATAAAATGTATGTATAAGCCTAACATGAAAAAAATAAACTTGGCAATATGACTGCTATATCTGACTATTTTAAGTAATCCCAGCAGGGATTACTTAAATCACAGTTACAAGTCACAGGCCTACCTCAAATACTGGTATTCAAAGTAGATGTCATGTAACCATCAAGCATTCCTTCTAGCAAGTGCACGCCTCTTGACTAAAGTGTCCTGATACTAAGTCACATAAAGGTCTGAGAGCCAAAGATGATTAAGTTTGTGTTTGGTAAGCTCGACTTGGCAGAAGGCACACACGGGTCATCCGTGATGCTTACTCTTCTAATAAAAACAGGCAACTTACACTCAAAGGCGATTATACATTCTTAGCTTATATAAGGCCAGGAAAGCAACAATATACTAGTTAGTTTAAGATATTGATAACTGGGCCGGAGAGACTCATCTTGTGTATCAACTTCAGGTTTAGATCAAATGCTGGCACTTCAGATAAACACTGATTTTTTTTATTCTAACATACGCACACATTGAGGGATTGGCACTTTCTTTACAATATGGTTGTTGACATATGAGCACATCAATATCCCATGACCCTTTTCACTCTCCCAATGCTTCTCTACCTAGTCTTTTGTTTTGCCTTAGTAAACCTGGCCCGGTTCAAGATCTGATTTGTTATCCTTTGCAGATCTGTTTAAGTTCCACATATAAGTGAGATCTAGTATTTGTCCTCTTTTAAATTTTCCTTTTTTTTTTTAATTTAATAATGCAGAACTGTACTGATGTTTTATACATGCGGTAGAGAACTCAATCTTCAAACATCTAATCTTACCTTAATTAGAAAACCGTTAGAAGACTGAAGCTCAATAGTCAAATTCTATATATAGTAGAAGAAATCTAAAGGGATCAAGTTCAGAAAATATTTCGGAAAGCGATTAACATTTAAAAAACAAGAAACTACAAATAAAAGCAACAGAAATTAAGTAGATCCATTTATTTTGTATATTTCACAGGTATAATTTCGGAAGGACTGTTTGACAAATTTCCAGCATCAATTGCCAACTCTGAAGACATGTCTAAGTTAAAAGGCCCTTTTGATACAGGTAAAGTGACTTATTGCATCAAAACCCAGAGGTGCAGTAACATATGAGGGCATATTAAAAAAAACTCAGATGTTTTTTCTCCCAAGAGCTTTAAGTTTGTAACACTATATATAAATGGTCACCGCCACCAGACTCTGTCTGGGTCTACCTACTTAAAAAGCTGAAACTTGTAGAAACAGTATCAAAATTGCTATTTTAATCTTTAACAATTTCCCAAGACCTCTTTGATTCCAAAATCACATGGTGTTGTAGACGGGGTGAAGGGATGGGGAGACCGGCAGTGCATGCTGAGTCGCAAAGTTGGGACAGTGGCACAAATTAAACATGCTGATTAGGGCAGTATTTTAGGAAATTCTAGATGTGACCTTAACTGTGACATCTTAAACATTTTCAGGATTATTTACCCACCTTTACTATCATTTAATGGATGCCACATTAAATGATAGTAAAGTCTGAAAAATCAGGAGATAGCAAAGACCACCTGAGAACACAGTTAAGACTAGGACTACAGGGCAAACCCACCAAGTCACAGGGGAGTGCAAACACATGCGGCTTGTGGACAGAGGAGCCTAAGGAGAGATTCCTGGGCTAAAGCCCCTATCTACTCGGGAACCCGGCAGTTTGCCAGCTGAGGCGCCACCTCCAGTTTGAGTTTTACCAGCAAAAAGACTGCTGCATGGAGGAGAGGACCCCCTCAGGCTCACCACATGCAACGGTGAGTCTCCCTTGGAGGCTGGAGCAGCAGTGGGAAGGCGCAGAGAACAGACTGGGAAACTAAGGAGATCTCCACTCCTGGTAGCCTGGAAGTCGGGCTGCATAGTGGGAGCCTTTCCACTGTCCACCCCATGAACTGGTTTGTACCATGGGGTACTAACAGGATTTTTCTTTTTTTGAAACTCACATATCCGAGGAGTGCTGCTTGGCTTGGCTCGAGTTGAATTGAGCCTGGGGATTTGGACCTTCAGGGTGTGGGAGTCTCTTTGCATAACCATTGTGCTATCTCTGCCCCCGTTTTTTTTTTAATATTGATTTATTCCCTTTTGTTGCCCTTGTTTTATTGTTGTTGTTATTGATGTTGTTGTTGTTGTACAGAACAGGGAGAAATGGAGAGGAGGGGAAGACAGAGAGGGGGAGAGAAACACAGACACCTGCAGACCTGCTTTATGCTTGTAAAGCGACTCCCCTGCAGGTGGGGAGCGAGGGGCTCGAACCGGCATCACTGTTCCAGTCCTTGCGCTTTGCGCCACGTGTGCTTAACCCACTGCGCTACCCTGTTTTATCTCTTGGTCAGGAGTGAATGGTTGAGCTAAAAACCATCTACTCATAGTTTAAAAGCCTGCGGGCTCCCATAGCCCACAGGGAAGGAGAAGAGCAAAAGCGGCCACCTGTAACAGCCACCCGTGTGCCCCAACTCAGGGACGGGGATAACACTGAAACAAGCGCCAGTTTCCACAGCTGTGAACTCTTTAAGTGCCTTACTTAGACACAAGTCAATCCAGGCAACTGTGATAAATGGATTAAAAAGACAGAGAGGGACCTTATAACACACCATATACAATAGTTAAACCAAGAAGTAACATTGGAGAAATGAACTAGGACAAAAGTCCAGCTAAACCCCCTCCAAAGGTAGAAGCATGAGGACAACAGCCAAACACTAACTGAGGCATTAGCCAAAGGACTGAGGAAAGCTGTCGAAATTAATATCATCAGATATGGGAAAAAAACATGAGACTATGAAAGAAAACACTAATTAATTATTCTTGAAGTAACTCAAGAACTGAAAGCTGAAACAGGTGAGCTAAGACCACAACTAGCTGAACAAGCTAGTCCAATATCACAACAGGGTAACAAAATAGCTGAGCTACAGTAAGCAACAGAGGGGAGAGAGAATAGAACAAGTGAGACAGAAAACAGAATTAGCAAGATCCAGAATGAATTAGACACAACTAAGAAAGACGAGGTCTCGAAAAATCAGCAGGAATATAGAACTGAGGTAAAGGGGTGAGAGAGAATAAGCAGAAGAGTGCGTGCTGGGGGATGTGAGGCCATCCGAAAGTTTTACTGCGGCACTGGGCTAAGCCCACATAGTACAAAGCTCAAGCACCAGTGCAAGGATCTCAGTTCGAGCCCCCGGCTCCCCACCCCTGGAGGGGGGGGTCACTTCGCAAGCAATGAAGCAGGTCTGCAGGTGTCTGTCTTTCTCTCCTCTCTGTCTTCCCCTCCTCTCTCAATTTCTCTCTGTCCTATCCAAGAATAACAGTTGTTTTTTCCGGGCTGGCTTCACGGGCGGGAGACATAGACGACCAGAAACTCATGGCTGAGCTGAGAACGCAGTTTAATCTTTATTTATGAGCGGGCAAGCAGTCCAACAACTTAATCACCACACAATGGGCTCCTCCATCTCTCTCCTCTGCCGCGTCCGGAACCCAGGAAGTATGTAGGATAGGGGGTGGGGAGAAGCAAGAAGCGGAAAAGGCAAGGACTAAACCAAAATCTCCCGGAGGCAAGGGGAGTGAGACCAAACCAATGTAACAGAATGACCATGTAAATAGACCACAACGTCAAGCAATGTAACAGAAGAGATCCCAGAAGCAGAACTAGAAGCATACCAACAAACAGCAGCAGCAACAACAACGTGAAAAAGATGGCCTCCAGGAACAGTGGATTCATAGTGTAGGCTCTGAGCTCCAGCAATAACCTTGGTGGCAAAAAAAAAAAAAAAAAAAAAAAAAGTTTTAGTGCCACTCAGATGGTTCATTTTATAGACTGTCTTTGGCTGGAATGAGAAGTGGTACACAATTTAACAGATTACATGTAGCCTTCCATGAAACCTTACAAATTTAGATGGAGAATAGTATCATGTAGTACAAAATTATTAATAACTATTCAAAGATATAATTTTGCTATATTAAGTTAAAAAAAGAAAAGAGCAACTAATTTCAACTGTTGATGTAGTAACAAGTAGATAGATGCCTTCCCAAACCTATCTTGATGAGTAGGTAAGACCTATTTTTAGGTCAGCAGCACAAGAATATTGAATGACTTATAAAACAAAACAAACAACAAAAAAATACAGACATGTCTAATTCATTAAGACATTCCAGCAATACATAATATCCTAACAAGCCAAGCACTAACTGTTCTAGTCAGATGCAGTCTTCAAACACTAAACGTCCCTCACAGTGGTACTATCAAAGTAGGAACTACTGGGCACAGCAATTTACTACAGACTTTGCCAAATTTTCAGAGTAACCTTAACTCTAAGTTTGGTTTACTCCAACATTCATTAATAATCGGTAGTGACTAAAACTGCAATTCAAACATCACAGAAATGGACAATTAATCTTATCTAGTCAAAATCTTCATTCAAGTATAGGTAAGACAGCCTGAAAATATCTTTAATAACTGAACTTTCAAGCAGAAAAAGTTAAAAACACTTAAAACCTCTCTATCCCAAGCACCAATAACACATGATAAATATTTGTACCTACAAATCGTTAATGATAGGTCTTTCTTAATGGAAAATCCTGAGATTTCAAAACACCGTAACTTTACAGAAGGCATGTTGGTTTCATGAGTAAATTCACTTATTTGTTTTATTTCATTTATTTATTTTTTACCAGAGCACTGCTCAGCTCTGGCTTATGATGGTGTGTGGGGCATTGAAACTGGACATAGGAACCTCAGCCACAAGAGTCTTTGCATAACCATTATGCTATTTACCCTCCACCCTAAATTTACTTCTAATAAAGAGTATCAACAATATTTTGTTTTGAGGATCAGTATTTCACAGACCCTCAACAAGTTTTGAGGTAGGTTAAACATTAGCATTGCATTTTACAAACTGAAACTCAGGCAGAGGTTCTATCACTTGTCCCAGACCACAGCAGGAATCTTGTCACAACAAAAAATTACACTGTATTTCTAGTCCTCCTGGTTGATCTCTGAAGTGTAAATTTGATGGTGACGGCTAGCAGATGCCCATTTAACAAAATGCGCATATTACAGAAATTCTACTTTGAGTCATTCTGTAATTCTTCAATTCATCTCACAAAGACTAATGTATTGTGGAATGATCTACATACACCCATTACAAACATATATATACTTAAATTTACAATTAGCACATGGTTTTGCTGCTTTTCTGTATTCTGAGGTGGGTGGAGAAAGAAGGTAATCACCGTATTTCCTTCAATGCAGTTGACAGATAATATACTCAAGGGACCATTTATGATGATTCGGGGTGATAGAAAAGTAGATATACAAATAAGTCCAAGATCCAGAAAAGATGTCTGGACCCAAGAAAGGAGGCCCTGGGCATCTCATTGATGGAAAAAAAAAAAAAATCATCTTACCCTCATCATCATGCTGCAACTTAAAGAGCAGAGCAGCTACAAGAGCACTAAACTGTCCTAATATGTAACCTGTTAAAATTAAAGTTCTTATCAAATATATAAACTTTGCACAAAGTAAAATAAAACTGATTTTTTATGGAAGTGACAAATATAGAAACAAAGTATTTTAATGTGAATGACTCACTTATCAAGTAAATTGCTGTCACAAGCCTAATTTAGTTTATTACACTTATATAACATTACTTACCAGAACTCAGCATATTCTGATAGATTCCTAGGCCAGTCTGTTCAAGTATGTGTTTCATTATAAAGTTACTTTTATTTAAACAATAGGCAAATATTAGTAATACAGGATTCAAAAGTGGTTAACAACTGATAACTATGTTGTTACTGCAGTATAAAATACAGCATCTAGCAGAGCAAATTTTTAAAGATTTTTTTGAATTTATTTATTCCCTTTTGTTGCCTTTGTTGTAGTTATTGATGTCATTGTTGTGGGATAGGACAGAGAGAAATGGAGAGAGGAGGGGAAGACAGAGAAGAGGAGAGAAAGACAGACACCTGCAGACCTGCTTCACCGTTAGTGAAGCGGCTCCCCACCTGTAGGTGGGGAGCCGGGGAGCTGGAACCGGGATCCTTATGCCAGTCCTTGCGCTTTGCGCCACCTGTGCTTAACCTGCTGTGCTACCACCCAATTCCCCTAGCAGAGGATATTTTATGAATAAGGATATAGACAAGTATGTTTTCAAATAGGCTGAGCAACACAGTCCAACATGATTTGAGTCAAACAAGCAAGAAGAAGGGAGGGGCCACCAGAAACAGAACACTGAAGACTTCCATTTTGGTGAGCCCCAAATTGGCAGAAGTGAAGTTTCTTTAAAAATGATATACATTAATTACATGAATTTCACTTTTCATAAAAGTCAAAAAAATGAAGTGTTCTGCATAGGACAAAAGATATGCCTAAATCAACATACCATATTTGCACAAGGTCACTGAATGTCATGGATACTAGTAAAACAAAAGTTTGTCTATGGCAGACTGAGCAAAGATTTCAGTTTGGTATTTTTTAAGTTCAAACTGCTCTTACTACACAAAAGTTCTAATGACATACAGAGTTTTATGTAGAAACTCTTGTGCTTCTGGTTGGCACATCATTTATGTTTTCATTATGTGAAAATAATACAGACGTTTGTGAGAGGCTGTGCAAAATTACTGTATTTAAAAAGTGGCACAGAAGTGATGTCAACAGTACATGCACACTTCATTCATATCTTCAACAAGGGTATCCTAACAATACAGAACTGAGTAAGGATACTAGCTTCAAGACTAACTGCTAAGCACTGGAGCCACTCAAGTCACACCAGAGTGGACAGACATTGCCCAGGTCAGACTCTACTGTTAAAGCTGAAATGGGTCTAAGGCCACTCAAGCTCAAGCAGAAAGCAAACCTTTTAGAGTCTCATCTATCTGCTTAAAAGGTTTGATCATTCTTACGACTTGTGGTCTTAAACTTTTATTTTATAAAATCCAAAAGAGAGTACAGAAGAAATCAGTATGAGAGGTTATATTAAATAAGAGAAAAACAAAGGCATAGTTAAGATGATGGGAATATCCAACACATTAAGAACTGTAAAACTTGCTTGTTACTTGTTGGAACCAACTCTTCAGAAGAAGTTAGGCAACAGACATAATTATTTGAAAGCAGGTCCCTATGCTACATTAACAGGTCCTTTTCATCGGTGCACCATTAAGCTAATCAGAAATTCTACACGTGTATCCTCTTACAATAGCAGCACACACTATCAATACCTGTAAAGCTCTCACTCTCAACTGACTGCATTAAGGAAAATAAAAAGCAGAGAAATAACATAACAAGGAGGAACAGGAGTTCTAAGTCATGCAGTTCAGCTCTTCTCATCAGCCAGCCAGCTTGCTAGCAACAAGAGACGGTTTTCGTTGAGGAAGGTCTTGTGGAGTGGGGATGTGGTCACCGGTGACCTCGGTCTTCTCTGGGGCTGCAGCAGGAAGTTGCTTGTTCTTCATTTTTGCTTTGGCCATGTTGTAATCCCCAGAATCAAAGTACTTTTGCTATAAGAAGGGGAAAAAAAATTCAGAAGAGTCTAAAAACATTCTTATGGAATTACTTTGGCTTTCAGATATATGTACTGTCAAAAAGTACGTCAGTTTAACTATGATTTAAACCAAAAAACTTTAATTAGATGTAGTAGCTATCAATCTCTGAGTCTTAAGCATGAGTCAACAACTGAGTGGTCAGGCAAGAACACTTTATTCAAGCTTTCTGGAATCATTCTGACTGCAGCACAAAACCCTTGATTGTTAATACGTCAATTCCCACATCACGCTATCTTGACAATGAATAGTACTGGAGTGAAACAGTGAGATGCAGACTTTTCATCTAGGACAAACATTTCTGGAAGAATTTAAATCATTCTCGAAACCAGAGTCATTCACTTTGTTAAAACCAAAATAAGGCTAAAATATAAATGTCAATAAATTCATTAGAAACGATTAAATTAAGGTACGCGTTACAATGTGCAAGGATCTGAGTTCAAGCCTGCAGTCCCACCTACAGGAGGGAAGTTTCAGAAGCAGAAGCATTGCTGCAGGTGTCTCTATCTCCCCTTCTCAATTTTTCTGTCTCTATCCAGTAAGTAATAAATAAACTATTAAAAAGGAAAGAAACTATCAAATAAAAGTGTATTTACCTAGGCCTAGAGAGAGCTCACCAAGTCGAGTACAGAGTGGCTGACTTGTCATCCACACACACCCCCCATCTGAATGGAAAAAAAGGGAAAACCAAAACAAACAAACAAGCAAGCCCAGAGTGGTGAAACATGATATAAAAACAAACACAAAAGTACATGTCTATCCTTTATTTTAACATAAAGGATGGAGGTGTAGGCAGTGGCACACTTGGTTAAGCACACACATTACAGTGCACAAGGACCCAGGTTCAAGCCTCTGGTTCCCCCTGCAGGGGGAAAGACTTCATGAATAGTGAAGCAGGGCTGCAGGTGTTTCTCTGTCTCTTTCCATCTCTATCTCCCCTCTTTTCTCAGTTTCTGTCTCTACCCAATAATAAATGAAAGAAAAAATTGAAAAACAGTAATACAGAGGATAAAGATGTATTGGAGGTAATTAAGGTGGGGGCAGCTTGGAGGCTCTCCTGAGTGCAAGGGCCACCAGCTGTCTGTAGGAACGCTGCACGACCCCACAGCTGTCTGAGGACTCGTGAGTAGGAACGCTGCACGACCCCACAGCTATCGAGGAGTCGTGATTAGGAACGCTGCACGACCCCACAGCTATCGAGGAGTCGTGAGTAGGAACGCTGCACGACCCCACAGCTATCGAGGAGTCGTGAGTAGGAACGCTGCACGACCCCACAGCTATCGAGGAGTCGTGAGTAGGAACGCTGCACGACCCCACAGCTATCGAGGATGAGGCGCTTCCCAGTCAGCATGTCTTCACACTCATCCTCGTTAAAACTCGGTGATGCCCATGTGGAAATACAGATCTCCTGGTGGCTGGAGAACTTAAACCTAACCCTTGATGACCTTAAGTGTATCTTTTTCTGTTCCCTTGCAAAATATATGGAATTTCCAGCTACAGCCTCTTTATAGAAAGCGACCAACTGTGTCCTGGCTCCTGGCCTGCATGTAAGTTCAAAAACATGCTAAAGCGCAAGGACTGGTGTAATGATCCAGGTTCGAGCCCTTGGCTCCCCACCTGCAGGGGATCGCTTCACAAGCAGTGAAGCAGGTCTGCAGGTGTCTTTCTCTCCCCTTCTCTGTCATCCCCTCCTCTCTCCATTTCTCTCTGTCCTATCCAACAACATCAACAACAACAACAACAACAACAAAAAAAAAACATGCTAGACTGGGCAGTTAGTATAATACTTCTGCAAAAAGTCTTTCATGCCTGAGGCAGCAAAGGTCCCAGGTTCAATCCCCAGCTCCACTATAAATAAGAGCCTACTAGTGCTCTGGTGGAAACAAAGTAAAACACTGCTGGTTTCAAGCAACTTTCTGACAATTTATAGTCCTTGAACTCTTCCAGTAGTCAGAGCATATTTTGCACTTAGGAAAGTGTAACAGTGATGAACTGACTGTGGTCTATCAATGTATCTCCAGTATGTACACAGTGCTCATGATAAAGGTTAAGTCATGGTAGGTAAAAACTGAACCTAGGCAAATTTATCACATCACAATTGCTACTTTAGGAATATAATATAGGACCTTAGCATTGAATTCATGGCTAGTGGTGCTGCCAGTGGGAGTCGAGCAGTGCTCTGGTAAAAGCCAACAGTTACATATGGAACCAAGAATGTTACCATCAAAAACAGTAACAGAAAAGATGGTGGCTGTCAATTCTGAAGATCAGATAAGAAAGAGGTCAAAGGGTAAAGTCTCCATTGTATGACAAAGGTCAAGGGATTAACTGTGCAGCATGGTGACTAGGGAGAGCATAATGGTTATGCAAAAGACTTTCACGCCCAAAGCACCAAAGGTCCCAGGTTCAATCCACCATAAATCAGAGCTGAGTCAATAAATGAAGCCAAGTAGAAAGACCTAAAAAGACACCTTAAAGTACCTAATGAAATAGTTTCTACTTAGACATAGGTACCCTCCTCACCTACTTCTTATTACACTCCCCTCAGGCACTCCAAAGCTAACCTTATCAATTAAGGACTACAAAAGGGAGGTGAATAAGGGCAAGAGACTGGCAGACTTTAATGGTGACTCTTTAGTCACTATCAGGCCACCCCATCAGCTGGGGCCCTAGTCGGGGAGTCCTGAGATTCCCAAACAGACATGATGGGTCTAGACTTTGAAGAGATACCTCTCTCCACTGTCACTGGTCATCTCCATCAGGAACAACATAATGGACCCCTTTGGGGGCCCCCATAGGACTTTGCCCTCAATGTGGATCAACAATGGTACAGAATGTTCCATCCTCTGTAGGGGGTTGGACAACATACTCTATCACCACCTGAAAAGATGGGTCCTGGAATTGGTGCAAGTTGGCATGTTCCTACTCATGACCAGAGTGTGAGTTCAGACCTACAGGGATGTAGAGGTCAGAGGCTCTCCTATACTGAATATGGGCCCCAGACCAAACTGGTGGGGTTTACAGTCAACAATATTTATACCCCTCTCCCATATTAGGGAGCTACTCTCTTCCCTGATCCAGCTTTCTGGTCCTTTTTCCAGCCATGACATCATCTCCCCAAGACAATAACCTGGGTCCACCTGCATATCAGATGGCAGGCTCAGGCAAAAACTAATAAAGTCATGGGCCCTTTGGAATATATGTAAAATAGACCTACTAGCTATTTCCAAAACGGAGACCCCCAAATCTTCATCTGCAATATTCCAGCCTTTAGGTTTATGATTAATTAACAATTGGTTTGGCTTTCTATGTGAACTCTCTTTTCAGCCACCAGGTTCCAGACGCTAGCAGGATGCCAACCAGACTTCCCTGGACAGACAACCCCACCCATGTGTCCTGGAGCTCTGCTTGCCCAGAGCCCTTCCCCACTAGGGAAAGAGAGAGCCAGGTTGGAGTATGGACCGACCTGTCAACGCCCATGTTCAGCGGGGAAGCAGTTACAGAAGCCAGAACTCCCACCCCCACACCACACACACGCGCACACACACCTTCTGCATACCACAGTGGCCTTGGGTCCATACTCCCAGAAGATTAAAGAATAGGAAAGCTATCAGGGGAGGGAATGGGATACAGACTTCTGGTGGTGGGAATTGGGTCAAGTCGGTCCCCTCTTAGCCTAGGGGTTCCAGTCAATGTTTCCTTTGTAGAAATAAAACATGAAATCAAAGATGATCAAGTGAACCCAACTGCAAAATCATGTGATTCTAGCAATAACTATCTATTGTCTCTTCACCCCGAAGACAGCAGGAACCTCCCACTTCCTCTAGAGAGCCTCTATTTGCCCCAGTCCTGGAACCTCTAGGGTGGGGCTCCCTTTGCTGCCTGCTGCCCACCACTCCTTTCAAACGTTGTTATTGCCTCCGCTGTTCCCGACCTGATCAACACAACGAGTCCCACCTCAGCATGCTTCACTTCAGACTGGCCCAGCCCCACCCCTAGGCCTCAACCCCTGCCACCTGCAGCTTGCTTGCCCAGGGACAGCGGGTGCAACCACTCTCCATCTGCACTCCTGCAGCCTTTCAGTTCAAGGCTGATCAACAATTGGTTTGGCTTTCTATGTGAACTCTCTTTTCAGCCACCAGCTTCCAGACTCTAGAAGGGCGCCGACCAGACTTCCCTGGACAGACAACCCCACCCATGTGTCCTGGAGCTCTGCTTGCCCAGAGCCCTTCCCCACTAGGGAAAGAGAGAGACAGGCTGGGAGTATGGACCGACCTGTCAACGCCCATGTTCAGCGGGGAAGCAGTTACAGAAGCCAGACCTCCTCCCCACCTTCTGCATCCCACAGTGACCCTGGGTCCATGGCTCCCAGAGGGTTAAAGACTAGGAAAGCTGTCAGGGGAGGGGAGGGATACAGAGTTCTGGTGGTGGGAGTTGTACCCTTCTTATCCTGTGGTACTGTGTTTCCATTTTTTAAATAAATAATTTTTTAAAAAAAAGTAAAGCTTTAGTACTCTTACCAACAAAAAGGTGAAGTATGTGTTTACCAATCTTACTATGGTAAAACATTTTCTAAAATAAGCATGTTTCAAAGCATACATACCACACCTTAAAGCTATACAATATTATATGTCAGTTATATTTTAAGACATCTGGAAAAATATTCTTTTGGAAATTTATTTCAAAAGGTAATTGATATATACATATATATATATATGCAGAATCAACAATCACATAAACACACAAATGCTGACACAGTTTTGTAAGCAAGCAGTAGATGCCAACATTATTTAAGGTATTTAAGAAAAAACACGATTCAGTATCTGATTCAATAAACAATTCTCTTCATTAACAATAATGAATAATATCTCATCCATTCCTGTATGATAATTTAAAGGTTCTTAAGCTGAAAATGAAACCTTTACATTTTAAATAAACAGATTAGGCAAGAAAATTTAAGGAAGCATATATTTCAATTCATCTTAATATTGAGAAATGGTGGTTTCTACCTCTCAAAGGGCAAGATTTTAAAATCATGTTCCCAGTTATTTGAACTACTGAAATTACAATGTATGAATTATATTTAGTGTAACTTATTTACATATGTTAAGAAGTACATTACCCTATGCTTTATAAGTGATCATTTTACCCAAATAGAATTTTGAATCTTAGGATAGTATGTAAAATTATCTTTAATACCATCTTTTGCAGAGTGGCTGCTGCTGAAAGGGAATGGAGTTACATAACCCACGTGATTGGTTTCAACCTATGTTTTCTTTCTTTTTAAAAAAACGTTTTATTTATTTATTTATTAATGAGAAACATAGGAGGAAAGAGAAAGAACCAGACATCATTCTGGTACATGTGATGCCGGGGACTGAACTCAGGACCTCATGCTTGAGAGTCCAATGCTTTATCCACTGTTCCACCTCCTGGACCACTCAACCTATATTTTCTAATAAAGATGAAATGGAAGGAAATAGGGCAAAATATGAAGATATCACACCTATGTAGTAGCTTACAGGTTGTCATAACCTGCTCAACATGCCTGAAATCCTACAGCTCTTCACACACGTCTATACAACAGCACAAAATGGAGAAATGCAGATATACTACACAGACCTGGCGAGACAGGGCTAAGTGCATGCAGACACCCAGCTCACTATCTGTCAGCGTAGTGAACTCACAGGGCTTGAGCATCTGAAAATGTCACAGGAGAACTTACCCCTTTCTGCAACCTCTTCCTTAAGAAATCTGAGCCTCCAGGTTTTTGTCCCAGGTGAGGGTATCTTGCTTTCAATTTAGCTTCTTCAGCTTTCTCTGGACTAGTCACTTTATCTTCCATTTCCTAAAATAAATTTAATCAAATTACTTCTCCACTATGGTTCAATTATTAAGAAAAAAAATCACCTTTTAATAATCCGAGTTCTGGCTTCAGCTGTCAAATGCCAAGTAATTCAGCATCTGACTAAGAAATTAAGCACAGGAGATTTTAAAAACATCTTTATCTTGCTTTGCAGATTATCCATGTGATAGCTCACACCCCACACACTGGATAAAAATACCAAAGGAGCTCAGCTCTGGAGCCCTGCATGCCATCACTCTGCAGTCATACAAAGTACATTTTACAGCAAGCCACCTTCTATGGAGTTCATCAACTCCGTCTATATTTAGGAACCACCCAAACACTGTTAAAATATGAAAGCTCCTTTATCTATGCCAAATCACCTAACAGGCAGCCCCTGAGATTAGCTTATTAGACATTAACAGCAGCTTACTTATCAGCAATTCTTTCCTAAACAAATCGATCACGAGTCCTCTGGGGGCTGGGTGGTGGCACACCTGGCCGAGCACATGTTACAATGTACAAGGACCCGGGTTCGAGTCCCCAGCCGTCATCTGCAGGAGGAAAGCTTTTTAAGTGGTGAAGCAGTGCTGCGGTTGTCTCACTATATTTCCCCTACCGTCTTGAATTCTGGCTGGTTCTATCCAATAAAAGATAATAATAATAAAAGAGAAAGCCCAGCATTTAAAAAGACTTCTATTTGTGTTTTTTTTATTTCTTTATTGGGGAATTAGTGTTTCACATTCAACAGTAAATACAATAGTTTCTACATGCAAAAAAAGACTATTTGTAAAGGAAACATCTCTGCTGATCTTCACACCCAAACATTCCCACCCCCATGTTTAACAACAATCACTGCTCAGACCAAAGATCCCATTCTTTAATGTATGTTTTGTTTTCTGAGTGAGGACTGTTGATGCTTTAAGCCTGCTCACTTTTACCATCGGTCTTAACATATTCTGTGTTCTTCCCTGGAGCCATACTTAGTAGGAAGTGGCCTTTAATCTCTTTATCAAGTGCTGCAGAGAAGCATGAATCAAGAAGAAAGCGACCCTGAAGGAGGAGGCTGGGCAATCATGGCAAGGTCAACTAGTTCCTCAGCTCATTCCTGAACAATGGCTAAGCAAAATCACATGCGCCTGCATGTCCTCATGTCCTTCCAGATTACTAATGAAATAGTTGAAAGCAAGACTGATAAGCCCATTGTTCTAGAAATGAACTAAATCACTCATCAATCTAGGAACTGAACAAACAACATGCTTTCCTCAAAACTATCTGCACAGGGGCATGGTGGTGGGGCACTCATTTGAGTGGACATGTTACAATGCACAAGGATCCAGGTTCAAGCCCCTGGTCCCCACCTGCAGGGGGAGAACTTTGCGAGTGGTGAAGCAGGGCTCCCTCTCAATTTCTGACTGTGTCTATCCAATAAAGATAATAAAAGAAATAAAAAAAACTATATTCACATAGCTTTACTTTTAAAAATATTTATTTATTCTCTTTTGTTGCCCTTATTTATTGTTGTAATTATTGTTGTTGTTATTGATGTCATCGTTGTTGGATAGGACAGAGAAATGGAGAGAGGAGAGGAAGACAGAGAGGGGGAGAGAAAGAGACACCTGCAGACCTGCTTCACCACCTGTGAAGCGACTCCACTACAGGTGGGGAGCCGGGGGCTCGAACCGGGATCCTTACACTTCACACCATGTGCGTTTAACCCACTGCACTACCGCCCAACTCCCAGCTTTACTTTTCTAAAATTATTTTATTTTAATAAGAGAGATACAGAGAGAAAGAAACAGTAAGACCAGAGCACTGCTCAACTCTGGTTTGTGGTGGTGCTGGGGTTTGAACCTGGGATCTCAGAGCCTCCGACATCAAAGTCCTCTATAACTATTATATTGTCTTCCCAGCCCTGACACAGCATTATTTACCTTATACTGCGCCAAGCCTTCTTTCATCCTCAATAGCTTTTTTCTTTTTTTACTTTATTGTCACCAGAATTATCACTGGGACTCAGTGCTAGCACTAAAGAATTCACCACCCCCAGTGGCTTTTTAAAACTTTGTTTATTATCTTTATTTATTTATTGGATACAGACAGCCAGAATTGAAACGGGAGGGGGATCTGGGGGGGGATACAGAGAGACACCCGCAGATCTGCTTTACCACTTGCAAAACTTTCCCCCTTCAGGTAGGGACCAGGGGCTTGAACCCGGGTCCTTGTGCATTATAACATGTGCGCTCAACCAGGTGCACCACCACCTGGCCCCTTAACTTTCTATTTTATTTGACAGGACAGAAATTGAGACAGGATGGGGAGGTTAAGAGGGAGAGAGAAAGATACCTACAGACCTGCTTCACCAACCGTGAAGCATCCCCCCAAAGCATGTGGTGTGCAGGCCTTGAACCCGAGTCCTTTACATGGTAAGGTATGCACGTAACTGGATGCTCTCCCCCCATAGCTCTCTCATATACTGCGACATCTCATTTTTAGTCTTGAAGAATTTGTAGAACAAAGTAGCCGTCAAATAAACCCTTTACTAATGTGTCTGCTGCCTTCAGCCTCAAGTGCTTTTACTTTTAAGCTACAGTTTCATGCAGTTATTTTGATTTCCTACTTGACAGACACAAAACTCAACTACATGTACTCATCCAGAGATTTAAATAGCCAACAGACAATACACGGAAGAAGGGTATTCCTAAGGAATTCACATGTGGACAGTCTCACACCTCATACGCCAAGGGCCCAGGTCTGATCTAGGGCCAGAGAAGACATGTGACGGATGGTACCCTGGTCTCTCTCTCACAATTAAAAAAAAAAAAAAGTAAACAAAAGAGCAACTAAAAGACATCAATGATGCAAATCTTGACATAATTTTGAGTAAAATAATGTTTCCCTGGGTGGAGAGGTGTCTCAGAATCTTCTTGAGTGAAGCACCAAGTTGCACCCTGAAGTCTGCACATGCATGGAAGTTGGAGCTCTGATCTAGGTCTCTCTCTCTTAAACATAAATAAATAAATCTCCCGGGAATCTCTGTGTCTTGCACATAGGCAGATATCCCCGATTGTGATACCACAGCCTTACTTTTAATCTAAAAATACTCTGCACATGTTCCACCTGCTGAAAGTTTAATAGCTACCTAAACACCTGATAGTTTTCTCATGAGCTTATCTTTAAAAAAGTTTCATGTTTTGGAAAAACAGACTCAGGAATAGATGTTAGCAGGTAGTAAGGCCTTGCACAAATAAAGCCAAGTCTGCTGAAGTGCTGGACGCAGCAAACCGCTTGGCAGCAGCGACTGGGCTCACTCTAGATCACTCACAATCAGCACACCGTGCCGCACACTTAAAATGCAACCGAGCTTCTTAGTCACCACAAGTTATTTTTAAAAATATCCCCCCCAATGTCAGGCTGTTTTCTTTTCTTTTTCTATTTTTTTTTTAAACCACAGCACCGCTCAGCTCTGGCTTATGGCAGTGTGGGGGACTGAACCTGGGACTTGAGAGCCTCAGGCATGAAGGTCTGTTTGCATAACCATCATGCTATACCCCCACCGTTTGTGTTTTTTTAACTGGGAAATGGGAAAGAATTTTATGCCCACTCTTGACTCATAGATGAAAATAATTTGAATAGTTCTCTCTCTCTTTAGTCACTCACAAAAGTACAAAAAACTGACGGATTTTTAAAAATTATTTATTTTCCCTTTTGTTGCTGCTGTTTTATTTTTGTAGTTGTTGTTGATGTCGTTGTTGGATAGGACAGAGCGAAATGGAGAGAGGAGGGGAAGACAGACAGGGGGAGAGAAAGACAGACACCTGCAGACCTGCTTCACCGCCTGTGAAGCGACTCCCCTGCAGGTGGGGAGCCGGGGGCTCGAACCAGGATCCTTACACTGGTCCTTGCAATTTGCTCCACATGCACTTAACCCGCTGTGCTACCGCCCGACCCCAAAACTGACAGATTTTAATTGAAAGCTGTACTTGAGTTAGTATTTTCCGACATCTTACTGCTCAATCTTGTAATTAAGTCTCCAGAAAAACTGCTACCACAAACTTATCTGAAACATATACACACTTTCATTCAGATTCCTCGTGAGTCTAACTAAGCTGCCTAGTTTTTAATTACCATACCCCCCCCTCTCTTTTTAAAACTGCAGTAATAATATTTTAGTACTTTGGTAGTAGTTTCAACAGAAAGCTGAGAAAAATTAAATCTATGACCTAAAAGATATAACCTTAGGGGCCGGATGGTGGTGCACCTGGTTGAGTGCACATGTTATAGAGCACAAGGACCTGGGTTCGAGGCCCAGTCCTCACCTGCAAGGGGAAAGCTTTGTGAGTGGTGAAGCAGGGCTGCAGGTCGGTTGGTCGGTCTCTCTCTCTCTCTGTTTCCCCCTTCCTTCTCGATTTTTGGTTGTCTCTATCCAATAAATAAATAACAAGAATTTTTTTTGTTAAAAAAAGATATATAACCCTAGCCCAGAATACCTAAGTCACCTCACAAGTAAGCAGTACTATTTGACTATCTTTTCATTTGTCATAACAGAGATTCAGCAGCAGGACAAGGAAATGAGGAAAAAACAGTTGAATAAAAAATATAAATGAGGGGCATGGGGTAGATAGGTTATGCAAACAGATTCTCATGCCTGAGGTTCCCAAATCCCGAATTCAATCCCCTGTACCACCATAAGCCAGAGCTGAGCAGAGCTCTGGCAAAATAAGCAAAAATAAATGAATAAATAAATGATGCGTCTGTGATCTGAGGGTCATAAGAACATGCGTCTTAATCTCAGGAGGAGTAAGGGCGTCAGGGCACTTGTTGCAGCGCAGCAGTAAAGTGCATTCTTCAGATGTGTGCAGCCCAGAAAAGCAACAAAACTTCATCCTGCAGTCTAGGGGTAGCACCAGAGTTCCTGCAGCATAACAATTATAATCACACTCCATACATCAGAAACAGTTTGTGTAGAACACAATGCAACTCTGAATAAGGTAGATTACTTGCATTTAATTCACTTTAGTTCTGAGATGACTACCTTTCCCATTCTATTTAAAATCTGGGAGGTCGAACGGTAGCACAGCGGGTTAAGCACACGTGGTGCAAAGCGCAAGGACCAGTTGTAAGGATCCCGGTTCGAGCCCTGGCTCCCCACCTGCAGGGGAGTCGCTTCACAGGCAGTGAAGCAGGTCTGCAGGTGTCTGTCTTTCTCTCCTCCTCCCCTCTCCACTTCTCTCTGTCCTATCCAACAACGAATGACATCGGCAACAACAATAACCACAACATGGCTACAACAAGGGCAACAAAAGGGGGAAAATCCACTGCTCCACTCCAGGAGCAGTGGATTCATGGTGCAGGCACTGAGCTCCAATAATAACCCTGGAGGCAAAAAATAAAGTCTGTATTTCGGGAGCCAGGTGGTGGTACACAGTGCTAAGCGCAAGGACCAGCCTTCTAGCCCCCAGCTCCCCCCACCTGCAGGGAGGACACTTCACAAGGTGTGAAGCAGGGCTGCAGTGGTTTATCTGTATTCTTCTCTGTCCTATCCAATAATTAAAAACAAGGAAGGAAAAATGGCCTCCAGGAGCAGTGGATTCATAGTGCAGGCACCAAGTCCCAGCAACAACCCTGGAGGCAAAAAAAAAAATCTGTACTTCCCCTTGTCCTCTGGGACTTTTCTTGTATGACTCGATGTCTCTTCGGACCCCTCCCCGGCACGCCACGTCTGCTGGTCTCAACTGAATCTATGCTACTGGTGCCACCATGCCAAGTCATGCCACTACCGCTCTGTGCTACGGACTGGCTTCAGAGACACCAACCTCCCAACTTTTAGCCCAGTGAGATCTGTCCGAATACATGGGACCAATTCCATTTCAGCTGGTGCGTTTTCCAATAAAGTTATAGATCCTAAATACATGAGGGCCTAGGGTACTGGGTACATGTGCTCACATCTCCATAAACTGAGGGCATTTATATCCCTCAAAGTGCAAGTGCTTAACAGTCCTCTGTGACTAGAATTGAACCTCATGAGCTTGGCCATCTAGCAGACTAAAGAAGGCACAGCGCATTCTAGGAAGTATTTATTACTCGGGCCTAGACATATTCCTTCCTCATCACTACTTCACCTCCTTCACTCGCTCTAGCTATTTAACGAGTGACACTGAAGAAAGGAAGATTTGGGGGTCAGGTGGTAGCACAGAGGGTTAAGCCTACATGGCATGAAATGCAAGGACCGGCGTAAGGGTCCAGGTTTGAGCCCCCAGCTCCCCACCTGCAGGGGCGTCATTTCACAAGCAGTGAAGCAAGTCTGCAGGTGTCTGTCTCTCCCTTCTGTCTTCCCTTCCCCTCTCGATTACTCTGTCTTACCCAATAACAAGGGCAACAAAATGGGGAAAAGTGGCCCCGCCAGGAGCACAGGATTTGTAGTGCAGGCACTGAGCCCCAGCGATAACCTTGGAGGCAAAAAAAAAAGGTGGAGGGACTTACTCTCTTCTGACTAGGCATTAACATTACTGTCACCCACGACAATCTTTAGAAGAAGCATTGCATACAATTGGCTAAAAGATATACTGGCAAAAGAAAAAATATATGTATGTCAACTAAAGAACAACTGTCCCTATGACCTATACTAGAGTCATCAAACAAGGAGATGCAAACCAAACAAACAAAAAGCAGGAACAATGACTCAGACCCTATTAAAACCCTAGGTCTATTGCCTCCCTAACTTGAGGCCAGACTGGCTTGGGAAACAACAGACAAGAGGCCTTAGCAACTGGGAGGAAGTCTAAGCTTGTCAGACAAAGAACGGACTACAAAAGCTGGAAAAGGGCGAGAAACTGGCTTATTTAATGATGACCATATTGGCCAACATCAAGCCACCTCATCACCTAGGGTCCCAGACAGGGAGTCCTTGGATTCCACCACAGATCCAATGGGCCTAGACCCTAACAGGTCTCTCCGTACCATCTCTGGTTACTTCCATCAGGAACATCATCATAAGCTCTCCTGAGGGTCTCTCCAGGACCACACGCTAACTATAAACTATCAATGCCACTTAGACTCGTCCGAAATGGATACAGCCTACAAAGTTCTTCCCTGTGACCATGGACTGTGAGCAGAGGCTAACTGGAATTAGGTGGCTACACAGGCTAAATATGATCATATATGGTCCCTCGGTCAGATCAATATGGTAGACAGATAATTCTATCTGTATGTTTTAAGTTTGGGAGCCACTTTCTGCCCTAACCCAGCTTTCTAGCTGTATTCTCTACTCTGACACTGTCTTTCCCAGACAGTATTTCTAGTCCACCTCCATGCTAGCTATCAAGCTCAAGCAAAGGTTACTAAAGTTATGAGCACCTAGGAACATACCTAAAATAGACTTCCTGGCTTCTTTCCACCCTAGGGTCCCTAGTGTCATCTGCTCTATTCCTACTTTTGGATTCCTGTTTATTAAACATTTTGTCCTGCTTTATATCTTACTGCCTTTCAACCACCAAGTTCCAGATGCTACTAAGATTCCATCCCGACTTTTTGGCAGAACCACAAAAGTGAATAAAAACGAGGAAAGAAAAAAACTTCCCAATCCATATCTATAACTTTGGGAGAACCAGAGCAGTTTCTGTGGGAGGGTGATGGGGACACTGGTGAACTCTGGTGGTGGGAATGGTGTAGAATTACACCCGTTAGCTTATAACTTTGTAAATAAAAAAAAAGCAGAGGCTTAATTCTTACTGGACAGACACAGAGAAACTGAGGGGGAGTTGAGAGACAGAGACATCTGCAGCTCTACTTGACTACTTGTGGTGTTTTCCCCAGGCAGATGGGGACCAGGACCTTGAAGCCCGTCGCTTGGGTGCTACAGCGTGCACTTAACAAGGTGAGCCACCGCCTGGCCCCGGTGACTTAATTCTTACTCCAGGGTGGGGAGCAGTTCAGCTGGGAAGAATGCACACGTCACCAGTCTAGGTACCAGGACTAAAAAGCCCCTAGTTCCCACTTGTAGGGGGGGAGAGGAGGAGGTTCACGCTGCAGATGTCTCTTCTCCATTCCACCTGAAGGAAAAAAGGGCGAAACGTCACTGGGGATGGTGGAATGGCAATAACCCTGGTGGGGAAAAGGAAAACCTTACTCCGTGCAGGGCCTAGTTTTCAAAGTTTCAGAGGCAGAAGACTAGTATATCACAAAGAAAACTTTATGAGAGGTGAGGTCCAGGACACACTGTTGAGGTCATCTGCCCAGGGAGGCCAGGGTGGAACCACAGTAAGATCTGCAGCTTGGAGGCTGAAAGATGATATGATACAAACTGGGGAAAGCAAGATCTTATGAAGCAAATTTCTCAAACTCTTTAGAAAAAGATATCCTAGGTACACAGACAAAACAAATCCGGGAGTCATTTGAACAAGTCTTCCAAATGCCCGTAGAAGGAACGGGCGATTTGGGCCATAGGACCATGAAAGTGAAGCGCAAATCTTCCTCGTGTTGAGTCTCCTACAAGCAGCTGACATATTTTGACAGGAGCAGTCCTAAAATCCAAAGACCTAAAACAGACTTTAATATAGGCACTTAGAAACACGCAGCGCGTCCCGCACACTAGGCTGGTCCACACAGGCGCGTGCGCTTCAGCGGCAGGCGGTCAGGTCTCAGCAGGAACGGCCGTCCGCACATCACCGCGACCGCGCGGCCGCAAGCAGAGACCAAGTCTTTCCTCCTCCTCTCTCCATTTCTCTGTCCCATCCAACAACAACAGCTGGGACAGTAACAATGACAACCACAACAAGCCCAACAAGGGCAGCAAAATGGGGGAAATGGCCTCCAGGAGCGGAGGATTCGCGGTGCGGGCACCGAGCCCAAGTCGTAACTGGGGGTGCACCTGGGGGGCGCACCTGGCTGAGGGCACGCGGACCGGGTTCAAGCCCCTGCTCCCCACCTGCAGGGGGAACGCTTCGCGAGGGGTGAAGCAGGGCTGCAGGTGTCTCTCCCTCTCTCCCCTTCCCTCTGGATCTGTCTCCACCCAATAAATAAAACTAAAATAATTAAAAAGAAAAGTCGTAACTGAGAGAGCTTTCCATCCTACGGCGCATGGACTTGGATTTTTAATTTATTTATTTGCCTCCAGGGTCGTCGCCGGGGCTCGGTGCCTGCACCACGAATCCACGCTCCTGGACGCCATTTTTTCCCTCTTTTGTTGCCCACCGGTGTTGTTGTTATTATTACTGTCGTCATTGTTGGACAGGACAGAGAGAAATGCAGAGAGGAGGGGCAGACAGAGGGGGGGAGAGACAGACAGACACCTGCAGACCTGCTTCACCGCCTGGGAAGCGACTCCCCTGCAGGTGGGGAGCCGGGGGCTCGAACCCGGATCCTCACGCGGGTCCCTGCGCTGAGCCACGTGCGCTTTGCGCGGCGCCCCGCCCGGCCGGGTCTTTCTTGCCCCGCAGACAGACACGCGCAGCGCGGTGCGGGGCGTGGACGCAGCGCTGCGGCCCGTCGCGGGGGGCGGGGGGGGGGGTCCCACCAGCAGCACAGCCCCGCGGTCGCGGAGAGCGCGCGTCCGGGCTGGCGTCTGTCTGTCCAGGCGGCCGCGGAGTCACAGGCTCTGGGCAGGACGACGGGCGCGACCGGGCGGCGGGCGGCTGAGACGCACGTGGCGCAAAGCGCAGGGACCGGCGTGAGGATCCCGGTTCGAGCCCCCGGCTCCCCACCTGCAGGGGAGCCGCTTCCCAGGTGGTGAAGCAGGTCTGCAGGTGTCTGTCTGTCTCTCCCCCTCTCTGTCTGTCTCCCCCTCCTCTCTGCATTTCTCTCGGTCCTGTCCAACAACGACGACATCAATAACAGTAACCACAACAATAAAACAGCCAGGGCAGCAAAAGGGGGACTAACAGGCGCGAGGGGCTGTTCTCGCTGCAGGGCGACATCCCGGCGACCGGACGCGGAGCCCCGCCGCAGCACCCGCCCCGCCCCGCACCCGCACCCACACCGCACCTTCTGCTCCTCCGCGGAGGCCGCCTCCTGCACTTCCGCAGACATACCGCTTCCGCGGCGGCTCACACACCCGACGGCTGACCGTGGAGCCCGCGGCCGGGGCCCCCGGCTGCACCCCCCGCTCTCGGCGCCTCGGCCGCGGGAAGCGTCCGCCTGCGAAAATGGCCGCCGCCGTATGACGAAACGGACGCGCCGCGAACAGGGACGCTGGTTAATGACGTCACGCACCGCGCGGTCCGTTCATGCTCCTCCCCGGCTTCCGGGCCGGGCGACGCACTTCCTGTCTGACGTCACAGCGCTCCGCTCGGCTCTCTGGGGATCGTAGTTTCTGCGGAACCGCTTCCTCCCGCTCCCCGCGCTGCTCGGGACTCCCGCGGCTGCGGGTCTCCTGGTCCCCGCACAGACCGCGGCTCACGATCGGGACTCAAAATGGAGACAGAAGCGGCTACAACTCCAGACGGGCGTCCCTGGGCTCCTGTCAGGGCGGCTGCCAGCAGCCTGGCGGCTTGCGGCCGATGACCCGCCCGGGCCGAGGTTTGCGGCCGAAGCGGCGAGAAAGCCACGCGCGACGCCGTGTCGGTGTGCGGGGTCCCTGCGGAGAGCCGGCGGCCAGCGCGAGAAATCCCGCCGCCGGGCCTACACGAGCCTGCCGGGGGCGTCCGACAGCTGGAAGCGCGGCCGTGAACCGCCTGGAGCCCGGCAGATGCAAACGGCTCTTCAGAGACGCGGGGTCGGGGGTCTCTGTGCGGGGGTCTGCGCGGGGATCGGGGGTCTGCGCGGGGGTCGGGGGTCTGCGCGGGAGTCTCTGCGCGGGGTTCGGGGGTCTGCGCGGGGATCGGGGGTCTGCGCGGGGATCGGGGGTCTCTGCGCGGAGGTCGGGGGTCTCTGTGCGGGGGTCTGCTCGGGGTCGGGGGTCTGCGCGGGGGTCGGGGGTCTGCGCGGGGCTCGGGGGTCTCTGCGCGGGGGTCGGGGGTCTGCGCGGGGATCGGGGGTCTGCGCGGGGGTCGGGGGTCTGCGCGGGGCTCGGGGGTCTGCGCGGGGATCGGGGGTCTGCGCGGGGATCGGGGGTCTCTGCGCGGAGGTCGGGGGTCTGCGCGGGGATCGGGGGTCTGCGCGGGGGTCGGGGGTCTGCGCGGGGTCGGGGGTCTGCGCGGGGATCGGGGGTCTGCGCGGGAGTCTCTGCGCGGGGTTCGGGGGTCTGCGCGGGGATCGGGGGTCTGCGCGGGGGTCGGGGGTCTGCGCGGGGTTCGGGGGTCTGCGCGGGGATCGGGGGTCTGCGCGGGGATCGGGGGTCTGCGCGGGGCTCGGGGGTCTGCGCGGGGATCGGGGGTCTGCGCGGGGGTCGGGGGTCTCTGTGCGGGGGTCTGCGCGGGGATCGGGGGTCTGCGCGGGGATCGGGGGTCTGCGCGGGGGTCGGGGGTCTCTGCGCGGGGGTCGGGGGTCTGCGCGGGGCTCGGGGGTCTCTGCGCGGGGGTCGGGGGTCTGCGCGGGGATCGGGGGTCTCTGCGCGGGGGTCGGGGGTCTGCGCGGGGATCGGGGGTCTGCGCGGGGGTCGGGGGTCTGCGCGGGGCTCGGGGGTCTGCGCGGGGGTCTCTGCGCGGGAGTTTCTGCATGTAGCATTGTCCATCCCGCCCCCCTAGCCTAGAAATTTGCATGTAGGGGAGTCAGGCGGCAGGGCAGTGGGTTTGTCGCACGTGGCGCAAAGCGCAGGGACCGGCGTGAGGATCCCGGTTCGAGCCCCCGGCTCCCCACCTGCAGGGGAGTCGCTTCCCAGGCGGTGAAGCAGGTCTGCAGGTGTCTGTCTTTGCCTCTCCCTCTCTGTCTTCCCCTCCTCTCTCCATTTCTCTCTGTCCTAGCCAACAACGACAACATCAACAGTAATAACTACAATAACAATAAAAGCAACAAGAGCAACAAAAAGGAAATATATATATATATCTGCATGTAGTAAGAAAGCCCTGGGACTCATGACCTGCGGGAAGATCAAATAACAGTCACCTGCAGAGGAAAAGCCACAAGATCAGCAGCACACAGGCACTACAGGCCAGAAGAGAATGGCAGGAGACCTACCGAGTGAAGTGTCTTGGGGTAGGCTTGAGTTTAGGGGGGCTGTGTGGCGGTGCGCCTGGTTAAATGCACTTAATACTATGTGCAGTGACCCCGGTTTGAGCCTCCCCTCCACACCTGCAGGGGTGATGCTTCCCAAGCAGCAAAGCAGGTCTGCAGGTGACTAGCTTTCTCTCTGCCTACCCCTTCTCAATTTCTCTCTCATGTGACTATGAAAATATAAGGGACACTTTGAGATTGGGAATTCTCTGATCCTTGAACATCTACATTCTGACATATCCCAGATTTGGAGACTTTTCCACTGTTATTTCTGTGAAGATGGAAACATTCTTCTTCTCCTTTCCCTGTAATTCTGATATTTGCTTTTCTAATGGAGTCTTCAGTCTCTCAAAAAAGTAGCTTCATTTTTCCTAAGCCTTTCTTCTACTTTAAAGAGTGTGGTCATTTGCTTTCTATTTCTGATGTTCTCTCCCTCTCTCTTTCACTGCTACTAGGGTTATCACTGTGGTTTGTTGCATGCACTATAAATCCATGGCTCCTGGTGTTGGGCCTTAAAGCCAGCCTCCCTGCTCTACATACATAATCATTGTTTTGCCTGAAAGATCCCCCACCACGTTACCCCCTCAGGGTATTGCTAATTCAGTTAAAACCATCGCAACAGTTGCTAAGGATGCTTCCACCTTCCCAGCATGCCTTTTGCCTCTCTCCATCCCCTTTCCTAGCCATTTCTGTTTCCAACTTGCCACTTCCGGTTTTTACTATTCCAATCTCGCCCCTTTTCTCTTCCACGTCCTGACCCAGAGAAGACCTGGGGAACATACGAGAGGAAGTCCAGAGAGTCCCAGGAGAAATCTCCGCGCATCTCCCAAGCTCTACGATCACGGTCATAAGGAACCAAAGTTCCCAGTCAGGGAACCAAAGTGTGGCCCAGAGCAAAATGTTCCAGAGACAGAGAAACTGTCTCATGACGAAAGAGTAGAGGCTTTGGGAAACCTCTTCATAAGTAGCAAGGCAGCCCATAGTGGATGGGCAGCCAAGTTTACTTATCTGGGGGATGGGCAGGTTAGGTCCCACGTTGGTTGGGCGCCATATGCCAGTCCCTGTTCAGGGCGCCATTTGCCGGGCTAGCTTCACGGGCGGGACCATGGACTCATGGCTGAGCTGGGAACGCAGTTCAATCTTTATTGACGAGTGGGGATGCAGTTCAACAGTCTAATCTCTTCTAATCTAATCTCTCTTCATTAGAAAGCCCTGTCTTTTATATCTCCTGAGGTGGAAGTGTCAGGAAGAGGAAGTGCGGAACATGGGGGTGGGGAGAAGGGAGATAGGGCATGAACCAGTGGGGATTAAACCAATGAAAACAATGATGATGTAAATAGACCAGTGGGGACTAAACCAATGAAAACAGTGATTCTGTAAATAGACCAGCGGGGTTAAACCAATGAAAACGGCGATTCTGTAAATAGACCAGTGGGGACTAAACCAATGAAAACGGCGATTCTGTAAATAGACCAGCGGGGATTAAACCAATGAAAACGGCGATTCTGTAAATAGACCACAAGCAATGCAACAGAAGGGGTATTAGAAGCAGACCAACATGCGACCTCTGCATCCCCCGCTGGTCTGAACTTGCATTCCATGGTCATAGCTAGGATCATTCTAGGTTGCACTCATTTCAAAACCAGTCTTCAAGTGGCAGAATATTTTCACCCAGCCTCCACTCAGAGAGTGGGGCAGTTTCTACCGTTGTTGTTATACACTGAGGGCAATGTCCTGTTGACACCCAGAAGAGGGTTTATGATGTTGTTCCTGATGGGGATGACCAGTGACAGTGGAGAGAGGGGTCTGTTAAGAGGTCTAGGCCCATAATGTCTCTGTGGGAATCCCAGGATTCCCTGACTAGGGGCCCGGATGATGGGTGGCCTGGGAGTGACCTAAAAGGCCATCACTGAAGTATGCTAGTCTCTTGCCTTTATCCAGCTTTTGTCGTCCTCACTTTATCTGACAGGGCTGGGCTTAAGAGTGATTGAGGGAAGTGAAACAGGAATTAGGTGAGGAGGACATCTAGGTCTAAGTGAAAAATATTTGATTAAGTACTTTGTCTTTCTACTTGCTTGCTGCACTTATTGAGTCACTGTAGACTACTGGGCACTCCCTAGGCAGATGGCCTGGCCAATACGTCGTTGAATCCTGCCTCCCAAGAGCCCTACCCCACTAGGGAAAGACGGAACAGGCTAGGGGTATGGATTGACCTGCCAACACCCATGTCCATCGGAGTAGAAATTACAGAAGCCAGACTTCCCACCTACTGCATCCCATAAAGATCTTTGGGCCATACTCCCAGAGGGATAAAGTACAGGGGAGTTTCCAATGGAGGGGATGGGACCTGGAACTCCAGCGGAGGGAGTTTTGTTGACTTAATTGTTCCCCTCTTATCTCACAATCCTGTCAATTATTACATCAGTAAAAAGGAGAAGAAGAAGAAGAAGAAGGAAAAGGAGGAGGAGGAGAAGAAAGGACAAAACAGAAAGAGGAAGCACAAAGTACAACTTGGAGTGGATTTGGTGTATTATAAGAAAGAAAAGGACTCTAGGGAGGGGGTAGGGAGGGGAAGCTATGGGGTCTTGGTGCATGGTGGTGGAAAGGACCTAGGCTGGGATTGAGAGTGATCTGCAGACCGAGGTGAGAAGATTTACCCATGTATAAACACCAGTATTGTAAACCATTAGCCCCCAATAAAATAAATGTACCTCCCACAAGTAGTAAAATGGGACAAAGCTATTCTCTTAGCAGCCGTGAAGATCAAAGGGATACTGCTTGTTAGCTGCCGGAAACTCACATGAAACAGAAACAGCCCACGTAAAAACAAACACCGAATGTGCGTCTCATAGGTTTTTCATATATTTATAGTATAAATACTAAGTCATTTCAAAGTACATATTCTCTTAGTAATCTGCAGAAGTTATCTAGTATGGGACGGCAGTTTCAAGTTTAAAGCTTCTGTCGTAATGACTAAGGAAAACCAGAACTGTTTCTTGGAAAAGGGGATTCTGGAGGGAACAGGAATGAGCGTGATGAGCCGAGCCCGTGAAGAGAAGGTGCAGCAGCAACGTCCACACACACTGTGTGTCTGACAGAGCATGTCCAGGGACGGCTGGGGGAGCAGAGAACCCTGGGGATCGCACCCTGTCCACACGAGACCTGACTCCTTCAGAAAAGGCAGCTTGTTGGCATAGTGTGCTAGTCAAAAGGAAGCCCACATTCATCTTCACTCCAGCTCACTATCACTTTCAGTAACTTAAATGAACAGCACTTACAACACATGACACAAAAGGAAAGGCCTGTGCATATATTTCAGACTATAACACTAATGTCAAAAATACATAGGATGATTTTACATAGGATTTGTGCTACATTCGAATACTAGAGACAAGTATCACGGGTATTAAGGAAAACATTAAATATTAAATAATTGAGAAGTAAAATGTATAAACACTAATCTACCTACGGGCAGGGTGGGGAGGGGAGGTTTCGGCTGCAACATGTCCCATGAGGTGATTTCAACAGGACAAAAAGGATCAGGAAGTGAGTCCTTCCAGTCCGTGTGGGATATATGGGTTCCATCCCAGGAGTCCTTTCATAAAAACTGGTCCAGGGTATCAGCAGAGGATCCACTTTCCCAGCTGCTAATCTGGTGCATCCTGGTCCACGCTAGCTGCTGCTCCCAGTGCAGAACTGGGCAAACACTGTGACTCACTGTTCCTAACTAACACCGAGGTGAGAACTGTGGGTTTATCGGCGACTCTGTGTAGGATTTGAGTTCGTACGCAGCCCCACTGTCGACTTCCATGGACTTCCTTGAAAACAGGAGCCGCACATCTCGGTGGAGGTAGATCTTTCCAGATTTCGAACTCTGGAACCTAAATGAACAAATAAAAAGTTGCATTATTTCAGAGTAAGTGTCCAAAAGACAACCCAAATCTGAGACATTTTAGAACATGAAATCTTGCTACATCATTAAGTCACTGTCAACTTTTCAAGATACTGTAGATCTCACTTTTTAAAAAAATTTCTTTATTGGGGAATTAATGGTTTACAGTCAACAGTAAAATAAAATATAATAGTTTGTACATGTGTAACATTTCTCAGTTTGCACATAACAATTCAAACCCCACTAGGTCCTCCTCTGTCTTCTAGGACTTGAATCCTCCACCCCCACCCCAGTCTTTTACTTTGGTGCAATACATCAACTCCAGTTCAAGTCCTGTTTTGTGTTTCTGATCTTATTTTTCAGCTTCTATGAGTGAGCTCATCCCATGTTCTTCCTTCTCTTTCTGGCTGATCTCCCTTTGTACATGCTTCTAGGTCAGTGTTACCCCCACTCTAGATGCCTCTTTCTTTATTTTTTAAGATTTTATTTATTTATTAATGAGAAAGATAGGAGAGAAAGAACCAGACATTACTCTGGTACATGTGCTGCTGGGGACGGAACTCAGGACCTCATGCTTGAGAGTGCAATGCTTTATCCACTGCGCCACCTCCTGGGCCACTCTAGGTGCCTCTTTCTATCAGTCTAGGTCTAACATACAGTCTCTCTTCTTATCACTGACACAGCAGAATCCACCTGCAGGGGGGTCACTTCATACGGAGTGAAGCAGGTCTGCAGGTGTCTATCTCTCTTCCTATTTCTCTCTGTCCTGTCAAAAAAAAAAAAAGAATGATGAACTCACCTTTTTCATCTCATCTTGGATGGATGGAGCTTGAAGGAATCATGTTAACTGAGATAAGAGAAGGATGAATATGGGATGATCTCACTCATGGGTTGAAGCTGGGAAATAATAACAAAAGGAAACACCAAGCAGAACCTGACTGGGTTTGGTGTCTTGCGCCAAAGTAAAGGCTCTGGGGGGAGGGGGGGGTCAGGTCTTGGTGCTGATGGTGGAGGAGGGCCTGGGCTGAGGGATGAGAGTGTTTTACAGAAAACTGAGAAGTTCTGCATATGTACCAACAACTGTGTTTACTGTAAACCATTCATCCCTCAGTCAAAAACTCAAGGCCATCAGAGCTGCTCTTTTAAAATAGGTTTTACACTCATCTGAAGCCTCACCTCAGATGTATGAGGTAGCGCAGTGAGCGGTCCTCTGCATGCCGCGCAGTCGCTCTATTAACACTTCTCTTCAGCTCTTCTTTGATGGGTACAGAGAAAGTTCTTTGCCGGAGGAACGTCTGGTGGTTGGCTGGCATCTCTCGTAAGTCATATATCACAACAAACATCTTCACCACAGTCTTATTAGGGTTAAATAAGGTCTGGAGAAATAATACAGAAATTACTCATTAGAAATAGTGGCTGGGGGCCGGGAGATAGTAGCATTAACAGTTCTGCGGAAGACTTCCCTGCCTGCGGCTCTGAGGTCCCATGGTCACTCCCCGGCACCACCATGAGCCACTGCTGAACAGTGCTCTAGTCTCTCTCTGTCTACCTATACTTCTCTCGTGAATAAATGAAATGTTAAAAAAAAGAAACAAGTGATTTGCAGATGTGACTCAGTTATTGTACCAGTTATTAAAATAGGTCTTTAAATGACTGTACCAGTAGATTTAATTTAGATTTTAAAAATAATTGAAATTTCATAATTTTACAAAATGTATTGGTTATTTCTGAGGGCAGGGGTGGCCCAGAGCACGGATCAGTTCTGGTTTATGGTGATATGGGGAACTGAACCTGGGACCTTGCAGCCTTAGGCATGACAGGCTTTGCATAATCATTACGCTATTTACCCCTGTCTATATTGGTTATTTCTTAAGTTTTAATTTTTTATTTCACGAGGATTCTGTACTGAATCAAATTCTTTTGTCACATGTCATTTTAATAATAATATAAATCTTTCATTCTGTAGTCAAATCATTCCACTATACAAAGCAAAATACACCTTCTTGCTAGGTTAAAACATTTTAGCTCAATTATTTCAAACATAGCTTCATTATTAACTTTATTAACCATAAAGTTCTCAAAATAGAAGTGATTTTTTTCCCTACAGTTTTAATGGCAATTAAATAACTTATAAAATGCTCAGTAAATTAGACTTTTGACATTTTTGTTCCTATGGTTTATGTAAAATTAAAAATATGTTCTTGGAAAGAGACTTGGAAATATTTCCCATGTTTAGAAAGTAAATTCTATTTTTATTAGTTATGAAGTAGGCTCAAACCCAGTGACTCTTGCATGGGCAGGTGAGTACTCTACTGGGTGAGTTTCCACCAGCCTCAACTGTAATTTTTAAACAAGACCCCAGACTGCTGATCTAACTCTAGCCAAATTACCAACACATGGTGAATACATTTAGCAACCATTACCTACGGCTAACCAGCCAGGAGTTCAAAATACACTTAGGCATATTTGAATGATACAGGGAATTCAAGAGATATCTGAATTTCAGATGTGACACTAACCATTAAATCCAAGAGTCCTCAGACAAGAGGTGAATGCCTCTGGGTTTAAGCCCCATTCCTATGACAACTGGTAGGGTTAGCTTTCCAGTAAGTAACCCAAGCTTTCTACGAGCTACAGAGCCAGAGGCAAAGAACAAGAGTTACCATTCTTGTTATTCACGAAGTCCATTCCAATTAAAAATTATGCCGTGATGCACCCTCAGTACAAACTGTACATAACCCCCCACATAAACAGAGAGGGAGAGAGGGAGACTGTGAAACACTATGTTTCACTCGTGTGATAGGAAACAAAATGCTTGAAGCAATGGCGATGGGACAAAGTGACTTAGTAAAATGCTTATTATAATAAATGTGCCCACACAGTCTTTACTGAACCACACAAGATGCGTGGTGCAAGGAAGTCAGTTGGAATTTGTTTCAAATTTCCAGCTTTACTAAGATGCAGTAGACTGATATGAACCAGACATTTTCAGTCTATAACAGTTCTGCTGTTACAGGCTTTCGGGCTTATACGGTTATCTTGAACCTGGCTTGGAGATGGACTCAGTGAGGAGCTGGCCCTGATATTAAGTTACTCCTCTGTGAGTGATTATAATAGAGGTGAGAAAGGACTGCTTTGAGCTAGAAGAGTTCTAGACTAAGTGGGGACACGCCTTTT
This sequence comes from Erinaceus europaeus, assembly GCF_950295315.1. Taxonomy (NCBI): domain Eukaryota; kingdom Metazoa; phylum Chordata; class Mammalia; order Eulipotyphla; family Erinaceidae; genus Erinaceus; species Erinaceus europaeus. The sequence continues at coordinate 77,966,792 of NC_080179.1, read as the reverse complement.
CTTGCTTGGCAACGGCCAAGCTGCATTTCCATTGTGTGTAGCTATGACATCAGGTAATTTTAGAAACTATGATACTAGCAGGATCAGGTGGGTGGGTGTGCATCTGGTTCAGTGCACATGGTATAAGGCACAAGGACCCCGGCTTGAGCCCCCAGTACCCACCTGCAAGGCGGGCACTTCACGAGTGGTGAAGCAGGTCTGCAGGTGTCTGTCTCTCTCCCTCTCGATCTTGCCCTCCCCTCTCAACTTCTCTGTCTCTATCCAATAAACAAATAAATGAGTAATAAAAACATTGAAAAATTATGGCACTAAGGGCAATATCATTTATTCCCCAAGTTTTCTTACCAAAGCAATGCTAGTATTTTGGGGTCTCCTTTTAAATAAATATTAAATATGGCATATTTTAAATAGAAAGCATTTGCAGTGGAAGCTTCTAATCATATTGCTAACTGCTCACAGTTACATAAACACTCATTTCCTGTTATCCTAAAGCATTCACCTTGGTTAGTTTATTAATGCTTTCCTTTATGGAGGTCCCCAAATGGTCACTCCTGGGCCAGAGCAGGGAAACTCCAAACTAAGTTGCAGCCCCATGGTTACTTACCAAAGTCGTTGCAGCAGCAGTAGCAGGAGAAAGGGCTAAGTTCTATATGTATGTGAGAGAATGATTATTGCAATTGTAGGCTAGAAAACACATACCACTTGTATTGTTCCTGAAGGAGGTACGCGGTAACCCCTTTTACCAAGGGACTCTAAAGTAATCACACCCTTGAAATAAAAGAAGACAAGTTGAGTACAAACTGATTTGTGCATATATCCAAGACCAAAACAACAACCACAAATCTTTTTTTTTTTTTTAATTTTTTTATATTTATTTTATTTATTTTTTCTCTTTTGTTGCCCTTGTTGTTTTATTGTTGTAGTTATTGTTGTTGTTGTTGGATAGGACAGAGAGAAATGGAGAGAGGGAGGGGAAGACAGAGAGGAGGAGAGAAAGATAGACACCTGCAGACCTGCTTCACCGCCTGTGAAGCGACTCCCCTGCAGGTGGGGAGCCGGGGTTCGAACCGGGATCCTTATGCTGGTCTTTGTGCTTTGCGCCACCTGCGCTTAGCCCGCTGTACTACAGCCCGACTCCCCGACAACCACAAATCTTATAGTTAGTGTAATTTCAGGATTCTTTCAGTATGGAATATTCAAACAGTAGAGGCTCTCTCAGTGTGATACAGTGAGGGCTGCACCCTTGCAGAAGCAGTTTCTTGCTCTTGCAGCTAATACAGTAAACAGTATGGAGGCCTGGTGGTGGCGGACCTGCTAGAGCTGGCCACCAGGCTGGTCATCAGGCTGGAGCCCCACATGCCCCATGGGGTGAGGCTGCACAGGTGGTAAAAACAGTACTGCAGGTGCCTCTCCTCTCTGTATTTCTTTACTGCTTTATCCTCTCTATGAAAAGAAAAGGGGGGAAAACAGGGCTGGATAGCGGTGCACCCAGTAGAGTACATGCCACCTTGCACAGGCATCTGGGCTCAAGCCCCTTGTTCCCATCTGAGGCTTCCAGGTTCCAGGTTCAATCCCCCTGCACCACCATAAGCCAGAGATGAGCAATTCTCTAGGAAAAAAGTTATGGGGCATATACCCAATGGAAAAGAGATGATATTATTTCCTTAAGGACAAAATGGATGGAACTGGAGGTGATTATGCTTAGTGAATAAGGAAGTAAAGAACATCTACCAGATGATTTCATTCACATGTGGAAAACAGCTGAAACACATGAACTTAAAAAAAAAAGTAGTCAGCACACCTCTAAGATCTTAGGAGAACTACGGTGGTAATCTTTGAGTGGGGTACAGGTGGTGATGCAGAACGTCGGTGGGGGGTATGGAGCTAAACCCACATTATCATATAATTTTGTAAATCACTAATAAAAACAGTTTAAGAAGAAAAAATACAGGGACCAGTGGTGTGCACCTGGTTAAGCACACATGTTATAATGCACAAGGACCCTGGTTGGAACCCTCAGTCCCCACCTGCAGGGGGAAGCAATGCTGCAGGTGTCTCTGTCACTCTCTATCTCCCCATCCTCTTGATTTCTGGCTGTCTCTATCCAATAAATTAAGATAATAAAAATAAGAAAATAAAAAGTACATGCAGCTCTACACATTTTTTAAAACTTTATTTATTTTGATGGACAGAGAGAAAACTTGAGAGGGGAGTGGGAAAGAGAGGGAGGGAGGGAGGGAGAGAGAGAGAGAGAGAGAGAGAGAGAGAGAGAGAGAACTGTAGCCCTGCTTACTACTTGTAAAACTTTCCCTCTGCAGGTGGGGACTGGGGGCTTGATCCTAGGTCTTACATATGGTAACATGTGCACTTAACCAAGTGTGACACCACCTGGCCCCTCAACTCTACAAATTTTTAGAGCATAATAACAAACAAACCATAAAGAAAGAACACCATTTTTTTAAAAAAGCTTTAAAGTTTAAGGTAATATTTACAACAATAACTTCTAAGTAATGGAAGAACCAGTAACGGCATTGGCAAATTAGAAAAGATGAAAAATTGTAAACTTTAAGGTGTTATTAATGCTATTAATAAATGTATTACTAATTACAATTTAAACTATTTTCAATGGCTGTCATATTAGCATTTCTACCCCCAAAAAGATACCATATTTACCAATTTTAACTCTGTTTTCTTCTCTCTCTTTTTTTCTAGATAGAGAGGCAGAGAGTGACTGTGTGATTGAGACCACAGCCCCGAAGCTTCCCTAAAGCATGGGTAGGCCCAGGTTTAAACCTGGGTTGTGCCCTTGGCAAAACAGCATATTAGCCAAGTGAGCTATCTGTCAGCTCAATGATCACTTTTTTGTTTGTTTGGTAGCAGGAATTCAATATGCACACAAGTTTTTAGTGCAACCACTATGCCACCTGCTGGGCCTAAAACTAAAAAAGTGCCACATTTTCCTCTAGTATTTATTGGTCTGTTGGAAAAGTCATTACACATTTTAAAAAATATTTATTTATTTATTTATTCCTTTTTGTTGACCTTGTTTTATTGTTGTAGTTATTGTTGTTATTGATGTTGTCGTTGTTGGACAGGACAGAGAGAAATGGAGAGAGGAGGGGAAGACAGAGAGGGAGAGAGAAAGACAGACACCTGCAGACCTGCTTCACCGCCTGTGAAGCGACTCCCCTGCAGGTGGGGAGCCGGGGGCTCGAACTGGGATTCTTACACCGGTCCTTGCGCTTTGAGCTTAACCCACTGCGCTACCACCTGGCTCCCTACACATTTTTGCATAGGAAAAAAAAAAACAGAAAAAACAAATCATAACTTTTCCAACAACTCAATAGGATGGAATAGAAAGACTACCATAAACTAAATCTGTTAATTTTTCACAAAAATATCTGAAATAATGTGGAAAAGACAATATGTAAAGTTAAGTAAAACCAAAAGAAATGCATCTTAATCTGCTTCATTACAAAGCAGAAGAAAGCTGTTTATGAGCCTGTAATGTAAATGAGACTCAAACCTGCCACTGCCTGCCTTAAACCTTCCTGCCTCGTCCCACCACAAAGTGGTTCTAAACATGGTGAGATGTTATAGGAGATATGATAGGTCGCTCAACTGCAAAGTGCTTTTGACCCACTGCTTCTAACTGGAGAGACACACAGAGGCAGGGAGGGCCTCAGCATGAAGCCCCAGCTTCCTACACACAGTGATGCTCAGATCTCCCTCCCTCCCTCCTTCCTTCCTTTTCTTGCCTCCAGGATTATTACTGGGGCTTAGTGCTGCCATTAGAAATCGATTGCTCCTTGCAGCCATCTTCCCATTTCATTAGAAAGGATAGAGAGAAACCGAGACAGGAGGGAAGACAGAGAGGGAGAGAGAAAGACAGACACCAGCAGACCGGACTTGCCAGAGTTGGGGGGGAACTAGGGGAGTTGAAAGTCGCATACTTGGTAGAGTGCACATGTCACCATGTGCAAGAACCCAAGTTTAAGTCTCTGGCTCCCACCTGCAGGGTGGGAGCTTCACAAATGGTGAAGCAATGCTGTAGGTGTCTCCCACCCCCTTGTTATTTACCCCTTCCGTCTCAATTTCTGTCTCTGTGAAAGAAATAAAGCTAAAAGCCAACTGGACGTATTAGATGGCTTTTAGTCTTTCAGGAACTATTAACAAAGCCCTGTGCCATCTACACCAACTGTGTCAGCATGTGCCTCTGTGAGCTATCTGTAAGACTTGCTATGCAGGATCTCAAGGTTACTATTAGAGTGACAAGCTGGAGTTTGATGCCTGCCTTTCCTGGTCTGGGATCGATATTATCTGATCAGAGTGAGATCATCTGAAAGTACTTGAGTTACCAAAACATAAGAGTCCTTGGAGGCAGGATACATGAATAATTTCCTCTGTGCATGACTTGTGGTCTAGGATTCTAGAGGACCATTAGCAAAGTGGACCCACCCTACTGAGTAAGCTGATTTAGAAAGAAAAATGCAGAGTGGAAAGTTGAGAGAGGAATGTAAGTGGAGAAAAGCTGAGAGGGAGTTTCTAAGGATAGACTAGTACAATTCAGTAACCTGATTAAGTTATCATAATGTATCTAATCAACATTTGTGATCATCACTGTACCCTTGCTGGAGACCCTTTCTTAATCCCTCAACCTTTTTTTTTTTTAAAAAAAAAGATGCCAACCAAGGTCAAAGACTAGTGCAATTTTGCCCTCCCCCTTTAAATTATATATATATATATTTGCTTCCAGTGTTATTGCTGGGGCCCAGTGCCTGCACTAAAAAACCACTGTTCCTGGAGGCCATTTTCCCCATTTTGTTATTACCCTTGTTGTTATTGTTATTATTATTGTTGTCATTGCTATAGTTGTTGCTGGATAGGACAGACAGAAATTGAGAGGAGGGGAGACAGAGAGGAGGGAGAGAAAGACAGACACCTGCAGACCTGCTTCACCGCCTGTGAAGCGACCCCCCTGCAGGTGGGGAGCCGGGGGCCTGAACTGGGATCCTTATGCCGGTCCTTGCACTTTGTGTCACATGTGCTTAACCCACTAGCTACCGCCCGACTCTCTATTTTGCCCTTTTTTAAATGCAGTTAAAATTAGCTCTTACTCACAAATTTCAGTCACAGATATTTATTTGGTCTTCTTTTCAGTCAGTTTATCTTTAATGTTGTTTTTATGCTATTATGCTATTAGTAGGGACTCTGTATGACAAATTATATATATTATAAATATATACTGTTTAAAGAGGTTTTGCTAAGATGGGAATCAAATGTAAAGGCAACTATTGTAGGGGTAAGAATATACAGTAAAAACCTGAAGATGTGAATGAACTTAGCAAGGTTGGAATTAAAGTGCTGCTAGTCAAATTCTTAATGTTTTCTTCCAAATTACACAAAAATTAGTAACATTTATAGAAATAGTGTTATCAACGACCTATTTTTCCGTATCCTTTCAAACTTATTTCTACTTTTGCCAAGTCTTTCCTATTAATTTCAGATGTTTGCTTCATTTTCAAAAGGATTCTGGACATATGATTGTAGGAATCTTAGCAAACAATATTAACAGAATATGAACAACTAAAATCTAGTAAGATACTAGGTAAGGGCCAGACAGTGGAGAATCCAGTTTAATACTATCTACAGGACCCCAGGTTTGAGCCCCACTTCCCACCTACTGGGAGAAGGCTTCATGAATAATGAAGCAGGTCTGATGATGTCAAACTTTCCCCTCACTGTCTTCCCCCTCCCCTGTCAATTTCTCTGTTATATCAAATAAAAACAGAAAGAGAAGACAATAGGAAAAAAATTGAGTGGTGGATTCATACTGCTTGCACTGAGACCTAGTGATAACCCTGGTGGCAGTAAAAATTTTTTTAAAAAAAGCATCCTCTTCAGATGCAAAAGGCTGTGGCTACTGTCAAGGATACTTCACTATGAAGTGAGATGTTCTGCTGTGCCAGTGTCTATGCAGTATTCACTTTTCTTGCTTGTGTTCTAGGAGATGTTACATTTTCAATCACTGCACCAAAGCAGTACTAGAGTTCTATATACTTACCATGTAAGGAGAGGGAGCATTGTCGTCTGAAACACTATAGAATGACACTTCCACAGGAAGGATCAAGTGTGTAGGGCAGAAGACACCACTTGCCCCAACCTCGGCAGTGAAGCCATCCACAATGCCCAGAGGGTCTAAGCGGTAATTTAAGACAGATTCCTGGAATACAGAAGAGAATACTTTATTATAAAATGAAAATTAATATATATATTTAAAATTTTTTATTTATAAAATGGAAACACTGACAAGACCATAGGATAAGAGGGGGACAACTCCACACAATTCCCACCACCAGAACTCTGTATCCCATCCCATCCCCTGAAAGCTTTCCAATTCTTTATCCCTCTGGGAGTATGGACCCAGGGTCACTGTGGGATGCAGAAGGTGGGGAGGAGGTCTGGCTTCTGTAACTGCTTCCCCGCTGAACATGGGCGTTGACAGGTGGATCCATACTCCCAGCCTGTCTCAATATATATATTTTTTCATTTAAAGAAACACATCGCCATACTCTCTGGCATTAGAAATGTGAATGCTCCCATTGTCATGCCTCTCTGTGAAGGTTTGTCTAACTTTTAATGAATGTCCCACATCAACCTGTCACTATATTACAGAGATTAACCACATGACCATCCCAACCAACCCTCAACTATCTTTGAACTTGATCACTAGCAAGACTTACTTGTTATAACTTGTTTTTAAAATCTCTTGAGTTACAGATGCTACCATGACACCAACCTGACTTCACTGGACAGATGACCTCACCAATAGACTCTGGAAGCCCACCTCTCCAGAGCCCTTCCCCACTAGGGAAAGATAGAAACAGGCTGGGGGTGTGGATCAACCTGCCAACACCCATGTCCAGTGGAGAAGCAACTACAGAAGCCAGACTTTCCACCTTCTGCTCCCCATAGTGATCTTGGATCCATGCTCCCAGAAGGATAAAGAACAGAAAAGCTTCCAGTGGAGGGAGGGATATGGAGCTCTGGTGGCGGGAATGTGCCCCTCTTGTCCTATGATCCTGCCGATCATTAATAATTTAAAAAAATCTCTTGTTGAAACAGAGTCTCTCTCTCTCAAGTGATGCTAAGAGATTTAATCCAGAGTCTCACAGATGCTTTACCACTGAGCCATCCCTCTTATCCTAATTATTTTTATCTCTTTATATATATAAAAAAACTTTACTGGAGCACGCAAAACACAGAACTTTCCCTATTCTATTCTATTCTATTCTATTCTATTCTATTCTATTCTATTCTATTCTATTCTATTCTATTCTATTCTATTCTATTCTATTCATGGCATTGGCCAGAGAACCACTTGAAAATTTAACAGATTATATACAGAAGTTCCATCAAAAGAGAAAGTCAAGCTTACCATGGAGAAATAATCAGTTCTTTTAAAAGATGCTGTCATATGTAACATGTTTTACTGTTTTTGTTACTGTTCTCTTCTTGTGTTTATTTATCAGGGCACTGTTCATTTCTTGCTATCAGTGGTATGTGGGATCAAAACTAGGAACTCTAGAGCAAGTCACTTGTGCTACTGCAGCACTACCTCTCTGTGCCCCGTTTAATTTTTTTTTTTTTTTTTTTGCCTCTAGGGTTACTACTGGGGCTGGTTGCCAGCACCACAAATCCACTGCTCCTGGAGGCCATTTTTTCCCATTTTGTAGCCCTTGTTGTTGCACTTGTTGTAGTTGTTATTGTTGTCATAGCTGTTGTTGTTGTTGGATATGACAGAAATCGAGAGAGATGGGGAAGTCAGAGAGGAGAGAAAGACACTTGCAGACCTGCCTCACTGCTTATGAAGCGACTCCCCTGCAGGTGGAGAGCCGGGGGCTCGAACTGGGTAAACTGGCCCTGGTTTTGCGCCACATGTGCTTAACCCTCTGCACTACCACTCGACTCCCTTCCTGTTTAATTTTTAGTGGAAAAATTAGAGCAAAGTCTTAGTATAGGAAGTTTTTGGGTTTTTTTTAGTCTATGTCTACCAGGCACATTTACTGAGGTCGATTTTTAATGTTTATCTTTCAGAGTATCAAGAAATATATATAAAATCTTTCAACTTGTTTGAAAACTTTTCCTACACATATCCATGTCATTAAATATGAGTAACACTTTTTTTTTTGATATTTTGGAGACAGAAATTGGGAGGGAAGGGGGAGATGGAGAGGGAGAGAGACATACCTGCAGAACTGCTTCACTGCTCATAAAACTTTTACCTCTGCAGGTGGGGACAGAGCACTTGAACCACAGTTTCTTTTTTTTTTAAAATATATATATGATTTATTTATTATTTATTGGCTAATGATAGAACTTGAGAGGGGGGTGAGAGACAGAGAGACACCTGCAGCCCTGAACACGGGTCTTCACACACTGTGATGTATGCACTTAACCATGTGCACCCGCCTGGTTCCCTAACCACAATCAAAAATATATTTTTTTTTATAAAATGGAAACACTGACAAGATTGTAGGATAGGAGGAGTACATTTTCACACAATGCTCACCCCCCCAGAGCTCCATATCTCATCCCCTCCCCTGGTAGCTTTCCAATTCTTTATCCCTCTGGGAGTATGGACCCAAGGTCACTGTGGGATGCAGAAGGTGGGGAGGAGGTCTGCCTTCTGTAACTGCTTCCCCACTGAACATGGGCGTTGGCAGGTGGATCCATACTCCCAGCCTGTCTCTCTCTTTCCCTAGTGGGGCAAGGCTCTGGGGAGGCTGGGCTCCAGGACACATGGTGGAGTTGTCTGCCCAGGGAAACCAGTGGAATGTCAACCCTTAGCTCCATGGCTCTGCTGAGACCTTTCCTAGTGCACAGAACTCCCTAACTCCACTTTGGGTAGCACACTTTTTTTAAAAAAAATTTTAATAGTTATATAGGACAGAGAGAAATGGAGAGAGGAGGGGAAGACAGAGAGGGGTAGAGTGCCGGGCTGGGCTAGCTTCGCGGGCAGTAGACAGACGACCAGGGACTCATGGCTGAGCTGGGAAGCAGTATCTCGTTTATTAATCAGATACATCGCCTTTTATGCATCTCTTCACCTGAAGTGGCAAGGGAAAAGAAATGACTAGGAGAGGGGGCGGGGCAAAAAAAGAGCATGAAGGGAACATAGAAAGCTTCCATCTAACCAGTGGGGATTAAACCAACACCCTGCAGGCAGGGCGGGACCCAGGGAAAACTGATTCTGTGAATAGACCACATCGTAAGTAATACAAGCGAACCTAGTGTGATGATCAAAACAGAAGGTCTTAGAAGCAGAATTTAGAAGCAGACCAACAGTAGAGAAAGACAGACACCTGCAGACCTGCTTCACTGCCTGTTTTGCGCCTCCCCTGCAGGTGGGGAGCCAGAGGCTAGAACGAGGATCCTTATTCTGGTCCTTGCGCTTTGTGCCATGTTACCGCCCAACTACCCAGGTGGTGCACTTCTTTTTTTTTAAATTTATTTATTTAAGAAAGGATTAATTAACAAAACCATAGGGTAGGAGGGGTACAACTCCACACATTTCCCACCGCCCAATCTCCATATCCCACCCCCTCCCCCGATAGCTTTCCCATTCTCTATCCCTCTGGGAGCATGGACCCACTTCTTAACAAAACCTCAAAACCTAGGTATAGACCAGGACCCATGAGATAGGGCATACGTGCATGTATCCGTAAGTTAGGAGAAAATATACACCTTAAAGCAAAAGTGCACAATGATTTGTGGTGAGTCAATAAATGAAGCAAGGAAGTAGAAAGACCTAAAAAGACGCCATGAAGTACCTAATGAAGCAGTTTCTACTTAGACCCTAGATACCCTCCTCACCTACCTCCTATTACATGTCCCCCAATCACTCCAAAGCTAACCTTGTCAGAGGACGTAAGAACCACAAATGCTGAAGTGGGGCAGGAGACTGGCACACTTTAATGATGCCTCTCTAGTCACTACCAGGCCATCCCATCATCTGGGGCCCTAGTCAGGGGTCTCTGAGATCCCTTCACAGACATGATGGGCCTAGACCTCTAACAGATCCCTCTCTCCATTGTCACTGGTCATCTCCATCAGGAACAACATAATGGACTCCTGTGTGGGCCCCTATATGACACTGCCCTCAATGTGGATCAACAATGGTAGGGAATGTTCCATTCTCCAAAGGGAGGTGGGACAACATACTCTACCTACCACCCGAGAAAGATGGATCCTGAAATTAGTGCAGCCTGGAAGGTTTCTGGCTGTGACCACAGGCTGTGAGCTCAGACCTACTGGGATGCAGAAGTCACACAGGCTCTTGTGCTGAATATGGGCCCCAGATCAGATCAGATTGATGGTGTTTACAGTCAACAATATTTATATACTTTTCCCATATTTGGGAGCTACTCTCTTCCCTGATCCAGCTTTCTGGTCCTTTTCCCAGCCAACAAATCATCTCCCCAAACAATAACCTGGGTCTACCTGCATATTGGATGTCAGGCGCAGGCAAAAACTACTAAAGTCATGGGAACTTTCAAATATAACTAAAGTAGACCTACTAGCTTTTTCCAAAATGGAGACCCCAAATTTTCATCTGCAATGTTCTTGCCTTTAGGTTCATGATTACTCAACACTGTGTTCTGCTTCATATCTTAATTCTTTTTCAGCCACTAGGTTCCAGATGATACCATGATGCTAACTAACCATAATTTTTTAAAGATTTATTTTTAGTTCGTATGAGATAGAGAATTTCATGAAAGGGCTGGTGGAATAGGATTCAGAACCACAACGACATATGATCAGCACCAGGAACTGAGCCAGGAGCTCTACCAGTTGAGCTAGTTCTCTGGCCATGAACAGTGTTTCCTAAATTTGGTGATTCTTTGAACAGAAATATTTGAGCCCATTTCAGTCTGACCATTTGCGTTCTCTCAATTAGAAACAGTGACACCAGTTGTTCTAAAGCCCCTTGGTCAAAATGGTACCAAAAAACCTGTGCAAGACCTAGAAGGGGGATAGGAGATATAGTTCACCAAGAAGAAGACATGCTTCACATACACAAGGACCCGAGTATGAAGTCGTAAAAGGAAATGGGAAACGACCCACATGTCTAGAATCATGTAAGTTAGTAAACAAGCCACATGACACCTATATATCAAAGATGAACTCCTGATATGGACAATTTCAAAATAATGATGATGAGTGGAGGAAGCCCCTGACCTCCCCAACACTAAAGACTGACTAGTAGGTTCTGCAAAATGCAAGCTCTTTGATAGGAATAGGAAGACAAAGATTCCTTCTTGTGGGAAACTAACACTGATGTTTTGAAAAGGTTGTGGCTACTGAGATGGTCTGAACTGATTTAAGAGAATTATAGGACATATAAGTTAAACAAATGAGGACAAAGAAAATTGTCTGTGGAAAAGAAAATTGTAAAAAGTAGCAAGTAAAAATTATTTAAGTAGCCACTTAAGTAAAGACCAGAGATATCTATCTATCTATCTTCTATCTGGGTCCTGCATTCTACTGGGTGAGCCATTATAAAAAGAATCATTATAAAAATCATTATAAAAAGAATCTGTGTTTGACAGTCTCAGAACTCTATTTGTTTCCTTAAGTGGAAATGCATGGCTATTTGAAGAAGAAGAGGGGGAGAAGGATGTAAAAAGGCAAGAAAGGGAAGGAAAGGAAGACTGATTACAAGAGTTAGAAAAAGACAACACTGTCTTAGAGTTTAAGAAGGCAATAAATAGATAGTTATTATAGCCAAGTTATTTGGGAATTTGGTTTACTTTGAAAATCCCAGTTAAGATTTACTGTGCCATGCAAGACCGTGCTATGATTTATTTCATTTAATGCTATTTACAAATAACTGTATCTTATGTACTGACAAGACCAGTGGCTTCTGGTTTCCCTGGTCAAATATCAGAGGTGATTTTATATTTCAGAAAGAGTCATTATTAGAAGTGCATTAACAATTGAAGCCCAGTGTTAAAATTTGATCAGGTTCCTAACTTGAAACCTTAAGTACTTAGGCTGAAGGAAATATACTCAGAAATGAGGTCTCTGCATTAAGAAGTTGGAAACATTCAATCTATTTTTCCCGCTCATATTGATTAAATAGTGATTTATAAGACTATAAGTTAATAGGAGTGTATATTAACACCAGTCTCGGCACCAAAGGTTTGTGTCTCTACCCCCACCCTTCTATAATGGAGCTGAAAATATACCCTCCCGGACCCCAGAGTTTTTTATTTTGAGGTAATACTCTAAACCCAGTCAAATTCTGCTTTGTGTTTCCCATTCTGTTCTTTCTCAACTTCTGTTTATGAGTGGGATCATCCCATACTCATTTAACATAATTCCTTCTAGCTCCACCCAAGATGGGTTCATTATTCTTAGTAGCTAAGTAGTATTCTGTTGTGTATATAGACCACAACTTTTTAGCCACTCATCTGTTGTTGGGCACATGGGTTGCTTCCAGGTTTTGGCTACTCTGAATTGTGCTGCTATGAACACGTGTGTACACGTATCTTTTTTGGATGGCTGTGCTTGACTCCTTAGGGTATATCCCTAGGAGAGGAATTACTGGGTCATATCGAAGGTCCATGTCTAGCCTTCTGAGGGTTCTCCAGACTGCTCTCCTCCACAGGGGTTGGACCAGTTTACGCTCTCACCAGCCGCGCAGGAGGGATCCTTTGTCCCCACAACCTCTCCAGCATTTGCTGTCCTGAACCCTCTGGGGCCCTTTTTTTCTTCATGCTTCTCTTGATCCACACCACTTGACACCTCATCTGCTGATCTCAACCAATCAATGCAACCAGTACCACCTCGACATGGTTCACTTTGGACAGTGTCCGGAGACGCTGAGTGTGAGGTGTCAACCCTTGTTCCATTACTCTGGTGAGATCTTTCCTAGCTCATAGGACTCCTTAATTCTCTTTCACGTGGCAGGCACACTTCCTAACAAAGCTGCAGAACCTAGATACAGACCAGGGTTCGTGAGATAGGGCACATGTGCATATGTATCCGTAAGTCAGGAGGAAATAGATACCTTAAAGTAAATAGTGCACAATAGTCTGCAGTGACAGATAGCAAGTAGAAAGACATCATAACATACTTAATCAAATAGTTTCTTAGACCTAGATGTCCTCCTCACGTACCTCCTGTTTCACTTCCCTCAGTCATTCTAAGTCCATTTGTGTCAGATAAAGTAAGCACTACAAAAGCTGGACCTGGGCAAGAGAACGGCACACTTTGCTCACTATCATCTGGGGCCCTAGTCAGGGAATCTTATGTTTACCACAGAGATATATGATGGGCCTAGACCTCTAACAGATTCCTCTCTCTGCCATCACTGGTTATCACCATCAGGAACAGCATCATAAACCTTCTTAGAAGCCTTGACAGGACCTTGTCCTGAATGTAAAGCAACAATGGTAGAAGCTGCAGCACTCTCCGAAGGGGGGCTGGCTCAACATACTCTGCCACTTGAGGAAGACGGGTCCTGAATGAGTGCAGCCTAGAATGTTCCCAACCATGATGATGGAGTCTGGGCTCAGACCTACAGGGAGCAGATGTCACACAGGCTCTTGTGCTAAATATGAATAGATCAGATTGTTGGGGGTCTACAGTTAATGGTATTTATATACTTTCCCCATATTTGGAAGCTACTGTCTTCCCTGGTCCAGCTTTCTAGTCCTATATCCAACTCTGATACCATTTCCCAGATAATACCTTTAGTCCCCTGTATGTTGGCTATCAGGCACAGGCAAAAATTAGTCATGGGGCCCTTGGAATTTACCTAAAATAGACTTACTAACTTTTTCCAAAATGGAGACCCCAAATATCATCAGCTATATTCTTACCTTTAGGTTCATAATTATTAAACAATTTGTTCTGCTTTATATCTTAATTCTTTTTTAGCCAAGTTGCAGTTGCTACTATGATGCCAATCTGACTTCCCTGGGCAGATGATCTCCTCAGTGTGTCCTGGAACCCCACCTCCCTAGAGCCCTGCCCACTAGGGAAAGAGAGAGACAGGCTGGGAGTATGGACCGACCTGTCAACGCCCATGTTCAGCGGGGAAGCAGTTACAGAAGCCAGACCTCCCCACCTTCTGCATCCCACAATGATCCTGGGTCCATACTCCCAGAGGGATAAAGAATAGGAAAGCTACCAGGGGAGGGGTGGGATACAGAGTTCTGGTGGTGGGAACTGTGTGGAACTGTACCCCTCTTATCCTACAATCTTGTCAATCATCATTAAATCAATAAGATAAAAAAATAAAGAAAAATACAACACATTGGTTTTCTTTTCACAGACAGATGCCACCTTGGGTCTATGCTCTGAAATTTTCACATTTAAAATTAAAACTTTAACTCTTAAAAACTCAGAAAATATTACCTCAAAATTTCCTAAGAGACTAAGACTTGTTATAGGTGGAGCACTAGAACTCAGAAACGGTTTTTCATGGACCTCTGGATCATCTTCAATGTTTAAACATGAATGAGGACTAGTAAAAAGACAAACAGGCAATGTTATACACACTATGTACAGTAGTTTCAAATGTACTTTTATACAAAACTGAGTTAGGGAATATGATTAATTTCACTAAACTACTATAACAAACAGTAATGTAACAAAATTTAAGTTTAAAAATCCTCAGAAGGGCTGGTAAAATAGCTTACTTGGAGCTGTTTTGGCAAAAGTAATTGGAAAAAATCCTGATTAGATTTTATAAACTTCAGAGAGAGAGAGAGAAATCACTGCTTCACTGCTTATAAAGCTTCTCCATGCAGGTTGGGTTTGGGGGTTTGAACCCTGAGCCTTCCACACTGTAATGTGCTCAACCAGGCGTGCCACCACCTGGTACCGAGAAAAGTTTTTAACATCCTAGGAAATTTCAAGGGTGAGATTTCTAATGTGCCACACAGTAGCACCTACTGGGAATATACAACAGTGAAGTCTTATATATCAACCTTCATTTTTAGCTAAATTGAGAGTTAAAGATGAAATTATGTGCCTTAAAACTGGTATGAGTATTAATTTGCCAACATGCAACATATTGTTAAAAATATTATTTTGCAAAGGAGGGCAAGACAATGGGAAATGACCATAAATAGAAACCTATTAAAATGTTAAAACCAAGTGTTTATTTCAATGACCAGAGTGACTACTTACTGTCTTAATTTCTTCCTCACTTACCCTCAATAGCAATGTGTGCATGCAATCATACTGAACATAATTAACTGGAAAGTAATATTCCTGTTAAAATGCTTGGTTTCTTGAGTTGAAATTTATTACAACAGGCCAAGATTGTGTGTGATTCTTTTCCAAACACACAAACTGATTTTCAAAGCAAGTACCTTGTAGAAGACAAGCTTTTCAGGTGCAGCAAGGAGGAATCCAGATCAAAGCAACCTGATTGTGTTTTTCTCTGAGGAACCTAAGGTCAAAATGAACATTTGTGATTTAAGGAGATTTCCTTTTCTTCCACTGGCAGAACATCTTCCCAAATGACAGTTAATATATTTTTAACAAACGAACAAACAAAAACACTCCCATGACAGTTTGCTTAAAAACAAGTTCTTTATTACATGCTGCTCTTATGTTTTCATTTTATTAGCTATTGTTTAGAGAAAAACAGAACCAATTTTCCCCAAACCAAATCTTACATAAACTCTCAATATATATGTATATTTCTTACTCCATGTACATCTGTACAGGGGGATAAAAATTCACTGATTAAAAATCACATAAAACAAGAGATATCTAGGGGCCAGGGGGTGGCACATCTGGTTAAGTGCTCTTATTATAGTGCACAAGGACCCAGGTTCAAGCCCCTGGTCCCCACCTGCAAGGGGAAAGCTTCACAAGTGGTGAAGCAGGGCTGTAAGTGTCTCTCTGTCTCTCTCTATCTCCCCATTCCTTCTCACTTTCTCTGTTCAATAATAAAAAAAATTAAAAACCAAGAAATACCTTATTTTGATAGCAAAAAAAAATTTTTTTAGTTTTGCTATCTGCACTGCTTACAGCTCTAACAGAAACTACTACCATTAACTAATGAGTACTTATGATGAGCCAGAGGGATATAACACTACAGAAGGAAGGAAGGAAGGATCACCCTCTTTGTATAAGTGAGGAAACTGAGGCTCAGAGAGATGTTGTGGACGTCATAGGGGAAGAATAGTCAATATGACTCCATTCATTCAGATCTACACATCTGTCCATAAAGATACAGTGAGGAAAGGTGTGTCTCAAGATAAGCTGATTACGTGCCTGGGTTTCTAGACATGCATTAACTTGACTGACTGATTACCATATGACCAAGCTGGTAGTATCAACCTATTTATAGAAAACACACTTGGTGGGGAGTCGGGCTGTAGCGCAGCGGGTTAAGCGCAGGTGGCGCAAAGCACAAGGACCGGCATAAGGATCCCGGTTCGAACCCCGGCTCCCCACCTGCAGGGGAGTCGCTTCACAGGTGGTGAAGCAGGTCTGCAGGTGTCTATCTTTCTCTCCTCCTCTCTGTCTTCCCCTCCTCTCTCCATTTCTCTCTGTCCTATCCAACAACGACAACAACAATAATAACTACAACAATAAAACAACAAGGGCAACAAAAGGGAATAAATAAATAAAATAAATATAAAAAAAAATTAAAAAAAAAAAAAGAAAACACACTTGGTACTGGCTATTCTTTTTCCATTTAGCAATAATTATGATGCCAGACAAAATAATTTTAGATAAATTCTGTAATCACAGTGCACTTTATTTTTTTCCTGATTTTCTAGCCTTTCACCACACTAACATAACACCTACTTGGTAATTTAAATTAAAAGTTTTCTACATGGAAATTTATTTTCCTAGTCGGCAAACAATTTAGACGTGTTCAAGTTCTAAACATGAGGCAAGAGATGAAACACATACGGGGCTTGACAGGAGAGGCAATCCAGTTCGGGGGTGAAAGGCTCTCGTGGAGCTTCCATCCAAGGGATAAAAACCATGTTTCCGCCAGACACTTGAGTGTTTCAGTGGGATTCGTTGCTACAAAAAGAACTAGATTTAAAAAAAATACATATTCATTTGCTTGAGAGAGAGAGAGAGAGAGAGAGAGCGCGGGAGGGAGACCCACCAGAGCACTTCTCAACTCTGGCACATGGTGTTGTCAGGGACTGAACCTTAGTATCTGGAGACTCAGTCATGCAAGTCCTGTGCTCTGAGGCAGCGAGATCAATCCACCCCAAGAAGCAGATTCTAATGGTAATATTAAAAACTTCTTTTTTTCTTATTTATTTTGGATAGAAATTGAGGAGAAAGGAGATAGGGAAGGAGAGACGCCTGCAGCACTATTTCACCACTAGTGAAATTTCCCCCTACAGGTAGGGACAGTGGGCTTGAACCTGGGTCCTTGTGCACTATAATGTGTGCACTCAACTAGGTATACCATCATCTGGCCCCTAATAGTAATATTTTAGTATGCTGTTTATTTATTTATTTATTTTAACCAGAGGACTATTAGGGTCTGGCTTAAGTGGCACTGGAATTGAATCTGGGAATTCAGAGCCTCGGGCATGAAAGTCTTTTTGCATAACCATTATGCTACCTCCCCCACCCTAGTTTTTTCTTCCAGTTGCTATACATTGTTGATGGTGATGCCAATGATCTATACATTTGCAGACACACACGACACACATGTGTACAATTTCTTCTTCTTTCTCCTCCTCCTCTTTTTTTTTTTTTTTGCCTCCAGGGTTATTGGTGGGGCTCAGTGCCTGCACTACTAATCCACTGCTCCTGGAGGCCATTTTTTGCACTTTGTTGTTGTTGTTATTGTTGTTGGATAGGACAGAAAGGAGAAAGGAGGGAAGGCAGAGGGGGAGAGAAAGACAGACACCTGCAGACCTGGGGAGCCAGGTACTTAAACCAGGATCCTGATGCTGGCCTGTGTGTCTCACACCATGCATGTTTAACCTGGTGCACCAATGCCTGGCTCTCCCTCTTTTGTTTTTAAGTTAATATATATTGACACCAGGGTTATTGCTGGGGCTTGGTGCCTGCATGGTGAAAGACAAAATGGTAGAGACAGAGGAACACCTGCAGCATTCACTTTACCACTCATGATACTTTCCCTCTATAGGTGGAGACTGGGGGCTGGAACCCCGGTCCTTGCACATGGTAACATGTGTGTTCAGCTAGGTGTGCCATCTCCTAGACCCCTCCATATATACTTTAATTGGAAAATAATATACAAGGATTTTTTTTTCAACCAGAGCACTGCTCAGCTTTGGCTTATGTGGTGCCAGGAACTGAACCTGGAACCTCAGAGCACCAGGCATAAAAATAATTTCGCATGACCATTATGTTATCTCTTTGGCCCAATATATTTTTTAAGATACTGAAAAAAAAATCGACTCGTTAAAGAAAGTATATTCAAATACAATCGCCTTGCAAATGCATGGTCATATTTATAAATACACTGTAACAAATACTCTTCTAAAGTAACATTTGACAGAGTCAAAACTACTGTCACATTAACAGGTGAAGAACAGATGCTGATCACTATTTTAAACCATGTGGTCTTCTAGCTCTAGTTATTTGCAGGGGTGGTAATACCAGTTCTGTGGTAAGCTAATTATATCAGACCATGTATAATGTGATAACTAGATATCCTGCACAAGTCTCGTAGTAGGTCCTGTGATCTGTATATACACACATACACGTAACACTTATATGTGATACCATATGCCTGAAATCTTTTAACATCGTAAACAAAGTAATGCAGGAAAAAAAAAAAAAAAAAACCTAGATCTGGAAGCAAAATTCTAACCAGAACAAACCAATGTTTGAGTTGGTCTTTAAGTTGCCAGATATAACCTACCAAAACATCTGTATTTTTCAGCTGTCCACAGGAAGACAAACAGTCCTTGATGTTCTTTTTCTTAAAACAGTTCTGTGGCTTTTCATGAACTCCATCTTCTTTCTTATCCTGTTCATTTCTGAACAGGTCTGGCTGTTTGAATTGGGAATCCCCGTCTTTACTAAGGCAATTTTCTACACTATGAAGTTGAGTATTTTGCTCACATGCCTTTGGCTTTACGCCTTTATCTGAGCTATTGTTTTCATGTTTGTTCAAATATCCAGATGCTTTTGACACAGTGACTTTCAGTTTCAAGTCACTTTTCTTTGAATGATCAAGTTGATGGGTGTTATAAAACTCTGGATGGCAATTTTCATCTTTAATTATTTTTTCTTTACATTTATTTGTGCAAAACTGTTTGTCAATACTGTTAAACATGGAATACTGTTTATTAATCCCACTGCTGACATCTTGTTCCTTAAACTGATGTTCAGAAAGTACGTTTTCCAATCTGACAGTCAAATCTAAGTTATTTTCCTTGCAATAAGATCTATCTGAGGGGGTCACTGGACTAGCGTTTTTGTTCTGTGTCTCCTGGAATACACTTTGGAGGATCTCACTACAACTGTCCCGACACAGTTTCCTCACCTGAGTTCTGGAAGCAGGCTTTTCTGTGTGGCTGCATTTGAGAGAACTGAAAGATGTCTTAGGTGTTATGTTTTCCCCTTCATTGCTGTCTTCTAACAAGGGGAGTTTTGCATTATAAACGGAAACAGCAGTTCCATGGTCCTTGCTTTTCCTCAAAAGATTCTTGCATTCGTATGAGCTCCGAAACACTTTGGAGGGAAGCAAGCTGGAGCTAGGAATGCTGACTGACTGCCAAGGCACCCGTGGTGCAGTTGGGCTGAGGTGCTCCAAGTGCTGGGCGATCCTGGTAATCACGTCCTGCCTCTCCTGGAGCAGGGAGCCTATCAGAGGGCTGGTCTCACCCACAGGCAGGGGAGAACAGAGTCCACTGGGTATGGAAGGCTCACTGTGAAGGGTATCCGGCTTCACGTGGAGTTTCCCCTCACTGGTGCCTTCTGAGAAGACGACGTCTGGACTTCTAGGGGACTTGGAGGAAGCATCTTTACATCTTCTCACATGTTCTTTTTCTTGTGACACTTGGAACAGTTTTGAGCTAAGTGGGCCAGACTCCTTCGTGTTCAAAGGTTGTCCAGAAACAGGGGATGTGCTTGGGTCACAGTGATTCAAATGCTGAGCAATTCTTGCAATGACTTCTTGGCGATCCTGAATCAAAGAGCCAATTAAGAGGTTGGTCTCACCAACTGACTGCCAAGAACTCCGGTGGCTAGAAACACTAGAATCCATCACTGGCAATGATTTTAAAGTTTTCATGGATGTTTTTTGGGGCTTTTTATCCCTTATGCCTAGGATATTCACTTGAGATGTCCCGCAGTCAGATCTGCTGCCCATGTCTGGGCAGAGTTTGACAGTTCTAGTGTATTCTGGAGTCAGGCCACTTTTCGCATGTAATATACTCTCAGGTGCCACCGCCCACGTCTGTTTGCTACACAGACGCTGCAAACTATGTGTCCTACACTGTTGTGATTCATTAGAATTAAGGTGCTGACGGGCTTCATGCTCATGGTCTTGGATTCTCTTTTCATAAAGACCAATGTTAGTGTGGATACTACAGGTCAGAACAGGGTAGTTGGATTGCCTGGGCAAGGACTGAACGCTGATTTTCAAGGCCATCTTGTGAGAAATGTTGGGAACAGGAAACACATGCTCAACTGGAGGTTGGGAGAAATTCCACTGTAGGTCTACGTCCGCAGCGCTGATTCTGCAAGAGCAGAAAACACACGATGAGCGGATGATGGCATTTCTATTAGTATGTACTGTCTAGAGAGACAGTGCTATACTTAGCTGCTTGCAGTGATTATTACTGAGGTTTCGCTCTTAGCCACTTTAGCACGCCTATCGTTCTGATAAAACCAACATTAAGTCGTAGACTAGATTATGCTTGAAAGAGGGTTTTTTTTTTTTTTGGCCACCAGGGTTATCACTGGGGCTTGGTGCCTCCACTAGGACTCCACTGCTCCTGGCAGCTTGTCTATCTACTCCTCGGTCTCTCTCTTCTCCCCACCCCCACATTTCCTTCCATACTCCATACTTCTTTCTAGAAACAGAGGGAGATAACTGAAACATTGCTCCATTGCTTGTGAAGGACTTCCCCCCCAACCTCCAGGTGGGGACTGGGGCTTTGAACCCCCATCCTCGTACATGGTAACACGAGTGCATGCTACACCGTGAGCCACCAACCGGCAAGGATTGAACCAGTAACTTAATGCTTGGGAGCTCTACAAACTGCACTGTGTTATCTCTAGGACCTCTTTACTATTTATAAAGGCAGCTCTTAGTCACTTTCTGGCTCTCTAAGATAAGCTCAAAAGACCTTTGACAATTATCCTATACCAGAATCAATCCAAAAAAGCAACACGTACACTGATTCACTAAATCCATACTACATTTTTTCCTAATCTATTTTAAGAAAATTTTTTTTGTTTTCATTTATTTATTTATTATTCGATAGAGACAGGGAGACATTGAGAGGGAAGGGGGAGATACACAGGGAGCGAGACAGAGAGACACCTGCAGCCCTGCTTCACCACTCGTGAAGCTTTCCCCCTGTAGATGGGGACCAGGGGCTTGAACCTGGGTCCTTGTGCACTGTGATGTGAGCAATTAACTAGGTGTGCCACCACCTGGCCCCAAGAAAAATTTTAGTCAATTTTATCTAACTTATCTTTAGAAATAAAGTGGCAAACTATCATTCAGTTGTAGCCAATATAGTTAAATACACTTATTTTTTTGGTCCTAGACATACCTGTAAAGGATATTGCGTGGAACAGCACCATGAGAAACACTTAGCCAAGCACTTAGTTGTGAGAAAAACACAAAAGAATGAACTGCCAACAGAAGAGTCTTCTCTCCAACCAGTCGGTCGCCACTCCTAAAGGAAGCAGAGAAGCAGCGTCAGAATGGGCACGAGCGGCGGCTGACTTCTGGGAAGGTCCAGGTCTAGGTGACACCGCGCCTTGTGTCCACGCTTTCAGGGGGATTCCAAGAACATTTACTAATCTCACACAAGGTCTAGATACATACATTTCACTACACAGAGGGATTCAAGGACGGCATATGCTTGAAGATCTACAGTTAGCCACGAAGAAAACTGATTTGTCAACTGCAGCTTCCATGACTTACTGTCGAGGGACTGGTTCCAGTGTCCACCTCTCCAACAGCAAGGCATCCTGCTTGATGGCGGGGTCGCAGAGGTCCAGCCCCTCGGTGCTGGGGCCGTCGTCACCGTAGCAGCAGTCAGGCAGCAGCATCACTTCCACCATGATGGGGAAGTTGTTCTTCCACAGCAGGGAGACTTCAGACCTGGTGCGGCGGGCTTGGCGGCACTGCAGTGAGTGGAAGAGATGTTGCTCAGCGACTCTCCTCGTTGCTCACTCAAGTCTGAACACCGCCACCATGCTGTCTACATGTCTGTGAACCATCTGCTGGGAGCTCTGTTACTACTTCCTGCGTCTTCCAGGAGCCAAGGGTGACTGCCTCGGTCTAGGGTTTATCTTTTTCATTTTTGCCTCTAGGGTTATTGTTGGGGTTTAGTGCCTGCACTATGAATCCACTGCTCCTAGTTGTTTTTTTTTTTTTTTCATTTTATTGGATAGGACAGAGAAACAGAGGGGAGAGGGAGGACAGAGAAAGGAGAGGGAGAGAAAGATAGACACCTGCAGACCTGCTTTACTACTTGTGAAGCAACCCCTCTGCAGGTGGGGAGCCTGGGGTTCAAACCTGGATCTCTGTGCTGGTCCTTGTGTTTTGTGCACTTAACCCAGTGTACCACTGACCAACTCCCCAGGATTTTTTCCCTTTGTGTGTGACCAAAGGGAAATGTTAACATTATCACTATAGAGCAACAAAGGTGATAACAGACTTATGCTGTTTTATAGAAAAGAGCACCAGGCCCTCACCTGCGCCAGCTTGTCACTGCATTCATGCTTGGTAATTGACGGCTGACAGGACTGTGCTGGGGGACAATGGAAGCTTTCTGTCCGGCCTTTTACGGAGCACTCAGGTGTTCGTCCTTCTGTTATTAACAAGGCCAGAGACACTAAGAACTCCTCTGCATCGTACTCAAAATACTCATCGAGGGTATCTAGTATTTATAAGAGAGAAGAAGGGTCAGTCCATTAGTGTGCTCTTGATGATAAAGTTCATTATTTTATGCCTAAAATGAATATCACAAAGAGTAAAATGAATCAAAACTAGGTTACCGGGATAAAGTAAATTCTTAATTTCACCAGGTACAAAGATGACAGTAACTCCAAATTCTAGTGAAGACCGAGCTGGGTAAATTTGTTGTTAAAATTCGGAGGCTCCAGCTGGCCGGGCTAGCTTCACGGGCGGGTAACAGAGACGACCAGAGACATACGGCTGGGCAGGGAAGCTGTATCTCTTTATTCAAGAACAACGATTCATAAACTAAACCAAACTAATCACCAAACAGAACTCTGCTGCCTCTTTCCCCCGCGGCGGCACCAAGAACTCTCGAACTCTGGAACTCTCCAACTCTCTCGGGGTTCCTTGGGGCGGGGACAAGTGGGCCCGCGAAACTAGCAGGACTGAACCAATTTTCTTGGCGGGGGAGAGCTAGAACAACCCAATGTAAAGCATACAACAATTAAATGGTTGCACTGAAAGTTCTGGGCTGGAGACATCGAGTAGAAAGGAAAAAGAGACCAAGGGTGGGGACGGAGCGTAGAGCAGAAGAGAACACCTGTAACGCCTAGCACAGTCTACAGAGTCTGAAGAGAACCAAAGCAGCTGGGATCCAGGGAGACAGAGGGAGCCATTCTGAAGGGCCAGTTGAGCACTGAGAGGCAGCAGCAGTGCAGGGAAAGCAGAATCTGTGGGTTGGGGCCACTGGAAAGATGATCACAGCTGGCCTGTGCTGTGGGCAACTGCTCAGTGCCACCCACCCTGAGTGAGGAGCTGGAAACAGAGCTGTGCAGGATGCAGAGGAGCCATATTAAGTCAGCCATCAGCTTCCCCACTACATATGAACCATACTGCCACAGCACCATATGCTGGTGAGACACGGATAATTACTCAAAAGTTCGGGGTCAAGGTTACTTGGAGGACACATAGGAGTTTGATTTCAGAAAGGTAATTACGAAGACAATCCATGACACTGACCACAGCATACAATCAAAAACTAAGGAATGCAAGGATCTCTTCACCAAAGAGCTAAGAACCCCACAAAAAGAACTCTGAAAGAAAATTCTGGAATTGTAGAAGACCATGTGTTGGAGAGTGGGGTCCACTGTCCTGCAAAGTCCAGGCCATTGTTTCCATGAGGTCTGAGTGGGTTGACCCCCAACTCTCCCTTCAGGTCGAGACAAGGGCAGGTTCCCCCAGTCTCTGGAACTTATGACTGGACCCCCGGACATGGGCACCTTTCTACACATGCCACCCCCCTTCTTTCTTTAATTAAAAACCATGGATTACTGTGTTAGCCTTAAAACCCCAGCAAACATCCTGATTGCTCAGCTGTCTCCCTTTCCCTCTCGCCTGCTGCTCCAAAGTGCCTGCAACTTACCTCTGGAAGAATGTACATTGTAAAGCGTCTGATCAAACAGTCTGTTGGTCAAAATGTACCTATGCATTGTGTTGCTCTGTGTTTGGGTTAATGGACATCCCAAAGCCTCCGCTGAGTTACGGCCTGTATCTACCTGCTTTTTCTTTCAATAAACAAACCGTCCCACTGAGGCTTTCCCAGGGCTGACTGCTTGTCTCCCTGTGCGCTCTGCCCTCTGCAGGCTGAGCTGCCCTGGGACTCCCAGGGGGCCGCTGACTCTCTCCTCACAGGTCCCAGGGGGAGGGAGACCCAGAACCATGGACAGCACCAAGGCATAAGAGGCCTAATATCCGCAATAACCTAGCTTGAAGGCAGAATAACACGGACTAGAAAACAAAACCGCCACATTCTTAAGGTCCAAAGCTGCTGAAGAAAGGTTGATGAAAAAAGAAAGCAATTCTCTGTGAAATAGTTGACTGCACCAGAAGAAGAAATGTGCAAGTTACCGGGGTGCCTGAGGATGCGGAGAAAGAAAGGAGCAGAGAGCATATTCAAAGAAATTATTGCAGAAAATTTTCCTCACAGGGCCAAGGATCAAAATATAGAGGAAGCTGAACAGAAACCAAAGCTTATGAACCTTCAAACAGCCATCTCCCAGAAACATAATAGTAACATTTTCCAAAAGTAGGGACAAAGAAGAAATATTGCAGGTTGCAAAGGAAAGGAAGAAACACATACAGAACCATCTGGCTCTCATCGGGTCTTTCAACACAAATCCAAGAAGTAAGAAGGGAAAGGAATGACATTTTTACAGTATTAAGAGATAATAATTATCATCCAAAAATATGCTGTCCTGCCAAACTATCCTTTTCAAGAGTGAAGGAGAAACCAAAGCTTCCCAAACATACATAAATTGAAGGAATTCACCACTACCAACCCCGTCTTGCAGGAATTACTGAAAGGAATCCTATGGAAAAAGAAGTAAAGAAACCAACTCCAAATGAGGTAATCCGTGGTAGAAAAAAATGGGAACTCAAATAACAGCAACAAAAGAAGCAAACATAAGAAAAGGGAGGGCAGAAAGGACAGAGTGATATGACTGATGTCGGAGAACCAAGGCCAGTCATCAAAGACCTGGACATCAGAACAGAAACTCTAAAATCTCAAACTTTGCCTCGCCTTTGCTGGAAGCAGAAGGAAAAGTGTTAGATGGAATAGGTCAGGAAGAGAGGAATGAATACAGGATGACTTCACATGTCGTGGAACTCAAGAGACAGAGATAGCAAGGGAGAACACAGGGTGAAACAGGGCCTGTGAGCAGTGTGCTGCACCAAAGGGACTCGGGGAGGGAATGGAATGGGGGCCTAGTGGGAGAGACCCGGGGTCCTGTGTGTGTGTGTAGTTAAGAGTACATAGCACGCACCTTTACATAGAACTGGGAAACCTTACACATGAAGGTTCAAACCTGGGTCCTTGCACATTGTAACGTGCACTCAACCAGGTGTGTTACCACCCATCCATTCCCTCACCAAAGCTTTCTTCAATATGGTGGGGGCCAGCCTCATGCACTGCTTTGCGGTGTGTGAGAGCCAGACTTGAGCTCTCTGGCTCTCACACACAGCAAAGATGAGCACTATACAAATGGGTTATTTAGGGGTCGGGCGGTGGCGCAGTGGGTTAAGCGCATGTGACGCAAAGCACAGGGACCGGCGTAAGGATCCCGGTTCGAGCCCCCGGCTCCCCACCTGCAGGGGAGTCGCTTCACAGGCGGTGAAGCAGGTCTGCAGGTGTCTTTCTCTCCCCCTCTGTCTTTCCCTCCATTTCTCTCCATTTCTCTCCATTTCTCTCTGTCCTATCCAACAACGAACAACATCAACAATGGCAATAATAATAACCACAACGAGGCTACAACAACAAGGGCAACAAAAGGGGGAAAAAATGGCCTCCAGGAGAGGTGGATTCATGGTGCAGGACCGAGCCCAGCAATAAGCCTGGAGGAAAACAACAACAAATGGGTTATTTCAGCAGCCCTACTTCTACAACCTTTATCAAAAATTTCCAGACTTAGAAGGTGATCAGACAAAGACACAAGCAAGGTACATACACCTGTGAAGGCTTTACAATCACAGATAAGAAACAAAAGACTATCAGCTATTTTTGCAAACTCGAGTGAAACAGAGTCCCCACTCTATCTCACAAAACCATACAAAAAATTAATTCTCTACCTTATACAAGTGTTCCAAGACAGAACAGAATATTCTTTAATATGTGTTTGAGCATATTGAGGGGGAAAAGAGTGACATCTACTTTATGTAAGAAATTTTCAAGTTTAATCTGTGTTGTAGTCTCTGAGACCTATATAAAGGTGTTATCTCGGGAGTCGGGCGGTAGCGCAGCGAGTTAAGCACAGGTGGCACAAAGCACAAGGATCGGTTAGGATCCCGGTTCCAGCCCCCGGCTCCCCACCTGCAGTGGAGTCCCTTCACAGGTGGTGAAGCAGGTCTGCAGGAGTCTCTCTTCCTCTCTAACTTCCCTTTTCTCTCAATTTCTCTGTCTCTATCCAATAACAAATAAATTTTTAAAAAGTGTTATCTTAAATTCAAAGAGAACTTTGTGGTTGTGGTTAAGGATGTTGATGTAGGGGTTGACTAGATGATCTTGGTGGACTAGCACAAACACAGGTCCTTACAGAAGTCAGAGAAGAGAAAGATGCTACAGAGATAACTCTGAAAATAGAGGCCAGGGCCACAAGTAAAGAATGTAGGAATCCAAAAAACTGAAAAAAATAAGGAGACTGGCTTTTACCTAAGGAGTTTACAAAAGGAGCACAGCCATTTGAGCCCATTTTAAACTTCCAACCTTCAGAACTGTGGGACCAAGAAAACATGCAAAGAGACATGTAAATATTCTACTGCAGTATTTACATGCTATTAAAAAAGAGAGATGGAGCCGGTGGTGGTGCACCTACCTGGCTGAGCGCACATGTCACAGGGCTCAAGTACCCAGTTGCAAGCCCCCGCTCCCCACCTGCAGGGGGAAAGCTTCTTAAGTGGTGAGGCAGTGCCCAGGTGTCTCTCTTTCTCCCCCTCTATCTCCCCTACCCTCTCAATTTCTGTATGTCTCTATCCAATAAAGATAAAAAAAAGGGGGGGGGGACTTCTGGGGAGGCATGGCCATGGAATAACAGGGATCAAGTCATCTCTCCTCCCCAAACAACACATAATTCCAAGAGACACACTCAATCATCATCTGCAGCAGCGTCAGGAGGGTGCTTGCTCACGTCGGGTTGGGGCAGAGACACGGGCTGAAAAGCAGCAGTCAAGGCAGAGCTTCAGCTGAGCTGCGCCACTCTGACAGTCTCACTTTAAGCACAGCAAGCAACGAAGAGTGCTGCTCGTGCCAGGAGAAGAGAAAGGGGCTTCAGACCTCTCAATCTGACTCAGGGGGTACTGAGTCTTCTGAATTTAATGCAAGGACACAACATACAACAGAGCATTTGCTGCCACAGGACAGCCCAGAGCAACCCCGCCCCTAGCCCATCCCACCTGCAGCAGATCATACAAACGGAGAAGCCTAGCGCTCACAACAGCACCACCTGCTGGCCATCAGTAACCAGCACAGAGTCGCAGCGGCTGCTCTCTGCTCTGCTCGGTCAGATCCGTCAATCCCGGCAGGTGTGAGGCCTTAATACATCAAACATCTACTGAAAGGGCTACAGCAGTACATTAGCTGCAACACAGTCATAATAGGGGATTTCCACACCCCTTGGGTGTTAACTGAAACTATCAAATACTTAGAGGAAAATATTGGCAGAACTCTTTTCCATATACATTTTAAAGGCACCTTCAATGAAATGAATCCAGTTAAAAAAAAAAAAAAAGTTGAAGAATCAACACAAAGCCGAACTTGGACTGGGTCTGGTGAACTGCACCAAAGTAAAGGGCTCTGGGGTGGGCGGAGGGTTCAGGGCCTGAAACATGATGGCAGAGGAGGACCTAGTGGGCACTGAACTGCTGTGTGGGAAACTGAGACTGTGACCAGGGGTAGACGGCATGATGGTTATGCAAAGAGACTCTTATTCCTGAGGCTCCAAAGTCTCAGGTTCACGGTGAGTTCACTCGAAGATAGCATGTTAGGTGAGATAAGTCAGAAACAGAAGGATGAGTATGGGATGGTCTCAGTCACAGGCAGAAGTTGAAAAACAAGATCAGAAGAGAAAAGTCTAAGCAGAATTCAGACTGGAGCTGGTGTATTGGCCCAGAGTAAAAGACTCTGGGGTGGGAGGAAGGTTCAGGGCCTGAAACATGATGGCAGAGGAGGTCCTAGTGAGGGTTGTATTGCTATGTGGAAGTTTTATGCACGTACAAAGTATTCTATTTTACTGCTGACTATAAATCACTAATCCCCCAATAAAGAAATTAAACAAAAGGATCTATTTGTTTTATATGTGAGGGTAGCACTGCACTGCTTCAACTATGCAGTGCTGAGAATGGAACCCAGGACCTCACTTACTCAAGTCCTCTGCTCTGTCCATTGACCTGCCTCCCCAGCTGCACATAACTCATTCTAATTAAACTCTTTCCAAAGTGAAACAAAAAAGAATTTATTTCACATGAGGCAAAAAAAAAAAAAAAAGTAAGAAGTACCGAGGAATGCTTTGTCCTATAGAGGATACTTAATGAACAGAATACAATTAAAGCTACAATAACGATGCTGAAAATCGCCACTTCTGGGAACTTCCAGAGGCATGGCTATGGAGTAGCAGTGGCCAAGTTTAGCTCTCCCTGGTCAGCCAGGAAAAGCAGTGAAAATCACCTGAAAACTCAACAAACTACAACCAGGATTTCTCCGGAAACTAACAAGCCACAGGTGAGCACAGACACGTGGCTCATGGACAGAAAAGGGGGAGGGAGCCTCCCAGGACTGAAAGGACCTGCTGGGGCACACAGTGCTGCGGAGGCTCCCCACTCCCAGACCTGAGGCAGTGAAACAATGGTTGAAAAAGACAAAGAGAAGAGAACCCCCTGGGTCACAGTTAAGTACAGACATGCGGATGGTGGGGTGTAGAAGCGATTCCCAGGACTGAAAGCTGGAGCTCTGGGCAGCTGGGCCAAGTTTTAGCAACAAAGAACTGTTAAAAAAGAAAAAATCAACTAAAAGCTCACCAATTTACCACCGTGACTTCTTGAGTTTCCAAAGTTGTTGCCCCACAGAGGGTGCAACATCAGCAGGGAGATCTTACATTGACATCAGGGACACTGACCCCGCTGGTGACTCAGAATAAAAATCTCCCCTCCATCCTCTGAAGGGAGGCTGGACAACACACTCTATGCTCCACCTGAGGAAGATGGGTCCTGATATTGGGACGGCTTGAAATGTCCCTACTCATGACCACAGAATGTGAGCTCAGACCTACAGGGATGCAGAGGTCACACAGGCTCCTAAACTGAATATGGGCCTCAGATCACAGCAAATTGATGGGGTTTACAGTCAACAATATTTTATACCTTTCCCAGATTTGGGAGCTACTCTCTTCCCTGATCCAGCTTTCTGGTCCTTTTTCCAGCCATGACATCATCCCCCCAGATAATAATTAGGATCCACCTGCATTTCAGATGGCAGGCTCAGGCAGAAAACAAACAAACAAACAAACAAACAAAAAACCACTAGTATAGCCACAGGCCCTTTGGAATGTAACTCAAATATGCCTCCTAGCTGTCTACAAAATGGAGAGCAACCACACTCTTCATCTGTACTAGTCCACTCTTTAGGCCCATCATTGGTCAACAATTGGTTTGGATTTATAAGTTAACTCTATTTTGCACCACCAGGTTCCAGATGCTAGCATGATGCTGACCAGACTTCCCTGGACAGACAACCCCACCCATGTGTCCTGGAGCTCCGCTTGCCCAGAGCCCTTCCCCGCTAGGGAAAGAGAGAGCCAGGTTGCAGTATGGACCGACCTGTCAACGCTCATGTTCAGCTGGGAAGCAGCTACAGAAGCCAGACCTCCCACCCCCACCTTCTGCATCCCACAGTGACCCTGGGTCCATACTCTCAGAGGGTTAAAGAACTGGAAAGCTACCATGGGAGGGGATGGGATACAGAGTTCTGGTGGTGGGAACTGTGTGGAGCTGTACCCCTCTTATCCAGTGGTTTTCTCAATGTTTCCTTTTTATAAATAAATTAAAAAGTATTGTCTGAGAAGATGGTGTCAGAGAAAAGGGTAGAAAGCTGGATTAGAGCTGAGAGTAATTCCCATTCTTGAAAAGAATCCAGGAATAAGTCACCTGTTTACCCGCCCATCCACCAGACCCACAGCTCACATCTATGTCCATTCAGCACAGGAGCCTGTGTGACCTCTGGGTCCCTGTTGGTCTTTGCTCACAGTTCCTGGTCACAATTGGGAACACTGTAGGCTGCACTCATTTCAGGACCCGTCTGTGAGTGGCAAGGCAGGATGACCCGGCCTCCTTCTAGAGACTGGGGCAGGCCCTCCTATTTCTGCTTTATAGTAAAGGAAAGAAAAATGACTGTATTATTTAAAAAAAAAAAAAAAAAAGACGAGTAAGCCCAACAGCAATACACTTGTAAATTTATGCTAGCTTCCAATAACACATGAACTTACAGAAAGATAATCTGCACCAATGAGAATATTAAAATAGGGCTGATAAAGTAGCTCCTGGCCAGCGCGCACACCGTCTTCCAGTCTGGCCCCTGCTAAACTAAAGGAAACGCCCACACCACAGTCTCTTTCCTCTTTCTGCTGCTCTGTCTCCAGCTTAAGCTTTTTTTAATAGTTAACAAGCGAAAGCTCCTTACTGAAGATTTGTATTACTGGAAAAATTAGTATTTCTTAAAAGCAAGACTGAAAGATCTCATATTTTTACTTATAAAACAAAATGGCTTTTGTAGCAAGAACTTCAAAGGGATGATCACAGAGAAAGGACAGCACCTCCTTAGAAAGACTATGGCAGGGACAGGGGAAGCTGATGTCAGGCTGGACCACGTGCCACTAGAAAGGCGACGGCAGGGACGGGGGAAGCTGATGTCAGGCTGGACCATGCGCCACTGGGGACTAGTCTTCAGGAACCATCTAAGTAAGGCAGTGATCTCCATGCCACCTGCCAACAGCCTGTGTGTAAATGAGCATCATGAGCCCAGTGGTGACACCTCAGTGTGGGCAGCAGGCTCTGTCCTTACCACTTCTACCTCTATCTGCTCCAGAGATCTGCCCGTCATTTGAGGGGCCAGTGATAGGGGAGGGGGCATACTGGGGCCCACAGAAGTGGACTGCTGCCCACTCTAGAACAGGGCCAGTCGACCAGGAGTCTAAGAGGAGGACAACTTGCCACATGGAGAACAAGGTGACAGAAAAGTGCCAAGAAGAGTAACCCCCGTCCCCAGCAGAAGCAGGCAGACAATGCCATCCCGCACAGAGTTTGTTCCCAGCAGAAGCAGACAGACAATGCCATCCCACACAGAGTGTGTTCAAGTGGACCCTTCATTACCTCTGTGCAAAGGTAGGGAGTTCAGTGACTTAGAAGACCGCAGTTTAATTGAAATGGGAATTGTAACTGCATTACCTTTTCATAAAGTTGGTGAAAACAAAACCGGTATTTTTTCACTCAAAAAATTTCCCTCAAAACTGGTTTCATATTTCTTTCTTTCTCTCTACCTCTCCCCTCTCCTTGACCACCCAGATTTATCTCTAGGACTTGGAGCCTGCATGACCTCGATGTTCCCAACAGTCATTTTCTCTCTGTTTCTCTTACTTTTGACAGAAGTTAAGATACAGAGGGAGCCGGGCTGTAGTGCAGCGGGTTAAGCGCAGGTGGTGCAAAGTGCACGGATTGGCATAAGGATCCCGGTTTGAGCCCCCAACTCCCCACCTGCACAGGGGCATCGTTTCACAAGCGGCGAAGCAGGTCTGCAGATGTCTTTCTCTTCCCCTCTCTGTCTTCCCCTCCTCTCTCCATTTCTCTCTGTCCTATCCAACAACGACAACAATAAAACAACAAGGGCAACAAAAGGGAATAAATTAAAAAAAAAAAGAAGTAAGATACAGAGCCTCATGCAGCATGACTTCACTACTCATGAAGCCATGAAGCTTCTCCCCAATGGGGAGAACAGAGAGCTGGGGGCTTGCACCTAGGTCCTCAGGCATGGTAACATCTGTACTCTACTGGGTGCATCAGCCTCTTTTAAAAAAAAAATCTATAAAAAGGAAACATTGAGAAAACCACTGGAGAAGAGGGGTCCAACTGCACACAATTCCCACCACCAGAACTCTGTATCCCCTCCCCTCCCTTGCCCTCCCCTCCTCTGGTAGCTTTCCAATTCTTTATCCCTCTGGGAGTATGGA
This sequence comes from Erinaceus europaeus, assembly GCF_950295315.1. Classification (NCBI taxonomy): domain Eukaryota; kingdom Metazoa; phylum Chordata; class Mammalia; order Eulipotyphla; family Erinaceidae; genus Erinaceus; species Erinaceus europaeus. Next base: position 77,933,897 of record NC_080179.1, on the reverse strand, counting down.
CCCAGGGTCACTGTGGGATGCAGAAGGTGGGGAGGAGGTCTGGCTTCTGTAACTGCTTCCCCGCTGAACATGGGCGTTGACAGGTCGGTCCATACTCCCAGCCTGCCTCTGTCTTTCCCTAGCGGGGAAGGGCTCTGGGCAAGCAGAGCTCCAGGACACATGGGTGGGGTTGTCTGTCCAGGGAAGTCTGGTCAGCATCATGCTAGCATCTGGAACCTGGTAGCTGAAAAGAGAGTTCACATACAAGGCCAACCAAATTGTTGACCAATCATGAACTTAAAGACTGGAATAGTGCACAAGGCCTAGGTCTGAGCCTTAGCACTACACTGTAGCCTGGAGGGGTCGTCTGCCCAGGGAAGTCCGGTTGGTATCATGCTAGCATCTGGAACCTGGTGGCTGGAAAGAGTTAACATATAGAGCCAAACAAGTTGTTGACATGTCAAGCTCAGGGGAAAAAAAGAAAGAAAAACGCCCCCGAAACTAGTATGGTCATGGGCTCTTTGGAATTTAACTAAAATAGGACTACTATCTATAAAACAAAGACCCCCCAACTCTTCATCTGAACTATTCCAGCCTTTAGGTTCATGATTAGTCATCAACTTCTCTGGCTCTATATTTATAATTTTGTAAACCAGTATTAAAAAATCTAAAGTCTTTAAAAGCATTCTTTTGGAATGAAGTAAATTTTTAAAAATAATTTTTCATCTTGTAGATTGATGAGAAAGAGACAGAGAGAGCAGAGTACTTCTCTGTCACACGTGGGGATAGGGACTAACCCCATCAAGGTCCACCCTTGCAGGCAATGTGCCCCACCCTCTATGCTGCCAAGCTAGCCAGGAGTTTAAACTTTTTCTTCATAAAGGTCCTGAATGTTTTGTAAGTTCATCTCAAATAGGATGTGCTTGTTACCCTAGAACATGGGACTTTACCATTCTATTTTATAACAATTTTCTACTATAGTAGATTTTAAGCTTTACCACTTGATCAAAATTCTACAGATGAACAAAAATAGGGTATAAAAGAATGAAATTAGCTATATCACTTTTGCTGTCTAGTTCTCCGTCAGATGTGTCCATTCTCGTGTGGTTACATCACATCCTCCCCATGGTTTTTTATTGTTTTTATGAAGAGCTCATTGGACCTTATGCTTCTCTTCCTAAAGAGTTAGCACAAATAAAATTAAACCATTATTTGCTCTATGAAAATAAGGACGCTTTAACTAGTGTCTGGTGTGAAAAAGCACCCAGATGTTTATTAACATAATGGTCAATATACTAAATTTTGTGTTTTTATTTCAGGTTAGAAGTGATAAAAGCTCGCTATTACCCTTTCCAGATCTTTTTTTTTTTTTTTTTTTGGGATTTGCTATTCTGTCAAGTGCTTTTGTTTTTTTCCTCTAATTTTCAGTTAAAAGTCAATGTTTGACACAAAATCCTACCTGTGCACTAAGGCATGGCTTTCAACCTAATTAGATAAGTCTTAATTCAGTCAAGGCCTCATTCCCACCTCCTCTCCTCTGCACTGAAACAGTAAGCTGTTTTGAAGGCTGATACTGGGGCATGCCAGAGCAGGGCTCTGCTTTAATTTCTTTCCCTCTCTCTCTCTCTTTCTCTCTCTCATATAAATTAAGTATTCTATAAATAATAAAATTGCACTAAGTATATTAGTTGTTGAAAATAAAGAGTGTCTTCTGATTTCTAATTTCCAAATTGCTTGCTGTCATTCTAGGTCTTATTTGATATGATAGCAGCCTCTTGACTGCTTAGTGAGAGTGTGTTTGAATGTGTGTGTGTGGTTGTGGTGGGGGGGAATTACTCAAACTCTAGGAGTAAAAAAATTCTTTGAAGTAACCATAAAGATTGTCTGAAAGGCAAGCTGGAAAACACAAGTGCTTATGTGTGCAAAATGCAAGGGAGTCAGTTTTTCCAGAGGCAGCAGGGAGAACAAGCTGGCGTCTTCTCTCTCTCTCAGAAACAGAGTCCACATCACAATGACAATAGGAGGGTATCACTCCACGTGGATCAGGACTGTGTAGAACAGCACATGATCCTGGACACCAGAGAGTGCTTCCCGAGGACTTTATATCTAAAATGATGTTACTAAGGAGAGTCTGCTGTGCTATTGTTCAGATCTAGACAGGCAGAAAAAGGAGGAGTGAAAGAGTCCGTGGCACTGATGCTTCCTCCGATGCGGTGGGGCTAGGCTTGCACTTGGGTCACACACTGCAGAGCAAGGAGTGCACCAAACAAGCGAGCTATTCCATTGGCCAGTTCTTTGGTTCTGCATTCTGAAAGTTCAGATTGCCAGAATTATACACGTACCACGGGTGCCCACCACAAACACACTGACACAAACGTCTTCATTTCCTTCTTATGTATCCTAGTCCTGTCTCATTTCACTTCTCGGTACTCTGTGTAACCAGTGGATGCAATTCATCATCGTTTCAGGGCCTGAACTCAGTCTCACCTCTCAAAACCCCAAGTTCTAGATTTAGCTGCATACTCTACCCTCAAAAGATGGCCCTGTCCTAAAAAAGCAACAATCCACTCTTGCAGTGCTATTTTGTTTTGCTCCAGCGTCACAAATTCAAGAGAACTGGCACATAACTTTCCAAAATTACCCACAAGCTTAGCCTAATTTAACCTTATGTTGCACCCCATGGGAATATGGTTATGACCCAGGCCGGTCACAGAAGCTGCACTCTCCTTTTAGTCTACCTCCTTCCACTACAGGCATGGCCCTGAGATCTAAGTATTCTCAGAATTCACATTTTCCACTGAGCCTGTGTGTTCCTGTGAAAGCTAAAACCTCCTGCAGAAGTAAAAAGTAGATGGAATCAAGTGGTTTTTAATTCAGAGCCGAGAAACTTGAGTGCACACAGTGCGATCAGTTCTGCCCTGGCCACTGGGGCTAGGTAACATGTGCAGCACTGGGCCTTTTGTGCTCTGTGTCCTCTGTGAGCAGTCCTTCCAGAACAGAGGAGTCAGAGTGGGGACATGGAGTCCTCCACAGGACAGTGCGTTACTGTATACGGTAGACATCGGAACATTCTACCATTTCCTTAGGATCTCAAGATCAGTGTCCAGTGCTTAGTGTTTGATATTTTGCTTACATGGCAGTGGAAGCTTGAACTGGTGGTCGCAGTGGAATACAGATGCCTTCACTGGAATTAAGAACTTATACTGAGGCCGGGCAATGGCCCACTTGGTAGAGCATACACATTATCATGTGCAAGGACTCAGGTTCAAGCTCCTGCTCCCCACCTGGGTTGGTATGGGAGAGAGCTTCAGGAGAGGTGGGGCAGTGTTGAGGGTCTCTTTCTTCTCTGTCTTCCCCCTCCTTTATCAATTTCTCTATCTATAAAAGGGGAGGGGGTGCTTCTGGATAAGGGTGGGTGGTAGGAAGCAGTGCAAGAGGGCAAGCATCAAGCTGCAGTAATAATTCTGGTGGCAATTAAAAAAATTATACTGTCGCAGTAGCTGTCTTAAATCTCTTAAATCATTATCTCCTTAATAAAATGATTTATTATTTTTTTTGCCTTCAGGGTCTCAGTGCCTGCACCATGAACCCACTGCTCCCGGTGGCCGTTTTTTTTGCTGTTGCTGCTCTTACTGCTGCTGCTGCTGAACAGGACAGAGAGAAATTGAGAGGTGAGGGTAAGACAGAGAAGGGGCGTCCCCACGTGCAGGGGGAGCTGCACAAGTGGTGAAGCAGTGCTGCAGGTGTCTCCCTCCCTCCCCCTTCCTCTAAATTTCTGGATATCTATCTAATAAATGAAGATAATTTTTAAAAAGATGGGGAGAGAAAGACACCTGCAGACCTTATTCACCGCTGGTGAAGGGACCCCCTGCATGTGGGGAGCCTGGAGCTTGAACTGGATCCTTGGGCTCATCTTTGCGCTTTGCACTGTGTGTGCTTAACCTGGTGCGCTTCTGCCCAGCCCCCAATTAAATGACTGTTAAGTCTACTCTACTTGCATACATATCTTGAAGTCCTTACCCAACTGGTTTTAAGGCTTACTATATATTTTTATTGGTGATTTAATAATGATTAACAAGGTTGTAAGATAAGAGGGGTAAAATTCTATACTATTCCTGCTACCAGAGCTCCATACCAGAGCTCCAATCCCCTCCATTGGAAGCTTCCCTATTCTTTATCCTTCTGGGGTTATGGACCAGAATTCCTCATGGGATCCAGAAGGTGGAAGGGTCTGGCTTCTGTAATCACTTCTCTGCTGAACATGGTGCTGAAGGTATCCTCAGCCTGTCTCTACCCCTCCCTAGTGAGATAGGGCTCTGGGGAGGTAGGATTCCAGGACACAATGGAAAGCTGTTAAGACTTATTTTTAATTTATGCTTTCTTACTCTGACCAAATTATACTGGATTCAAGCCCCTGGTGTAAATGTCTCTTTCTTTCTTCCTCAATTCCCCCTCCCCCATTTTTCTGTCTTGTTAGAAAAAATTTTAAAAATTGTATTTATGAAGATATCTTAGTCTAAGAGAACTGATGAACCTCTAGACAGTATCCATAAAATTCAGTGGTAGATGAACTTTTTCCTAGCTGGAGGGGTTGACAGATTTTAGCAGGTTATCAAGTCAGTACCCTGAAGGCAGATACAGACATTGACTAGCCAGTCAGTGTCTGTGTCTGTCTCTTGTCTCTCTTTCGGGCTCACTGGTTCTTACATATGCATTATCTCACTGCTCCAGAACAACCTTTCCAGAGAGAGACAGACAGGGAAAAAGGGAGAGACACCATAGAACCAACCAAAGCTTCCTTCAGTGACAGGCTTTCCATGTGGTGTACTGGTACCAGGCCAGGCCAGGCCTGTGCACTTGACAAAGCAGGCTCTCATCCTGGAGAATTCTCTCAGACAGGCCCAGGGTTAAGTCTTCTTGTTCCTTTTCCTTTGTTTATGAGAATGACTGTGCACAAATACCAATGAAATACAATCAGGTAAAGTCCGCAGACTATTTCTAACAGAGGGTTCTCCTACCCTTTTCTATGAGCTGCAAAACTGCTTCTGAACCTGAGGAGAAGACACTCGGGTGGCACCACTGATGACGACAACGTGGGGTACGATGGAAGACACTGTCCTGGCGCATCTGCTTCTTCTGGGCCTCAATAAGCTGAGCTGTATCTTTAGAAACTGAGGGACAGAGGATGTCCGTTTTGTAGAAATCATCTAGTAGCTAATGGAAATACAAAACCCAGGGTGGGGCTCTAGCTCCCAAAGCTTTGGACTTTAAGAGTCCATGCTAAAGGAATGGAAAAAAGTTCTTTTTCTCTCTCCACCTATCCTTCTCATTAATAAATAAAATCTTAAGAGAGAGAGAGAGAGAGAGAGTGAGAGATAGACAGAGAGAGACAGTGGGTTTAACATCTTGGTACATGATAGTGGAGGCAGACCTAGGCTGGGGGTGAGAGTGTTTTGTAGAAAAATAATAAATATTACATGTGTACCAACAATTGTATCTACTGTAAACCATTAATCTCCCCCCGCCCCCAAATAAAAGAGAGAGGGAAAAAGAAAAATCACATTTGTAAAACAAGCAAACAACACGTGTTGGGCAAATTTTTTTTTTGCATCCAAAATTACTGCTGGGGCTCAGTGCCAGCAATATGAATCCACAGCTCCTGGTGGCCATTTTTCTCTATCTTATTGGATAGGACAGAGTGAAATTGAGAGAGGAGGGGGAGATAGAAAGGGAGAGAGACAGACACCTGCAGACCTGCTTCACAGCTTGTGAAGCATTCCCCCCCCCCCCCCAGCAGGTGGGAAGTCGAGGGCTCGGACCCAGATCCCTGCATGGTCCTTGTGCTTAGTAAAACGTGTGCTTGACTGGGTATGCCACCGGCTGGTCCCCCATTGCTTCACAGGACAATTGTCTTGGTCCAATTTCACATCTTCCCAAGAAAATTACTAGTTTTAAGAATAAGTATTTTCCTCTTACAAGCATAAGAGAAGTAAAGCCAACTTAAAGATGTAACAGAGAGATTATGAAAATTCTACTCACAGGTAATAAATTTGAGGAGTTAAGATATGCTAACAATGTTACAATACTGAATCAAAATATTTCTTTTTTGTTTTTCAACTTAAGATTCACTTTGTTGAGGAAATGTTGATTTGCAGGGCCGCTGTTATCATGAGGGTACAGTCACCTTTCCCCAGCACAGGCGCCAGTATCTCGCCCTCGTGAACCATTACCCTGTCCACTACCTGGACTTTAAGATCCCCCTTCCATTGTTTTAAATGCATTTCTAGAGAGCAGACCCAGGACTTTTCACAGACATGAGCCACTTCCTGGACCCAGTTTTTCTTCTTCTTTTTAAAGAAAGGGAGATTCCAAACCCCCAGCCGCCCTCCAGGAGCCCCTCGGTGCTGCACATGCTGCTCCATGTAGTGCCAGGTCAGGAGCCAGGCCTCATGCGTGGTGAGGTATGTGCTATACCCACTGGGCTATCTGTCTCTTAAGCCCTAATCTGACTGAAGCATCTGTCATTACCTAGAGCTTCTGATACTCAATACTTCTGATTCTGCGAAGGCCATCCTTCCTGTGACACAATGGCAAAGTTGTCCCACGGCATGGCAGTAGAGCCGATATACTTCCTATCTTTCTGCAGCAAGTGAATAAGAACAGTCTGCCTTTTGAAAGTCTGTTAATTCTTTATAAAAGTACATTTATTAATGAGAGAAAGACGGAATGAGAAAAAGGATCAGAACAACAGTATGGCATATGTGATGCCAGAAACTGAACTTGGGACCTCACACTTACAAGTCTAACACTTCATCTACTACAGCACCTCTGGGGCCACTAAAAAAAAATATATATATATGATTTTGTTGGAAAGAATGGTCTACAGCCACTGCTGAAACACGGGTCCAATTTCGCATCTCCCTGTGATAGCTGTTTTCACACTCTTCCCACCACCAACCCAAGTCTCTCTTCCCTATCTTGTACTGGGTGACTAATAACGGCCTTCCTTCTCCCTAGTCCAGAGCCCTCTGCTTTGAGTAATGTAACACCAAGTACAAACTGGCAACTCCTGATGCGCTGATTCTATTCTGATAACTTCATCTCACTATAGCCAGTAATTCTTAAGAAATAAACTGGGGGGGGGGGGGCAGTGAAGCGGCTCTTTTGGATAGTGCGACACTTTGCCACGAGCACAACACAATTTCAAGCCGAGTTCCACTACACTGAAGGAAGCTTCAGAGCTATGGTCTCTCTCTCTCTCTCTCTCTCTCTCTCTCTGCCTGTCAAAAGAAAGAAAGAAAGAAAGAAAGAAAGAAAGAAAGAAAGAAAGAAAGAAAGAAAGAAAGGAAAGAAAGGGAAAGAAAAGGAACAAAAGAAAGAAAGGGAGGAAGGAAGGAAGGGAGAAAGGAGGGAAGAAGGAGAGGAAGAGAGAGAGGGAGAAAGAGGGAAAAGATAGCAAAACTTTGGTTTGATGGCTCTATAATGAAGAAGCAAAATTAGCAACTGATGAGACTGACTGCTCAAACCATGGAAGGACTGACCTCCATGTGCTCAGAACTAACCTGGTGTTTTTCGGCCCTCAACTAGGTCTTCTTCCCAGTCCTGTTCCCTCTTTATAGCTCTTCTTCTGCAAACGAATGTTGTATTGTGGCCACCGATTGCAAGATTTATGATGCTTTTATTATTATTTTATTATTATTTGTTGCCAGCAAGGTTTATCACTGTGGCTTGATGCCAGCACTATAAGTACACTGCTTCCAGCAGCCATGTTTTTCATTTCATTTCACTTTTCCCCCTATTTTTATTTGATAGGACAGAGAGAAACTGAGGGGAGGGGAGAGAGAAAGACACACCTGCAGACTTGCTTCTTCACCACATGTGACTCGTCCCCCTGTAGGTGGGGAGTGGGGGCTCAAACCCCGATCCTCGCACAGATCAATGTGTGCATACGACTGCCTGTCACCTTCACCACCTTCTCCTTCTCCTTCTCCTTCTTGTAACCAGAGCACTGCTCAGCTTTGGCTTATGGTGTGGTGGTGTGTGGGGTAGGGCAGGGGATTGAACCTGAGACTTTGGAGCCTCAGGCATGAGTGTCTGCATAACCATTATGCTATCTCACTAGCCCCTCTATCATTTTTTATGATAACTTCTATCAAGTTCAAGTCTGGGGCTACACTTCACAAACTGGAAAAACTAAGAAACATCAGGAGGGATCTTTAAAAGTTTAGTCAAATGCAGGTTCATGTGAAACCCTTTTTTTAATGTTCTAGGCAGTTTTTGTTTTTTCAAGTCTGAATTTACTATTTGAAATCTTCAACTTAATAAAAACATTATATGTGTATTGTTACAAATATAAGCAGTGGGCATAAAAGTATGAACTGTGGGAATATGGGTTAGGGAAGCAACACACAGTGGTTATGCAAAAGGATTTCATGCCTGAGGCACCAAACCTCCTCAATTCAGCCCTGGGCAACACCAAAGGCCTGAGCTGAGCAGGGCTGAGAAAAATTAAAAAATAAATACAGATAAAAGCAATGTGGAAATTAGTGTCTTCTAAAATATGTTATTGACAGCGATAAGAAATAAAGAGAAAAGGAACCACTTAGGGTGGGGGCAGATAGCATGATGGTTATGCAAAGATACTCTCATGCCTGAGTCTCCAAAGTCCCAGGTACAGTCCGGCACACCACCATAAGCCAGAGCTGAGCAGTGCTCTGGCTGAGAGAGCGGAGAAAAGGAACGACTTATACAACTCCCAGGTAAGGCTGAATAAGTGGAGACTGCTCATAAAACGGGCACGATGCTCGCCAGCATTCTGCTTTAATTACTTCTGAAGAATCACTAGCTGAATCTCAACGACGTTAAGTTCTATAATTTCACTATTTTAGATAACATGTAAAAAAAAACAAAACCGTTTTTGTTTAGATATTCCATTGTGCCAGCAGCTGAGCTCCAGTGATAACCCTGGAGGCAAAAAGAAAAAAATAAAGGTATTTTAAACTTTCCTATAGTTTGTTGCATAAAGCTTTCTCTGGAGGGCCCATAAGAAAACCAAATTGTGATCTACATTCTGTTCATATATTTCAGATAATAAACGATTGGGGCTTAATTTAATAAAAATCTTACTTTATTTGCAATCTTAAGTCTGATATGGGATATTACCTAACATCTCCCCCCTATTATTGCCTGTTTAACTCTGGTTTAAGTGGTGCAAGGGATTAAACCTGAGACCTCAAAGCCTCAGGGATGAAAAGTCTGTTTTGTAGAACCATCCTGTCATCTTCCCTGCCCTGGAATAGTACATTTTAAAGGGAATTTAAATTAAAGAATTATATCTTAACTGTGGTGTGTTGTTTCCAAAATCCTCATTTTCTCAACAGACACCTAATGAGAAAGGATATTGAATTTGGGGTATATGACTTTTTAAACTGCACAGAACTGATCAACAAATCAGCATATTATACAACTTAATGTAGCATTTTTTCAGAAATCCTTTATAAAAAGGCAGCAAATCAACTTCTTGAAATATTTCAAAATTCTCACTATGCTAAATTCTGACAAGCTCTGTTAAACACAGAAGCAACCAATTTTTCTGAGAAGGAAACCCACTGAAATATATTTTCCTAACAGCTTTAATTAAAAACAAAGCACTCCTCTCCCTCCATCCAACTAGTATTCTCTTCCCAGTGCTGTCACCTTGTCATGCTGCACCCTGTATTTTGGTTTCTTGTCTTCTGAGTCATTGTTCAGACTGGTCCTGGAACAATCTGTTTAAACCGCATAGTTCAGAGAACACAGGTTACCCACTGGTGAAGCAAATTCCCTCTGGCTCCCTGCTCTTCAGAGTGAGACTGCTTTTGCTAGGCCCATTTATTGAAAAGCCAACACAACCAGTAACCAACCCTGGAGGACTGGAAAGAAGCTTCAAGGCCGAGCATGAAGTCACATTTGGTTACACACCTTCTCTGGGCTACCCTTTGTTTCCTGTGAAGACCATGCTGAGTGCCTGGCTGAGAGGAGCTGCTCTGGGCTGTCAGCTGTGGGCAGCCTGGCTGTGGATCCAGCTGTCGGCAGTGGTTCCAGGAGCCTTCCGTGGCAGGGCCGGCTCCTTCCCTCTGAGCCAGTCCTCACAAAGGCAGCAGAGTAGGAGAGCACATAGCAACAGCACTCCGCGCTGATTGGATGAGGAGGCTCAGCCCCTGCCTGCTGGGGCCACTCCAGCTTCCTGCCTACTTGGCAGTACTGCCTGGCCTCTTTGCATCTCTAACCAACTCAGCTGTGTTGAGGCAACTTGAAAGGAAACAACAGGGGAACAATAAAGACTAAGTGCCAGCCCTATGAGGCAGTGCAGGTCTCTGGGCGCTTCTGTGAAAGGAGAGAGGCTTCCCGAAGGCAGCAGGCATCTCCCCCAGCTGGCTTAACAGAAGAGGGACAATGTGGTGTGTGTGTGTGTGTGTGTGTGTGTGTGTGTGTGTGTGTGTGTGTGTGTGTGTGTGTGTGTGTGAAGGAAATCAATTTACAACTTGACCTTTCCAGTGGACCCTCCCAAGCAAACCCTCTGAAAACACAGAGGGTGCAGCTTTACAGCTGGCACACAACATGAGCCTCTGTTGGTTAGGAGTCAGCAAGTCCCTGGGAAAGCAGTGAGTCCAGAGCAGCCCTGCCTCCGATGTGAGTGCTGTTCTTTAAGGGGGGAAACAAACAGCAGCAACAACCACAACAAAACTCAATTAATCTGGTTGGCTCTGACAACAACAAAAGACTGAAGTATTTGCACTAGAACCTCTTCTTACAGAACACAGCAACGCCATGTGGAATGAGCTCACTTATTTCTTGATCATTGCTATGTGGTGGTAGGAAGGCATAGTTTTCCCTCAGGTTTCAAAGGCTGGGCTTCAATACTCTAATCTGTTTCTAAAGAAGCTGGAACAAATAAATTCCTCCTCAGCATACAGACTTACTCTGGGGAAGCTGACGTGAGCAACGCAAAAAACACGGATGCAAAGAATCAGAAAGTGCCTTCATTTAAGAAGCCCTGAACATCATATAGAGTAGGGTAGTGTTTTCCAAACTTTCAAAATCCTTGGAGGGGCTAGGGAGATAGCATAATAGTTATGCAAAAAAAAAAAACCTTTCATGTCTGAGGTACCTAATCCCAGGTTCAATCCCCAGCACCACTAGAAGCCTGAGCTGAGCAGTGCTCTGGTTAAAAACAAAATAAAACAAACCACCAGAGCCACAGGGTCCCCCTCTGTTTGCCTTCTTCTGACAAAATGCACCGCAGCTGGTGGTTCTGTGGCTATTTTTTGGGAGAGGATGGTGAGAGTAGGGTGAGGCCATGGCAGAGGCACAAGTTTATATTACGCAGATGTGTGTTTATTTTCAGTCTTCGGGGTGGGAGCAGAGGCTAATGGGAATGCTGGTGTTGTGGAAGCACCTCATGAGGACCTCAAACTATTTTAAAGTAAGAGGCACATCACAGCAAAGTCAATAAAACCCTAGGAGTAAACTTGACCAAAGAAGTGAAAGACTTGAATACTGAAAACTGTGAGTCGCTATTCAAAGAAATAGAAAATGAGGGGGTCCCGCCGTAGCGCAGTGGGTTAAGCGCATGTGGCGCAAAGCGCAAGGACCAGCGTAAGGATCCCGGTTCGAGCCCCCCACGGGAGTCACTTCACAGGCGGTGAAGCAGGTCTGCAGGTGTCTGTCTTTCTCTCCCCCTCTCTGTCTTCCCTCCCTCTCTCCATTTCTCTCTGTCCTATCCAACAACGAACATCAACAATGGCAATAATAATAACCACAATGAGGCTACAACAACAAGGGCAACAAAAGGGGGAAAAAATGGCCTCCAGGAGCAGTGGATTCATGGTGCAGGTACCGCGCCCAGCAATAACCCTGGAGGAAAAAAAAAAAAAAGAAATAGAAAATGATACCAAGAAATGAAAAGATATCCCATACTCATGGATTGGAAGAATTAATATCACCAAAATGAATATTCTCCCCAGAGCTATATACAAATTCAGTGTGATACCCATCAAAGTCCCACCAAGTTTCTTCAAGAGAATAGAACAAAAAATACAATCATTTAATGGAACCAGAAAATACCTATAATCAGCTAAACAATCTTGAGGATAAGAAACAGAGATGGAGGTATCACACTCCCAGATCTCAAACTATATTATAAAGCCATCATCATCAAAACAGCCTGGTACTGGAACAAAAATAGACACACAGACCAGTGAAACAGAATTGAAAGCCCAGAACTAACCTCACACACCTATGGACATCTAATCTTTGATAAGGGGGCCCAAAGTATTAAATGGAGAAAGGAGGTTCTCTTCAATGAATGGTGCTGGGAAAACTGGGTTGAAACATGCAGAAGAATGAAACTGAACCGCTTTCTCTCACCAGAAACAAAGTCAAGTCCAAATGGATCAAGGACCTGAATGTTAGACCAGAAACTATCAAATACTTAGAGGAAAACATTGGTGGAACACTTTCCCACCTAAACCTCAATGACACCTGTGATGAAACAAACCCAATTGCAAGGAAGACTAAAGTAGAAACAAACCAATGGGACTACATCAAATTGAAAAGCTTCTGCACAGCCAAAGAATCTATCACCCAAACAGAGACCTTCACAGAATGGGGGAACATCTTCATATGCCACACATCTGACAAGAGGCTAATAACCCAAATATATAAAGAGCTCATCAAACTTAGCAACAAAAAAGCAAATGATCCCATCCAAAAATGGGCAGAGGATATGAACGAATATTCACTATGGGGAGTTGGGTGGTAGGTAGCGTAGCGGTTAAGCACAGGTGGCGCAAAGCGCAAGGACCGGCGCAAGGATCCCGGTTTGAGCCCCTTGCTCCCACCTGCAGGGGAGTCGCTTCACAAGCAGTGAAGCAGGTCTGCAGGTGTCTGTCTTTCTCTCCCCCTCTCTGTCTTACCCTACTCTCTCCACTTCTCTCTATCCTGTCCAACAAAGATAACAACAATAACTACAACAATAAAACAACAAGGGCAACAAAAGGGAATAAATAAATATTTTTAAAAAAACACTACGGAAGAGATCCAAACTGCTAACAAACATATGAAAAATTGTTCCAGGTCAGAGAAATGCAAATAAAGACAACATTGAGATACCACCTCACTCCTGTGAGAATGGCATAAATAAAAAAGGACAGCAGCAACAAATGCTAGAGAGGTTGTGAGGACAAAGGAACTCCCCTACACTGCTGGTGGGAATGTAAATTGGTCCAACCACTGTGGAGAGCAGTCTGGAGAACCCTCACAAGGCTAGACATAGACCTTCCATATGACCCAGTAATTCCTCTCCTAGGGATATATCCTAAGGACTCCATAACACCCAACCAAAAAGATCTGTGTACACATATGTTCATAGCAGCACAATTCACAATAGCTAAAAGCTGGAAGTAAACCAGGTGCCCAGCAACAGATGAGCGGCTGAGAAAGCTGTGGTCTATATACACAATGGAATACTACACAGCTGTTAAGAACAATGAACCCACCTTCTCTGACCCATCTTGGATGGAGCTAGAAGGAGTTATGTTAAGTGAGCTAAGTCAGAAAGACAAAGACGAGTATGGGATGATCCCACTCATCAACAGAAGCTGACAAAGAAGAACAGAAAGGGAAACTCAAAGCAGGATCTGAGTTTGGAGTAGGGCAGCAAAGTAAAACTCTCTGGGTGGAGGGTGAGGGGGGATGTTCAGCTTCACCGGGGGTGGGGGTGGGGCGTGGGGGGAGAACAACAAAGGGCAGGTGGGGGGACACAGACCTTTGGTGGTGGGAATGGTGTTAACATACACTCCTAGTAACTTACAGCCTCATAAATTACTACTTAATTAAACCGAGAGGGGTAAAAATGGATTGAATGTCTCTAACATTTTGATGCATAGACCATAGGCTGAATATATGTTCCTTCAATCTAAGCACTTAAAGACTTCAAATTGGAAATCAGATTGAATTTTAACAGTGGGCTGAAACTGTTAATACATTTTTAATAATGACTTTCTCTTTGAAGTATTGTCACCAAAAGGCTTAGACCAGGGAGAACAGAAGCAACTGGTGGCATTACGCTATGAGATACAGCTATACGTAGATAGCATAAAAGGTCATAAATTATGGTAAGGCCTTGTATGATACAGCAAATCCTAACAATGGGATTTTCAAAGTTAACCCAATTGTCAAATAATTTGGTTATAGCAATGACTATCCATTGACTTCTTAAACCCTAAGACAGCAGGAACCTCCCTCTTTTTTCTATAAAGCCCATACATCTCCCAGTCCTGGAACCTCTAGGGTGAGACTCACTTTCCTGCATGCTTCTCTCAAGTCACACCAACTAATACTGCATCTGCTGATCCCAACCTAATCAATGCAACCAGTACCACCTCAGCATGCTTCACTTCAGACTGTGTCCATAGATGTCAGGCATGGAATGTCACCTCTTCAGTTTCATTACTCTGGTGAGACCTTTCCTAGCTCAATGAACTCCTTAATTCTATTTTGAATGGTGCCCTTCCTAACAAAACCTCAAAACCTAGATATAGAGGGCATATGTAAAATGCCCTCTAAATTAGGGGGAAATATAGACCTTAAAGAAAAGTGCACAATAATTTGTAGTGAATCAAAAAATGAAGCAAAAAAGTAGGAAGAAGTAAAAAGACAACTTAAAGTACCTAATGAAATAGTTTCTACTTAGACCTAGATACCCTCCTCACCTACCTCCTATTACACTTCCCCCAATCACTCCAAAGCTAACCATGGCAGACAAAGGACTGCAAAAGCTGAATAAGGGCAAGAGACTGGCATACTTTAGCGATGACTTTCTAGTCACTACCAGGCCACCCCATCACCTGGGGCCCTAGTCAGGGAGCCCTGGGATTCCCACACAGACATGATGGGCCTAGTCCTCTAACAGATCCCTCTCTCCACAGTCACCGGTCATCTCCATCAGGAACAACATAATGGACCCCTGTGTGGGCCCCTATAGGTCGTTGCCCTCAATGTGGATCAACAATGGTAGGGAATGTTCCATTCTCTGAAGGCAGTTTGGACAACATACTCTACCTACTACCCAGGGAGATGGGTCCTGAAACTAGTGCAGCCTGGAATGTCCCTAGCCGTGACCACAGACTGTGCGTTCAGACCTACAGGGATGCAGACCTACGCAGGCTCCTGTCCTGACTATGGGCCCCAGATTAAACCTGTGGGGTTTACAGTTAACAATATTTATATACTTTTTCCCACATATGGGAGATACTATCTTCCCTGATCCAGCTTTCTAGTTCTCTTTCCAACTATGACACCATCTCCCCAGACAATAACCTGGGTTCACCTACATATTAGATGTCAGGCTCGGGCAAAAACTAGTGAAGTCATGGGCCCTCTGGAATAGACCTAAAACAGACCTACTAGCTTTTTCCAAAACAGAGACCCCAATCTTCATCTGCAATATTGAAGCCTTTAGGTTCCTGATTAGTCAACAATTTGTTCTGCATTATATCCTCTTTCAGATACCAGGTTCCAGATGATACCATGATGCCAACCTGACTTCCTTGGGCAAATGACCCCACCATGTGTCTTGGCAGCCAGCCTCTCCAGATCCCTGCCCCACTAGGGAAAGAGAGAGACAGGCTGGGAATAAGGATTGACCTGACAACGCCCATGTTCAGCTGCAATTACAGAAGCCAGACCTTCCACCTTCTCCACCCCACAATGATTCTGGGACCATACTCACAGAGGGATAAAGAATAGGGAAGCTATCAAGGACGGGGATTGGACATGGAGCTCTAGGAGTGGGCACTGTGTGGAAAGGTACTCCTCTTATCCTATGGTCTTGTCAATGTTTCCATTTTATAAATAAATAAGTAAACAAGCAAGCAAACAAGCACAAACAATAATACAGAACCCAGAAGATTCCTACCCTGGGCCAAGCTCCGAGGATCCCTGGAGATCTACATTACATAGTGTGGCCTGTGAGAGCAGTCTCACTGCAGCTTCAGTGTAAGGAAAGGCCCTTACTATTGGCTGCATGGTCAGTCCAGGGAGAGCTGCTAAGTCCTTTAAGAAATAACCAGAAGGAGGGCAATATCTTGGAATATAGCAGTCTGGGAGTATGTTGCTCAGAGAGGGAATGACTGAACAGAAAACAGGGGGTATTGGAGTCAGACAAACAGACCAGCCAGATAGGTTCAAAACATGAACCTGGGCCAGTGAAGTCACTATTTTGGATAATGCACTGCTTTACTATTTGTGCCATTCAGATCTGAGTTCCTACCACACAGAGAAATGCTGCAGAAATGGCCAAACATCCCAAAGAAGACAGAAATGAAACTGAATAACTCCAAATACACACACACACACACACACACACACACACACTGAAGAAAGCTTTGGAGTTGTGGTCTCTTTGTTTCTATTTAAAACAAAAAACCATGAACCTACCACTTATAAATACTACACAGACTTACCAAACCACTCTAAGCTTTAGAACTTCTGTTTCTTTACTCATCTGTAAAATGAAATAAACTCAAGTAAGCAAAAGAGTTTGCTTAGAGAGTGCACTGGTTTGCCATGTGGATCACTACGGTTTGAGCCCAGGCCCCACCACGTTGAAGTGGTGTGATCTCTCTCACTCTCTGTCTACCTCTGTCTCTTTCTGAAAAAAAAAAAAAGATAAAAATGAACTTGGGGCAAGTTAGGTACTAATCTCTCAGGAAACTAGCTCTGTGGTTACTAACAACCCTTCACCTTCAAGACTTGGGAATCCCTGTTGAAATGGTTTCTCTCTTATTCGAAGTAATCCTTCACAATCTATTAGGTTGCCAGAAAAGTCATGATACATCTATTGCATAGAAAAAAGTATGTCATAAATTTCCCACAACCCAATATTAGGTCTCGGCTTTAATTTCCCCTCCCATGCTAGCTTCCTCTGTCTGGCTCCTCTTAAATATCCCTCACTGCTTTTCTTCATACTCTTCACTTCTCTTCTGTTGTTCATAGAATAAGAAATAATTATCTGCAAAATGACTGGTTTAATAACATTCCTTTCCTACCACACTATATGTACTTTAAAGTGCTATGTCTCTCTAAATTATTGTTTACTTAGCACCAGACTTACATGTATACTATTTGACTTGATTTCACAACCATTGGAGCTAAACAGAACAAGTCTCAGTATTTTCATTGTTTAAATAAGAAAACTAGCTCTAGGGGCCAGGTGGTAGTGCACCTGGTTAAGCATACACGTATGCAAAGACAGGGGTTCAAGCCCCTGGTCCCCACCTGAAGGGGGAAAGCTTCACAAGTGGTGAAGCAGGGCTGCAGCAGGTGTCTCTCTGTCTCTCTCTCTACCTCCCCCTCCCCTCTCAATTTATACATTCACTAACAAATAAATAAATCATATTTTTTAAAAGAAAACTATCTCTAGAGGCCTATTTATTCAAGTCATAAGACTAAGATCACACATCAGACCCTGGGAAGACGGCTCAGCCAATATAGCTCAGTGCTGACCACACATCAGACCCTGGGAAGTCGGCTCAGCCAGTATAGCTCAAAGTTGCTGATTATCAAAGAAATGAAAGTAAAGACAAGAAGATACTACTTCACACCTGTGAGAATGCCACACATTTTAAAGGACAGAAACCGTAAGTGCTGGCAAGGATGTGGGAAAGAGAAAGCCTCGTTATTACTAGTGGGAATGTAAACTAGCTCAACCCCTTTGAAGAGTGGTCTCAAAACACTAGAAATGGATCCACCATACAACCCAGCCACTCCACTCCTAGGGATCTCTGCAAAGAACAACACGATAGCTATCTGAGGAGATCTGTGCATACTCCTATTAATAGCAGCACTGTCTGTAATAACCCAAATTTGGGAATAACCTAAATAATGTTTAACAGAGCTCATTAATAGTTAAGAAAGTCATGGTCTATATACATAGTGGGATACCACTGAGCCGAAAGAAATGATGACATCTCTTATTTTATTTTTTTCCCCTTTTGTTGCCCTATTATTGTTTTGATTGATGTCATTATTGTTGGATAGGACAGAAACTGAGAGAGGAGGGGAAAACAGAGATGGAGAGAGAATGACAGTCCTGCTTCACCGCCTGTGAAGCAACCCCCCCCCACAGGTGGGGAGCCAGGGGTTCGAATCGGGAGACTTGTGTCAGTCCCTTCGCTTTGTGCCATGTGCGCTTAACCCACTGTGCTACCGGCAGACCCCCACTTCTTTTATTTTAAGGTCTTTTGTGTCAGATATGAGAACAGTTGTCCCTGCCCTTCTTAGTGGTCCATCGGCTTGTATGGTAGTTTTCCATCCTTTCACTTTTTGAGTCTGGTGGGATTTCTGCAGACAACATCTGGTTGGGTTGGGTTTTCTGATCCATCTTCCTACTCTGTGCCTTTTGATAGGTGAATTAATATTTATTTCTGCAGACAACATCTGGTTGGGTTGGGTTTTCTGATCCATCTTCCTACTCTGTGCCTTTTGATAGGTGAATTAATATTTATTGATGTTACAGACTGGAAATATTTTAACGCCATTATCTAAAATTTTAGAGCGTTCTGATATATGGCATGTTATGATGATGTGATTATTTATAAGAGACCTTTCAGAACTTCTTGCCGGGCTGGCTTGGTGATAGTTGATTCCTTCAGCTGTTGTTTGTCTGAGAAGGTTTTGATGCCTCCATCTAGTCTGGATACAGTAGTCTTGGCTGAAAGCCTTTCTCATTGAGAGCTCAATATATATCTGGCCATTCTCTTCTGGCCTTTGGTGTCTTTGCAGAGAAACCTGCTGCAAATCTTATGGGTTTTCCTCTGTAAGGTGATTCTTTGTTTTTCTCTTGCGGCATTCAAGATCCTTTCTTTATGCTTATTCCTTTTCATTCTAAATATGATGTGTCTTGGTGTCTTTAAGTCTGGGTTAATTCTGTTTGGGACCCTCTGAGCTTCTTGAACCGTTGTGTCTTATATTGTCTAAGGTAGGGAAGTTCTCAGCTATTATGTCCTGTCCTGGCTTGAACCGGGATCCTTCCACCAGTCCTTGTGCTTTGCGCCACGCACCACATGTGCTTAACCCACTGCGCTACCGCCCGACCCCCAAAGCTGTTCATTTCTATGTTGGGAATCACTCTCCTTTCCCCTGCAAGTTTGGTATGTTATACGAAATAGGTGGACTTTCACAGAAGTATTTGGAAAACAGAGAAATGTTACACAAATCAGGTATCATCACTGGTAGTCTGCAAGTGGGCAGCAATGTAGAGACGTTTGCATCAACTTAATCACCCCATTACTAGAAAGATCCCTTAAAGCAATAAAACATAATGGACAAGGGCCAGTGCGTCAAGGGATTCCATATCTTTGCACTTAACAAGTTGTACTGTTGATTTATTGAACCTACCTGAATTTATTTCACCAAGAGTTATAAACTACCTAGCTTGATATGGGGCTCTACAGCAATTTCAGTTTTCTACTTCCCTTCATGAACATCTGGGTTTACAGGATACTAACAGAGAACACACACACCACAGACATACACACTAACAAACAAGCATCAGTAGTATCTCACACTAATAACAAGAATAAAAGGAGGCAGTGGCATGCTTTGTAAAGCACACTTATTACCATGAACAAGGATCGGGGTTCAAACCCCTAGTTCCCACCTAGGGGGTGGGGGAAAGCTTCATGAGAGGTGAAGCAATGCTGCCAAGTCTCCTATTTCCCCCTTGCCTCTCAAATTCTCTGTTCTATCAAATAACAACAAAATCCTGACAGGCTGATGGTATGGACTGACCAGCTAATGTCTATGTTGAGTGGAGAAGCAATTCCGGGAGCCAGAATTCCTTCTGCATAGCAAAAAGAATCTTGGTCTATACTCCCAGAGAGGGGAAATGTTAAGCTAAGATAACCAGCAGGCCATGAACCTGGTTCTACCAGGACCTGGAACTTTTTTTTTTTTTTAATTTTTTTTCCCTTTTGCTGCCCTTGTTTTATTGCTGTAGTTGTTATTGATGTTATAGTTATTATTCATGTTGTTGGCTAGGACAGAGAGACATGGAGAGAGGAGGGGAAGACAGAGAGACAGGGGGAGAGACAGACAGACACCCGCAGACCTGCTTCACCGCCTGGGAAGCGACTCCCCTGCAGGTGGGGAGCCGGGATCCTTACCCCGGTCCTTGCGCTACCACCCGGCTCCCGACCTGGAACTTTTGTGACCAGGAACCTTTGTCTTTATCCCATCACTGAGAGGGGAAAGAATTTGAAGATCTCTCAAGGAAGTCAGGCTGTTTCCCTTACCTGAGAAGAAAAAGGAAACACCTGGAAGCCGTACTAAATGTAAGTGAGACTCAGAAAGGAAGTGGAGCAGGGCCTTAAAGTAAGAAAAAGAGGCATTACCTCCCCTGGGGTCTGGGGTCTGGGGTCTGGGGTCCTCCATCCTTGCCTGAATGGCCTACACACTCTGGCACTGACTAGAGTTTAACATGTCCCTAAAAACCAAAAACAAGCAACAACTAAAAACCAACCCTATAATGAATATTTTGATAAAGGGAGAAATGCCTCTATTAGTGGAATAAATAAAAATCACTTACTTGAGTCCTATAAATACAAAAAAAAAGTCATGGGACATATAGTGGAGTACTACTCAGCAATTCAAAGACTATAGTGTGTCCTTTGGGACAAAATGGATGGAACTGGTGGTGATTGTGCTTAGTGAATTCACACAAGGAAGCGAAGGACAGCTACTCAAAGATTTCATTCATATGTAGAATATAGAGAACTGAAACATATGAACTTGAAATGTGTATAGTCAACCCCTATCTAAGGCCTTAGGAGACCTGTGGTGGTTATACTGGGAGGAGGGGGAACAGAACTTTGGTGGTAAAGTGAAAGACTCTGGGGTGGGTGGATGGGGAGAATACAGGTCCATGAAGGATGATAAATGACATAGTGGAGGTTGTATTGTTAAATGGGAAACTGGGGAATGTTATGCATGTACAAACTGTTGTATTTACTGTTGAATGTAAAACATTAATTCCCCAATAAAGAAATAATTTTTTAAAAAAAAAGAACTTTGGTGGGGTACAACTATACTCCTATTACCTTACAATCTTGTAACTAACTAATGAAAACACACACACACACACACACACACACACACACGTTAAGTTCTAACTACCAAGGAAATATTTTATGACTCTGATATTTTCCCCCAAATCATTTTATTGGAGGGAAATAATAATTTACACACCAGTTGCTGACACATGAGTTATAGTTTCTTACTTCCCCATGGCAAGTGTCTGTCTACACAGGTTGATATGTTTTCAGTTTAAGTAATTTCACACTCAATAGCTCTATAACTATATGTAACAAAGATTAAGCCAGTTAGAATTTAACAATGTTAACAGTTTTAGAAAATAAAGGAATCAGGGTGGGGGAGACAGCATAATGGTTATGCAAACAGACGCTCATGCCTGAGGCTCCTAAGTCCCGGGTTCAACCCCCCCCACCACCACCATAAGCCAGAGCTGAGCAGTGCTCTGGTGTTTCTCTGTGTCTCTCTCTCTCTGCATCTCTCTCTCAAAAAAAATTAATAAAAAATAAAAACATTAAAAAAAAACTACCATCAAGAAAACAACAAGGGCAACAAAAGGGAAAATAAATAAATACTAAAAAGTAAAACAAAACCCTACTATCAAGGGCTGGGGAGATAGCTAA
The DNA here is from genome assembly GCF_950295315.1 of Erinaceus europaeus. Lineage (NCBI taxonomy): Eukaryota > Metazoa > Chordata > Mammalia > Eulipotyphla > Erinaceidae > Erinaceus > Erinaceus europaeus. The sequence goes on along the minus strand of NC_080179.1, from coordinate 77,912,163 downwards.
TGAGTATGCAAAAGACTTTCATGCCTGAGGGTCTGAGGTCCCAGATCCAAGCCCCAGGACCATTATAAACCAGAGGTGAGCAGTGCAATAGTATAAAAGTAAAAGAAAAAAGAAAAAGAAAAGAAAAGAAAGGAATCTAAAGTATTTTTCATATTTTTATTCAAAATTGAAATGTCATGCTATACCCAGGTAAGCCATAACCAGTTACATAATTTCCACCTCATAGAGATTTTCCTGTAATCATTATTGCTGAAAATGACTGTCCCCTGATTTGTATTATGACACTGTAAAAATACATCAATCACATGGACAAAAATTACTGTGATTGAAGAGCTAAAACAGTTTAGAACTCAAATATTAAAAATACTTAGGAGATTTAATTGGGGATCTCATCTTTCAAAAGATTTTGGGTTATGATGACCTAGATTAGTTCCAGGAGCAAAGCCATGTTTACAAAATCTAGGATTTTGGAGAGAAGAAAATGTTCTAGCTTTTTTTTCCTTTTTCTTTTTGGCATCATTCTTACTACATTGTTTAAAATGAGCTAGAACAGGGGTTATTTATAATCTAAGCTACCCACACTTTGTCTAATAATATCTTGTATACACACTAGTTAGATTGTAAAAGTAACAAGTTCAGGGGCCAGCAGACAGCTAACTCTGTAGAGTGCACATTTCACCGTCCCCAACACACATGGAAACACTATGCACAACAGTTGTTGGTGTCTCTCCTCATATTAAACTAAAATTTAATATTAAAGTCAAAAAGAAAAAAAGAATCTTCTAGAAGTGGTTCAATCCTACAAACATAAAGCCCTGGAGAGCACAAACAAGGTAAAACCCCAAACTATATATCAAGATTAAATATAAGCTCTTTTTAAATATCTTATAATACTTCACACACGCGCGCGCACGCACACACACACACACTTTTTAAACCAGAGCACTACTCAGCTCTGATTTAAGGTGGTGCTGGAGACTGACACTGGCACCTCAAAGCCTCAGGCATGAAAGTCTTTTGCAGAACAATTATGCTACCTCCTCCACCCTAGATCTATACTTCCTTAAAGACTCTGGGGGGGGGGGCACGCAGTGTTAAGCACACACATTACAGTTCACAAGGACCAAGGTTCAAGTCTCTCAGGGAGAAAATGTCACCAGTGGTGAGGCTGGGCTGCAAGTGTTTGTCTTTCTCCTCTCTGTATCTCTTCCTCTCCTTTTAATTTCTCTGTCTCTAATCAGCAATATACTTTTAAATAAATAAAGATTAAAAAAAGAGACATATTCTGGGATGTTGTTAACCTACTGCTAGTTTATTACAAAAGAAAAAGTCTAAGGGGCTGTGGAGCTGGCCAAATGGCTATGCAGAAGGCTTTTTATCCCACGGGCTCTGAAATCCCAAACTCAATCCCCGGCACAACCACTAGTCAGAGTTATGTAGTGTTCTGGTAAAAACAGGAAGTGGCGGTGGGGAAAGGGCTTCATTCAGTCTTTAAAATCTTGACCCAAAGCTGGGGAGATAGCATATACTTCCATGCCTGAGGTTCTGAGGCCCCTTGTTCAATTCCCAGCACCACCATAAACCAAAAGTGACCAGTTCTCTGGTCTCTCTGTATCTTTCTCACTAAAATGAATAAGATTTTTAAAAAATCTAGCGCTAGTCATTAATATCTTATTCTGATAAAATGTTTTCCTGAAACTATTTCCATGGAGTTGATGTATATGACATTAACTTGTCCCCTTTGCCAGTTGCAATTCTGTAAAGTAATAATATTTGTAAATAATAAAGTAATAATATTTGTAAAGTAATAATATTTGGGGGCTGGCAAAGCAGGTCACTTGCATAGTGCCCTGCTGCTGGTCTTCTTGCCACCAGGGCTACTCTGGGGACTTGGCGCCTGTATTGCTCCTTTTTTCCTTCACTTTTCTCCTTTTATTTGATAGAGACAGAAATGGGGAGTTAGGGTGAGCACTGCTCCACCACTAATGAAGCTTATGCCCTTGTGGGTGGGGACTGGGGGCTTGAATCTTAGTCACTGTGCGTGGTACCTTATGTGTTCTGGAAGGTTCTCTGCTACCTCACCACCACCAAGATCAATCTGAAAATCAATCTGAAAGCCATGTTTCCCAATGGCCACCATCCCTGCATTGTCCAGGAACAGAATCTGCTTCTACCGCATCACCTTTGGTTAATATGGACTTTGGAAACACACATTAAAGGCTGATAACATGTTTTAGCTCTACTAAACAGAGTTTGAGAGAGAAACAATTGTTAAAGATTTACAGCCAAAATTAGCATAGCTTATGAACTTCCAACTCAGTCTACAATCCTTTCTCTACTAGAGGTGACTCTACATTGCTGGAGATACAGATGTTTAGAGACCCCTAACAATTCAGAATGCACAAGCAATCTAACTCTTGAATAGAGTACCTACTGTTTATGTAGAGGAGATTTTTCCCCCTTACACAGTCAACCTATTGAAGCTCTCTGTCTGAATAGCATTTCAGTGTAGATGATCATTTCACCCCACAAGTCAGTGGAAAGCACTGCAAATAGTTTCTCGGTTTTTATTAGTTTTATTTATTTTCTGATAGAGACAGAATCTGAGAGGAAATAGAGGAGGGAAAAAGAGTAACAGAGAAAGAGTGAGAAGCCTGCAGCACTGCTTTACTGCTGGTGAAGCTTTGCCCATGCAGGTGGAGACTGGGGGCTTGAACCTGGGTCCTTGTACATGATAACATGTGTACTCTACTGGGTGTATCACCTGTCCAGCCCGGGTTTCTCAACTTTTAGACCAGGAAAATTTTAGCATCACTGTGTACTGCTTGGAGGGGAAAGGCAACAAAAACTCAGAAACAGCACATCATCTAAAATTGTACTTACTGAGAAGGAATTCCCCATGCCTTGTTCTCAAAAACAAAATAGAACAGAACATTCAACATACACATTTGCCTAAACACCCTATATTCAGGCCCAAACTACCCAGGACCATTACAAATAGAAAACTGTAGAGGAACACAGAATTACTCTAAGTCTGTATAAGTACCACGCACTGACCAACTGTGCCACTGCAACTCCAAAATTACTCTAGAGAAGGAGACCCCAATTCTGCATCTGCACTAGTCCAACCTTTAGGTTCATGATTAGTCAACAACTTGTTTGGCTTTATACGTGAACTCTCTTTTCAGCCACCAGGTTCCTGATGCTACCACGATGCCAACCAGACTTCCCTGGACAGACAACCCCACCAATGTGTCCTGGAGCTCTGCTTCCCCAGAACCCAGCCCTACTAGGGAAAGAGAGATGCAGGCTGGGAGTATGGATCAATCTGTCTCCCATCCAGTACTGACCAGGCCCGACCCTGCTTAGCTTCCAAGATCACACGAGATCGGGCGTGTTCAGAGTGGTATGGCCGTAGACGGATCATCCTGTCAATGCCCATGTTCATCAGGGAAACAATTACAGAAGCTGGACCTTCCACTTTCTGCATCCCACAATGACCTTGGGTTATACTCCCAGAGGGTTAAAGAATAGGAAAGCTGGGAGTCGGGAGGTAGTGCAGGGGTTAAGCGCACATGGCGCAAAGCACAAGGACCGGCTTAAAGATCCCAGTTTGAGCCCACGGCTCCCCACTTTCAGGGGAGTCGCTTCACAGGCGGTGAAACAGGTCTGCAGGTGTCTATCTTTCTCTCCCCATCTCTGTCTTCCCCTCCTCTCTCCATTTCTCTCTGTCCTATCTAATAATGACTACATCAATAACAACAACAATAATTACAACAATAAAACAACAAGGGCAACAAAAGCAAAAATAAATAAATTTTTAAAAAGGCAAAAGAATAGGAAAGCTATCAAGGGAGAAGACAGGATACAAAATTCTGTGGTGGGAACTGTGTGGAGTTGTACCCCTCTTATCCTATGGTTTTGTCAGTGTTTCCTTTTTATAAACAAACAAAAGAACAAAGAACCACCTTCTCTGACCCATCTTGGATGGAGCTAGAAGGAATCATGTTAAGTGAGCTAAGTCAGAAAGACAACGAGTATGGGATGATCCCACTCATCAACAGAAGTTGAGAAAGAAGAGCAGACAGGGAAACTCAAAGCAGAATCTGAATTTGGAAAAGGGCACCAAAGTAAAACTCTCCGGGTTGAGGGTGAGGAGGGATGTTTGGCTTCACTGGGGTGGGCGGGGAGGATGGGGTGGGACACAGTCTTTTGGTGGGGGGAGTGGTGTTTATATACTCTCCTATTAACTAGTTGTCATATAAATCACTGCTTAATATGAGAGGGGGAAAGTTTGTTCAATGTTTCAAACTTTCTAATGCACACAGGTTGAGTCTTTGAAATGTTGACTCTCTTAAAAGCTTAGACCAGGGAGAACAGAAACACTGTGGGCATTACTCTGTAAGACACAGCTCTATACAAATAATGTCAAAGGGCATAAATTATGGTGGTGATGTGCATGATACAGCAAATCCTAACCTAAAAAGACACCATAAAGTTCCTTATGGAATAGTGTCTACTTAGACCTAGATACCCTCCTCAAAGTAAGGACTGCAAAAGCTGACTGGCAGACTTTAATGATGACTCTTTAGTCACTATCAGGCCACCCCATCAGCTAGGGCCCTAGTCGGGGAGTCCTGAGATTCCCACACAGACATGATGGGCCTAGACCTCGAATAAATTCCTGTCTCCATTGTTACTGGTCATCTCTATCAGGAACGACACAATAGACCTCTTTGTGAGGGATTTTTCAAAGTTAACCCAACTGCCAAACAATATTAATGAAATAACTATTGTCTTCTTAAACCCTAAGACAACAGGAATCTCCTGCTTCCTCTATAGAGCCTATGTTTCTCCCAATCCTGGAACTTCTGGGGTGGGGCTCACTTCCCTGCATGCTTCTCTCAAGTCAGGCCAAATGATATTGCATCCAATGATTCCAACCTAATCAATGCAACAAGTACCACCTCAGCATTGTGTACAGAGACATCAGGCATGTCACCCTTCACCCTCATTACTCGGGTGATTGTGCTTCACCTCAGATTGTGTACAGAGACATCAGGCATGTCACCCTTCACCCTCATTACTCGGATGAGACCTTTCCTTTCATGGTATTCTCTAATTCCATCCCAGGAGGTCCACTTCCTAACAAAGTCCCAAAACCTAGATATAGACCAGGTCCCGCTAGATAGAGCATATGTTCACAGGTATCCATAAATTAGGGCAAAATATATACCTGAAAGCAAAAATACACAATAGTCTTTAGTGAGTCAGTATCAAGTTCATAATGAAATAGTGACCACTTAGACTTAGAATACCCCCCTCACCTACCTCCTATTACAGTTCTCTCACTCACTCCAAAGCTAACCTTATCAAAGCAGGGACTGCAAAAGCTGAATAAGGGCAAGAGACGGTATACTTTAAGATGACTCTTTAGTCATTATCAGGCTATTCTACCAGCTGGGGACCTAACTGGGGAATCCTAAGATTCCCAAACAGACTTGATGGGCCTAGACCTCGAATAAACCCCTCTCTCCATTGATACCGGTCATCTCTATCAGGAACAACACAATAGACCCCTTTGTGGGCACCCATAGGACCTTGCCCTCAACTTGGATCAACAACGTAGAGAATATTCCATCCTCCGGAGGAAGGATGGACAACATACTCTGTGCTACACCTGAGGAAGATGGGTCGATATTGGGGCAGCTTGGAATGTTCCTACTCATGACCACAGAATGTGAGCTCAGACCTACAGCGATGCAGAGGTCACACAGGCTCCTAAGCTAATTATGGGCTCCAGATCACATCAAATTGATGGGGTTTACAGTCAACAATACTCATACACCTTTCCCATATTTGGGAGCTACTCTCTTCCCTGATCCAGCTTTCTGGTCCTTTTCCCAGCTATGACATCATCTCCCCAGACAATAACTTGGAATCCACCTGCATCTTAGATTTCAGGCTCAGGCCAAAACAAAACAAAATAAAACAAAAAACCACTAGTATATTTATATACCCTTTGAAATATAACTAAAATATGCCTATTAGCTATCTACAAAATGGAGGACCCCCCCCCCCCAACACTTCATCTGCACTATTCTACCCTTTAGGTCCATGATTGGTCAACAATTGGTTTGGCTTTGTATGTTAACTCTCTTTTCAACCACCAGGTTCCAAATGCTAGCAGGATGCGACCAGACTTCCCCGGACAGACAACCCCACCCAATGTGTCCTGGAGCTCTGCTTCCCCAGAGCCCTTCCCTGCTAGGGAAAGACAGAGACAGGCTGGGAGTATGGATCTACCAGTCAATGTCCATGTTCAGCGGGGAAGCAGTTACAGAAGCCAGATCTTCCACCTTCTGCATCCCACAGTGACCCTGGGTCCATACTCCCAGAGGGATAAAGAATAGGAAAGCTGTCAGGGGAGGGGATGGGATATGGAGGTCTGGTGCTGGGAACTATGTGAAGTTGTACCCCTCTTATCCTATGGTTTTGTCAATGTTTCCTTTTTATAAATAAAAAAAAAAAATAGACCCCTTTGTGGGCCCCATAGGACCTTGCCCTCAACATGGATAAACAACGTAGAGAATGTTCCATTCTCTGAAGGGAAGCTGGACAACATATTCTATCTTCCACCTGAGGAAGATGGGTCATGAAATTGGGGAAGCTTGGAATGTTCCTACTCATGACCACAGAATGTGAGCTCAGATCTACAGGGATGCAGAGGTCACACAGGCTCCTAAGCTGAATACGGGCCCCAGATCACATCAAATCGATGGGGTTTACAGTCAACAATATTTATATACCTTCCCCATATTAGGAAGCTACTGGTCCAGCTTTCTGGTCCTTTTTCCAACCATGACATCATCTCCGCAGACAATCACTTGGATTCATCTGCATATCAGATTTCAGGCTCAGGGGAAAAAAGAAAAAAAAAAAAAAAAACCAGTATAGCCACAGGCCCTTTGGAATATAACTAAAATATGCCTACTAGCTATCTACAAAAATGGAGGATCCCCCAACTCTTCATCTGCACTATTCCAGCCTTTTGGTCCATGATTGGTCAACAATTTGTTTGGCTTTCTATGTGAACTCTCTTTTCAGCCACCAGGTTCCAGACGCTAGCAGGATGCCAACCAGACTTCCCTGGACAGACAACCCCACCCATGTGTCCTGGAGCTCTGCTTGCCCAGAGCCCTTCTACAATTAAAAAATGAGACTGTGTTGTTTGAGACAAAAATGGGTGGGACTGGAGGTGATTATGCTTACTGAAGGAGACGAAAGACAACGAGCAGACGGTTTCACTCACAGGCAGAATGTAGAGAGCGCCGGGTGGCGGTGTGCCTGTTTTGAGTGTACAAGTTCGGTTTTAAGCCCCCAGTCCCCACTTGCAGGGGAAGCTTCACATTTGGTGGCGTATTGCTGCAGGTATCTTTCCATCTCTTCCTTCCTTCTCAATTTCTGTCTCTATTCCAAGTAGATAAATAAAAATAAAATTGAAAAGCATGTAGAGAATTGAAATACATGAACATGCCAAAGAAAGAGAAAAGAAAACAAAGCAAGTAGCCAAATTCTTAATACTTCCCAAGAACTGCAGTTACCACTGTGGGAAGGGCACAGAACTCTGGTGGTGACTAAGGTGTAGGACTATAACCCCCTGTAATCTTATACACCACTACTAAACCACTAATAAAATTATACCGCTTAAAAGATAAATAATGGGGCCAGGCAGTGGCACACCAGGTCTAGCACACATAATACAAAGCACAGGGACCCTGGTCCGAGCCCTTGGTTCTCCACCTGCAGGGAGTCACTTTGCAAGCAATGAAGCAGGTCTGCAGGTGTCTGTCTCTCCCCTTCTCTATCTTCTCCTGCACTCTCAATTTCTCTCTGTCCTGTGCAATAAAATGTAAAAGATGGCCCCTAGGAGCAGTGGATTCATAGTGCTGGCATCAAGCCCCAGCAATAACCCTGGAGACAAAAAAATATATATTTTATATATTACATATTTATATTTATTTATACATAAATAATAAATAAAAAAGAGATAGGAGGTGGGGGTACCCAGCAGAGTACACAGAGTTCCATGTACCCATGTACCCAGGCTCAAGTCCCCCATCCCCACTTGTAGGGAGAAAACCTCATAAGAAGTGAATCAACACTGTGTCTTTTCTCTACCTCTCCCTGCCCCCTCAATATCTCTGTTCCTATCAAAGAGAGAAAAAGGAAAAATAAAATAAAAAGGAGAGGAAACAGGTCCATTCTCTCTATAGCACAGCCAAGAGAGTTCATCAGCACTGTGCTGCTTGTTGTGACTCTCACAGTTCATATGAGGTTGGAAGGTAGAAAGGCCTCTAATTTCACTGAGGTTATCACATGTCTGCCAGTAATCGCTTTGCATAGTGGATAGACTCTCCAGCTCTTTTTGTCCTCTGTGTTACAGCACACAGCCACTTGGAAATAGTGCCAAGAGTATCAGAAAAAGTAGCTTTGGCTGGTGAGCTGCTTTGCCAAGAGTGTGACCCAGGTTCAAGCCTGACAGAGTGAAGGAAGTTCTGGTGTAGTGGTCTCTCTCTCTCTTTGCCTACCTCTTTTCTCTTTCTCTCTATCTAAAGAATGAAAAAAAGAAAATGCAGGGAAGGATGTCTTCGGAGCTGCCAGTATTGTCTGTCATGTTCTTTAAAAAGGACACATATCCTTCAGGCGTTACAAAGAATGGTGGGTGGCACAGGAGGAACAGGCGAGATGAGTGTCAGGTAAGTTTTATAACATCCGGTCAAAATGTACAACTGAGAGCTGAAAACTTTGTTTTTAAGTGTGGATTTTTTTTAAAGATTTTATTTATTGATGAGAAAGACAGGAGGAGAGAGGGAGAACCAGACATCACTCTGGGACATGTGCTGCCGGGGATCCAACTCGGGACCTCATGCTTGAGACGCTGAAGCCCTATCACTGCGCCACCACCCAGACCACCAGTGTGGAGTTTTTAAAAAAGATTGTCATAGATTCAATTATAACTCTGTGTTGGTTTAGAAATACCTGAGGTTAACAAATTGCCAAATTCTTCTAGAAAGTTCTTTATGATTATGCCACACTATTTAGTAGTATCCCACTCCAAAATATTTAGAACCCCAAGCCACCCACCAATCTCCACCTATTCTTAGGTAATCTCTGCAATTTACATTAGTCTCTCTGCTCTCCCCTTTGATCATCTTATTTACTCTACATGTCTTCTCTTCTAGTCTTAGCTCTCTCAGGCTCTGGAAATTTCCACCTATCTAAATCAGTCCTGTCTCTTAAGGCTCAATAGATAAGTGGTTCTGTTACAAGATAGCCATGGCACTGCCATGGCATGCACCCTACTCAATAAGGTATGCAGAACTGACCTTTGAAGTATATTTGTCAGTATACTTATCTCCTGTCTTAGTTTATACTTCTTTTATTCTTACAATCGAGAATAAGAGAGAGATGCAGAGAAAGACAGAGAGGAGAGATACCTGTACCACTGATCAACCACTTGTGAAGCTTCCCTAAAGGTGTGGACAGGGTGCTTGAGCCTAAGTTCTTGCACATGGAAATGTGTACACTCTATGCCAGGTGTACCACAATCCACTCCCTTAGTTTATATCAATATTTTCACTAGGTCTTAACACAGAACATTTATCATTAAGTACTGTTATATGAAAAGAAAAATGTAGCTCAATAATCATGTACACAAGGTCACCCACACCTTTTTCAGACTGCATAACTTGTTAATCACTAACATAAACTAAAAGTTGTACATATCAGACTGTCGACTGTAAACCATTAATCCTCCCAATAAAGAAAAAAAAAGAAATATAAACCTTAAAGAAAAAAGGTGTTGTACATATCACTAAAAAAGACCTACCCCATACTGAATGAACTACTCAGCCATTACTTAGGTCTCAAAATGTCTCTGTTATTGTTGGAGTTAACAATGTTCTGTGCATTTACATATATATGGAAAAGAATATAGGATACATATATTATATCACATATATAAAAGAAACGTATCTACATAAAATAATACAAAAATGCAAATCATGTGGTCTGGGAGGTGGCACAGTGGTAAAGCTTTGGACTCTCAAGCATTATGTCCCGAGTTCGATCCCCGGCAGCACATACGCTAGAGTGACGTTCTTTCACCTCCTATCTTTCTCAAAAATAAATTTAAAAAAATCTTTAAGAAACGCAAATCATTACCAAGTAAACTTGAATCCTATCCATGTAGGTACACGTTTTAGTTTTATTCTAAATTATTGCAATATGAGGCAACGGAATAAACAAGAGCCATCAATGCCAGAACTTAACTTCCTGGAAAGTCGGCAGGTCCTGTTCTGCTAAAGGAGGATACCAGAGGCTTGCTGACCTGCAGCCAAACCCGACCATCAGAGGGCCAGCCTTCACACAGTGAGCCTCTGATTTCAGACAAACTGAATTCAGAACACATTACTGCTAGTCAACTCCACAAGAGTCAGTGCTCTGGAATCCTAGTACAAGCAGCAGCCTCAGGAGACCCTGACCCCTTCCGCTTAGACGGGTAAGCTGGTGATTTCACAGGAGCCTGGTGCCACTGTGAGCACAGGCACTGAGACAGATGTTAAATGTGTGCTATTTTCTTTCATTCTCAGGGTAACTTTTGAGAAAAAAGCTGCTAGTTCAAGATTCTAGCAATAACAAGGTCTAGAGTTAACTGAAGTCTTACTAAGTTAACTGAAGTCACTTTCCTAAATCCACCCAGTTAGTAAGGGACCCGATTGCACCACCACTTGACATCCACCCTGATAATTTGAAATAATAGTTTTAAAATAATTCAGGGGCTGGGCATGCAGCTTAGTGGGAGGGTGCATGCTTCATATGCAGCAGCTCGCGGATTCCATTCTAACATCAAGGTAAACAAAAATCTAGTATTGGGAAATGTATAGAAAATAAATTATTACTCTTACATACTGTTGGTGGGGTCAAAATTGGTAAATATATGTATTTAAATGATATAGAAATCAAAACCTCAATTCTCCATACACTGACTGGAACACTTTTAGAATTTTACTTGAAAAAATAAATCAGGATATATGCACCAAGATTAAGTTATAGACACGCTCATTATCATGCTAATCTACAGACATAAAAAAACTGAAACAACAGTCAATAGAAAAAAATATTACACTTTACAATAATTAAGATGGTCAATTTTATATCATGTGTATTTTACCTTAATTTAAAATTAAGATGTATGAGAGACAGCATAATGGTTATGCAAACAGACACTCATACCTGAGACTCAAACCCTGGTCCTTGCACACTGTGACATGTGTGCTCTCTATCTTCCCTTTCCTCTCAATTTCTGGCTGTCTCTATCAAATAAAGATTAAAAAGAGTTTTTAAGGGGGTCGGGTAGTGGTGCACATATTACATATAATGTGCAAGGGCCAGGGTTTGAGCCCCAGGTCCCCACCTGCAGGGGGGAAGCTTCACAAGTGGTGAAACAGGGCTGCAGGGGTCTCTCTGTCTCTCCCTCTCTATTTTCCCCTTCCTCTCAATTTCTACCTGTTTCTATCAGATAAATAAAAGACAATAAAAATTATTAAATTAAAAAAAAAACAAACACTGGAATGGGAGAATATATGATGCCCTAGGCTGGGAGATGGTGCAGTGGACAAAGCACTGAACTCTCCAGCTTGACGTTCCCAGTTGAATCTCTGGCACTACATGTGCCAAGTGATGGTCTGGTTCTCTTTCATTAACAAATCAATCTTGGGGTGGAGGAGATAACATAATGGTTATGCGAAAAACTCTCATGCCTAGGCCCATTCCAAAGCCCTAGGTTCAATCCCTCACATCACCATAAGCCAGAACTGAGCAGTTCTCATTAATAATAAATCTTTAAAAAATATATGACATAAAACTATATTCACCACATTAAGCTATGATTAACTACTCTCTTTTTTTTTGCTGGACTTGAATTTTATTCTTATAAGTGGTGAAATGCTCACAATTTATCTATGAAAATTTATATAGTACTTACCTGGTATCAACTTTTTTATGGGTTCTAAGTTTAGAAAATTCAGAATTAAATTATAGCTCAAGCAATGGAGGGAAAGTTAAGAAAAAAAAAAGAATCCTATAGCCAGTGTTTTTGTACAATGAATCAGAATCTTTTGTGCTGTCGCATCCTGCTGTCAAGTATGACAAGCAGAACATATAATTCTAACCTGAAGTTATTTTTAAGACCAACACCTCAAAACAGCAAATTGTGACTACTAAGCACTAAAGTTACATATTCTCTGACAATTACAGATTCAAACAGAAACAACTCCTAGAGAGTCTAACAAGACATGATCTCTCTCCATAAGTGGAAATTGCTTCATTTGTTTGAAAACCTGTAAAGGAATTTTCCAGATGTCAGCATGCTCTACCAACTTCCTGATTTCAGATAGTGACACCAAGCTTTTCTAGTCCACGTTTCACCCTGTGAGGTTATTTATAAGTACTGTGGGTCTGATGATTTCCTCAGGATAGTGCAAGGGTTTCGTAAGGTATAGTGGTAATTACTTGTGGCTTCATAGAATTCTAAACTCTGGATCACAAAAGCAGGAGTCATGCTTCAAGCACTGAGTCAATCCCAGGGCAGCGCCTTGAAGTAAGTGGGGAAATCAATTTGGGGCCCCATCTTAGGACCTCACTGTTTTCTATCTTCCTCCTCATTTCCACTGCTATCTCATTATTCATCA